>NC_060171.1:21824308-21852339 GCF_021292245.1 Micropterus dolomieu | reverse complement strand
TTTATGCTTCCTTCAGCAGACGAGCTTTATGGAGATGCTGACTTCATTTTCCAGCAGGACTTGGCACCTGCCCACACTGCCAAAAGTACCAAAACCTGGTTCAATGACCATGGGATTACTGTGCTTGATTGGCCAGCAAACTCGCCTGACCTGAACCCCATAGAGAATCTATGGGGCATTGCCAAGAGAAAGATGAAAGACATGAGACCGAACAATGCAGAAGAGCTGAAGGCCGCTATTGAAGAATCCTGGTCTTTCATAACACCTCAGCAGTGCCACAGGCTGATAGCATCCATGCCACGCCGCAATGAGGCAGTAATTCATGCAGAAGGGGCCCAAACCAAGTACTGAGTACATATGAGTGATTATACTTTTCAGAGGGCTGACATTTCTATATTTAAAATCCTTTTTTTGTTGATTTCATGTAATATTCTAATTTTCTGAGATTTTGAATTTGGGGTTTTCATAAGCTGTAAGCCATAATCATCGAAATTATATCAAATAAAGGCTTGAAATCTCACTTTGCATGTAATGAGTCTATATAATATATTAGTTTCACCTTTAAGTTGAATTACTGAAATAAATGAACTTTTGCACGATGCTAATTTTTCGAGTTTCACCTGTATGTTGGTCCTTTATTTTCTTTGTACCTTGTCATCTGGTCTAGCCAATGCGATGTTCTGTAATCATGTACTGGCAAGCACAGCAGTTTGAGGAAAGGCTTGAGGATTTGTGTGTGTACCATGCAAAGGGCTGACACAACATTAACATATTTAGTGAATTCTGTCTTAATACCTCTACTGGACTAAGGTACATGCCTATTATAAAATAATTCCTATTCATATGCAAAATAATATCAAATATATAATATGAGCTACATAAAACAAACTTGCCACATGTGGCTTTGAAAATGCACAAATAAGAGTTAGTAAGAAAAACACATCAGGCAATCCTGTGACCCTACTCCCAACCTGGATTCAAGTCCGACGCTGCTCAGCTTCGGTAAGAAAGGGTGACCACCAATTTTTATAACAAATACACTACGTCAATTCTGGGTTACTATGGAATTATAGCATTATAATCCTACAGTAGAAGATAATTTAAACTAATTAGCTATTTTTGTATGTTATTTACAAAAAAATCTTCATAAAGACAAATGTTGCCTATACTCTATCTCACTATCAAATATACAGAGGTGTAAAACATGTTGTATGATTTCACTGAGAGCATTTGACTCATACGGCAGAGGAGAACTAATGAAAGTAAGCAATGAGTTTAGGAGTTAAAAGACAATATTAACATTGTGGGACCTCCCCGACCACAGAATGTTTTGTTGGTTCTTACTGCTTGTCGGAGGCCTGCTTTGGCCTGTTGCACGGGTCCCACGCTAGCTGCCCGATCCTGGCTTTTTGCTAAGGATTCTCCGGGGTTTTCCGTGTCTGACTGAAGAAAAACCTCAAGGGTTGGCCGTCCTCCGTCTGGCAATTTGGCTGTTTTCAGGTTTCCCTCATTGCCGCTGGCGAGACCATGTGGCTTGGTCTGACCAACCCCTTCCGCTTGGGGTCTCGATGAAAAAGCTTAAAAAGGGAACTTGGTCGTTCCTGAATTAGATCAGTGTAACTTAACGGACTGATAACTTCAACAAAATGAAAGAAAGAGAATATAAAACAAGTAAAGCTGCTGGATCTGAGGTAAAAATCGATGTCGCGGCACTTCGCGTATTTAGCTTCAAGCGAAACAAAGGCTTCGTTGCACTGGTCGGAATTCTTAGGGCGTTGCCGGGAGAGGCATGCCGGACGCGTGCCGAAGCGTTCAGAGAGCAAAACGGAAGAGCGGAATCTTGCTGAAAATAAAAACACTTTCTTTTCAGCAATAATACAGATAGCAACAACATGGTAACATAACTACTCAAATAGAGGTAAACGTAATCAAGTAACTAAAAGATTTAATTAAACAGTTAATGCTTTGAGTCTTTGGAGACTGCAGTCTTTGTTTACACAAAGTTCAGGACGGTCCGTGGTGCTCTGGATTTTGTCACAAGTGGGTGTGACAAGGAGTATCCCTTTTATGGGGTAATGAAACACAGAGCAAGGTCAGTTGCCACGGTTACATGTGTGGAGGGGGCAGTTTAGGGTTTCCTGCCCCCCTCCAAGGAGAGTTCCGATAGGCTGTTTGTAATCTTTGGTTAGTTTCTTTGTCATTTTAACAATTCAGGCACCGAGAGACTTGTCTCGGCTGTTGTCAAAGGTGGCCAGTTTTACGATCAACTGCTCAGGAATAGCACTTAGAGAAAGTGACCTATCCCACCCCCCTTCCGTTGGGGTCTCTTCAGCCGTCTGTAGAGGGTTGATAATTAACCCCCCTGCTCTCAGGGAGAGGGGAATAGTTTTGAGTAGTTCAAATTTAATATAAAATGCACAAACCCACACTGTTGTCCACTACATTAGGGAGGTAGATGGATAGATACGTAGGTAGGGAGGTAGATAGGTAGATACCTTTGTAAATATACCAAAATAACATTAAGGTATCAAAATCATAAGAACCTGCACCAAGTATTGTAGATAATATAGAGGGGAATACAGCGTATTTACAAATCACTATGAAATTCTTATCTTGACACCATATAATTTTGGCCCCTAGAGGATTTGGTTGGGGAGGGACAGGGTACTTTGTCATATTACAGAGTCTCACCAATGGAACTGCCATTCCGCTTGCCAGGAGTAGGAGAAGAGCTGGCATTTTAAAAGACTACTAAAGGTTAGGTTTCCATGGGGGAATTCTATGGAAATGAAATCACAAAAAAAGGTGCAATAACAGCCTGATTACAGGACAGCAATAATGAGAAAGAGAGAGAAAGTGAGATAGAGACAGCCTCTTCGGTACGTTTGACATTTGTAATGTTGTTGGAATGAACAAAAAACACTTTGATATAAAGGCTGTGAAGTCCTCCAGTGTTTGAATGGTAGGCTGCTTGGAGGACAAGCAGGACCAGTAATTGTTTGCAGTACTTCATGCAGCTTTATTTCATGGCCACAGTCTGATTAGCAGATGTTTGATAGCGTCACCCTGCCTTGGAGGAAGATATTACACAAACAATCACATAGTAGAATGCACACAAAATGGATGGATGACTCAGATCAACTGCTGGAACACATCCATCCATTACAGTCCTAAATAGTCAAGTAAGGTCTGAGACAACACAGTCCTGCGCTGTGTAGATATAACATGAAATGTAAATATCTTTCACTATTATATCGAAATACTATAAACTCTCACCAGCTTAATGTTATAATACAGTATGTCAGTTTAGCTGATTCTAGCCGTCATCACTACCAGTTGACAGTCTAAGAGAAATTCTCATTGCAAGGGGATACAGGCTGTTAAATAAAAATGACATGACGTGAAAGTTTGATGGTCAATGAAGGTAACATGTCTAATAGCAAGGACATCTCTTGAAGCCACGGATCCCTGTTTAAAACTCTATTAGACAGAGATCAATATGTGACAGGACTTAAGAATTCCTCACACTGGCCTGACATTTATTTTGGGATGGCCAGCACTACACCACGAATACAGAACAGTCAAGTCAGGCTACAAGATCTTTAAACTTTTCACATCTTCACCTCTCGTCTTTAATTTTTCAAAGTCAAATTCTCATAAATTAATTATATTTGGGTCAGTACACAGCTTTTGCCAAATTAGGGTCAAACCACAACACGTGTTCATGCAGTATTTAATGTAACCATACTAAAATGTCCATGTTTTTCTTACCATTCTACTCTACCACACATTAAGCTGGCTTTGCATCTGCATCTTAAAGCTCATTTCATGGATACAATTAAGTAAAAGCAGCAACACTGATATGAAACTGCTTTCTTTCTTTCTTGTGTACTTGAAAATATTCATTTACACGTGATCCATGAAAATGTGCCGATTATCTTAGATGAATGTGTTGCCTCTACTACATTTCTTTGTATTTTAATAGGAACCAGTTGCTAGATTTGCATCAAGAACCGTTGGCAAAAGAAGACATTCAAACCATACAGGCTCATTTATTAATTTAGCCATGGTTACATGGGGCTACATATGCTGTATTTCAAACATACGCATGAATACTGTAACATTTTACTGCAAGGCAAATTTTATATAATAATAATTTTGATGCTTGAAAGTCCAATATTACTTATACAATTCCACACCTACTGATTCTAAACCATTCAGGAAGATTTTGTCCCTTGCTATGCTAAATTCTGTGGTTTGTTACATTTATCAATATGTGACTAGGGCAAAATAACATGCTGGGATAACACAGTATTCTTTTTAAAAACAGGCCCAGTGGCAAGCTGAGAGACAGAGATGCCTTAATTTATTAAAGATAATAATACTTACAACAATGTATTTTCCTCACCACAACAGTGTCTGCACGTTTAATTTCAGACAAGTATTTATGCTAAATGAATTCATTAAAATGTATAATTCATAACCACTTAAAAGAACATTACTCTAAGAAGACATGTATTGTAAATGGTGTGAAATTTAAATTGAATAAGAAAATAAGCAACAGCAAACTTTATGGCTGTCCCGGGGGAGAGTTGATTTAGTAAATGTGACCACACGCTTATTGTCTGCTTTCAACAAACACATGAATTAAACGAAGTCTTCAATACATCATTCAGAGACACTTTGCTTTAAAGTGGTTTTATAAGGCACCATATCTCTTTAGTACATTAAGTGCTGCAACACATATTCATTAATGGGATCCCAAGCTGTCTGGAGTAATGAATTAATTAATTTCAAGACTGTGACTGAATGAGCTTACAAATAGACTCAACATTTGTCTTTATTACAAAAAAACCTTATACCTACTAGATACATTAGCTGGTTGCACACAGCTTTATTAAATATCAGTGAGTCGCTGAGCAATGACCAAAACAATGTCTGGGTTTTACTTTGGCTAATGTATTTTACAAGGCTGTATCTGTAGATGGGTTACTGTTTTCCTGTGTCTTATACATAAATTAATAAATGCAATCATCTGTCAAGTTAAGTTGAGGTCACATTCAATTCATCATTTTATTTAGTGTTTGTCTGGTGTACAGTCTGAGTGTAGATTTTTGGACCACTGACTTAACTGCTTTCCTTAAGGGGTAATAAAGTTGTACCTGAACTTGAACTTTACAATGGAGTACTGCTTGAAATAAACACACTGTTTGAAAAACAGCACAGAAAATACAATCAATGTCAACTCGAAAGCCAAACCCTGAACAGTACAGTGAGTAATGGATCTGTTACAGATTAAGGACTGTACAGGCCATGTAACTCTGTCGATCGATAAGTTTGGAGTTGGTGCTGTCTTGGGAACAGGCATGTACGGAGGAAAAGTGCATCTGCCTGTACTGTTAAGGTCATGTAGATCAGTCATCCTTACTGTCTAACTGAGTCTGCCAGGACATCTCTGAGCACTGCTGAAGTCCTTCATGCTCCCTGTGGAACCCCCATGCATGTTGTAATTCTAAATAAACTATGAAACGATGCATTGGACAGTAACAACATACAAGCTAATCAATTGATTTAAAAACGGGAACAAATAAAGCAATAGATAAAACTGACATGAATTAATTCAATGTTCCTGTTTATAGTCTTTCAGTGGAACTGCATCTGGATTATATGATATGTGGTTGTCTCTTGTCCAAATTAGACGTTTCAGGCAAAATTTATGATAATGCTACAGTAGTAGTAGTAGTTAAGAAACCCAGCAGAACTTGTAGAACCTGCTACACCATAAAATATATCCAGTATTCAACATTCAGTTGAAATAACAGATACATGTAAGCTGGGTATAAGGTAAGCTGACTTTTAATAAAAGCCTAAATGTGTATTACGTTCCAGGAGCATGATCCACAAGCATAAAAGCAATACTTTTAACCTTTTCAGATGGATTCTTATATGATTTTGTTTAGTGTCCCAGTGGCGGATTGGCCATCTGGCAGTTCTGGCAAATGCCAGAGGGGCCAGACCAGGGTATGGGTATATTGACGGCCGCCTATATATATTTGGTGATCCATTTTAGCATTTTGTAGAGAAACACAGACAGAGATGCCATCTATTACGTTATAAGACACAGATATTTTACAAGCAGATAAACAGCAGTGAACACACTGGTGCAGATGTTTCTCAGTAGCTTGCAACGTTGGTTTCGATAGGCTTCCTCAATAACAAACCTCCTCAAAATGCGGCGCACTTGCTGCTGAAAACAGAATCGCGGGTAGAAATTGCGACTACATTGTCATTTCAGCCACTTTATAAAACATAGCCCACTGCTGATGGAGAATGTCAACAGAGTACACAAGTACAGGTAGAGAGAAACTGAAAGAGGTGGAGCAAGCTACTGTGTTTGTAGCAGGCTAGTGAGACAAGTAGGCTGGTGTGTAAACACTAAACAAGGAGTACAAGCAGTAAACAAGAAGAATAAAAATGGTTAAATAAGAAATAACCTAAGCTACTAGAAATGGAAATATATCATTTAGTGTGAAACACTGACTATATATGAATAAATTTGTTTTTTTTACAGGTCGATGGTGCATAGGATGGGTTTTTATCACTTGCACAAATTCACTATGGTAATAATAATAATAATAATAACGCGTCGAGGTGTGAGGCGGCCGCATTCCAGAAGCTCTGCTGGTGCGACAGTGAATTTGCCACGTGCTTTGGACGCTGAATGAAGGTTTTAAACGTCACTTCCTGCGTCCACTTTGTGCAGCTACGGAGCACTTGTTGCTATGACTATAACTGAATATTGGCATGTACATGTGTTTGGGGCCGGACTGTTATCAAGCATGTACATTTTGGTACAGATCTGACCATGTCCAGTGAAGTAGTGACCTCCAGTTTAATGGTGAAGCATGGAACTTCGCTGCCATGCCACAGATACGCCGTTGAAGGAAAACTCACACGCTTTACAACAGGACATCATCAATGTGTAAAGGGTTTTCTGAAATAGTTTTGAAGTTGATATGTCCAACCTGCTAGGCATAGTACATCACAGCATAAAACGTATCATTTTCTGATGCCAGCAGGTGGTGCTATGACATTGAGTGAATAATGGCATGTAGATGTGTTCAGGCAGATGTGAGCATGCAGACTGAAGTTACAACAACTTCCTGTTTTATGGCAAATCATCGATTTTGGACGCCACACCATGGGCACACTCGTAGACAAAAACTCACTGTTTGTACAACTTCGTCAATGGGTTTAGACCACACAGTGAAAATCTGAAGTCGGTCTGATTAATTCTCTAGGAAGAGTTCGTTTAAGTATAAAGTGTGTAAATCACATAAAGTGTGGGGCATTGCTCCAAGAGGCTTTTTTTATGTCTGGACATGATACATGTACCACAGAAATTTTGTAGACGTAGTTCCAACTTTGGCCGGTGGCTGCTATGTAGGGGGCGCTAATGAGCCGTTTTGCCACGCCCATGTGTAAGACCCATAAAATCTAAAAAATTTTGCCCCGCCTGAATTATGTGCAAAGTTTGGTGAGTTTTTGAGCATGTTTAATCAGCATTTGGCCCAGTCAGCAATGGCCTCAGATGGGCTGATCAACCTGATCAGGGGTTACTCAAAGTGGGACAATCAGTCAAAATGAATGGTAGGACGAAAACAGTGACAAACAAATGTAATTTGGGTTTGTAATTAACTCTGCAGTAGAGAATGACAGTAAGAGCACACAGACTCTACAACATACTCAGATGAACGTGTGCTCTTTAAAAACTATACATACATTAAATGTTACTTATCTGTTACACACGGTACTGCTTATATTATTCCACCATCTGTACACAAGTGTAAGTAGTAAATGTGTGTGACATGAACATGAACAAGTTCAAAAGCTGTTTTCAACCAATAGCAGGCCTTTAAATTTCAGGGTATGACTGCAGCAGACTCGAGACTAACTATATGCACCGCTACAAAATTTAGGTGCCCCCTAAACTTTTCACAGCGCCTTTAGCACCAAAACAGTATAGTCTAACCTTCTGTCATTTCCCATACATGTTGATAGTTATGTAAATGATTTTAAACAGGAACACTTACAGGTAAATGTTTGTCTTTGTTAGAATCACAGCACTAATAACAAAATGTCAAAAACTTATTAATTACTGTAAAAACGAAACTTAAAGTGCTGATGTTTAAAGTGCTTGAGAAACTGAAAATAAAAAAATAAAAATGCTCAAATGACTTAAAAGTGTGTGCTGCTCTCAGAAAAATGTAACTATATGTCACAGCGGTGCAGACCGCAAAAAATGTGATTAGTCGACTTGGTAGCATTGCATTTCCTCCAGTCTCCCCGGAAGTGCTCCATACTTTGAAGCTAGTTTCATAAGTGGCCGAACAAGCAGCTGTAAAACTATACTTTCACAACCCCCACGAAATGACTCACAATCAGAATTTGATCCATTTGGTCAATAACATTTGGAAAGAGCCGTACTATTGTTTAGCCTCATTAAAGTTAGCCGGCTCGCCAGCAGAAGTCAACCGAGTTCAGCATAGACACCCCACTGCTAAATAGCATTGCGGCGATGTAACTGCAGAGCGACACAGACACCAACACACAAGTATAAATGTGAGGGTACGTGCGTTGTCAACGCCATAGGTATCGGTGTCAAATCACCACAGAAATATAAATTGAGCAATCCTTCTCTGCTGTTGATTGGCCCTTACCTTCTTCCTCGATTGAGTTTTGGTGAAAACAACCAACCAACCAACAATAATTGTCTTGCTAAATGTTAGGTGTAACAATGTGACCAAGAATTTTTTTTTTTTCGCACTATCAACTAAGATTTTGGGCGCACTCTGGAGCCCTGAGCAAGTATTATGATTTTTTCAAATCTGTGAGTTCTACATAAAAAAGAAAAAAAATTGAATAGAATAAAAGTTCAATGTGCCCACACAGTTAGTCATTAATTAAATGTAAGTGTCACCTACTGACATCAATTTGAGTCTTTAGTGCATAATTGCCACATCACAAAGTGTTACACTGGACACATTACACAGACAGACAAAGTTGTCAGGGCAGAGTAGCTGCAATGTGCTAACTGAGGGAGCGAATGCCACAAAACTGTTGTTTTTTTGGGGAGAATTGACAATGTTTGACACTGTGAAGTAGGGCGTTGGCTAATCTCACTAGTTTTCTGCTTGCTGCCTGCCAGTGTGGGTTTACATGTAAAACAATGGGTACAGGTCTTTTGATAATGGGTAAGGGTGTTCTAACAGCATTCATTTTGGAATCAAGGAATGGGATGATCCAGTTTCTAATGAAAAATTTCAAGAGCAAAAATGGGCATAAGTGTATCCATTGAAATCATACTGAGAAAGTTTACAAGAGAAATGGGTTATCCATATATAACAATATGAAAATGATGAATGCCCCTGCAACATTTTCAGAAGCCTTTACGCATTAGCCTCTTAGGTGCTGCTAATACGGCAGGTTCCAGTTGTCAATTCTGAGCTTTCCAGGAGTGAATTTCAACTATTCCCACAGCAAAAGTCAGTCCAAATCGACCATACAAATTTGGGTGTCATGCACCGCTAATCTGCTCAGCTTCATCTGTGGGTGGCAGCAGGTGCAGAGCTCAAACTGATGAATATGCAAATCAACAGTGAATGTGAAAGAACTAAAACTGAGGGGGCAAAGGGCAACCAATAACAAAACATTAGAAAAATAATAGCATACAGCCCTGTATATGTGAATCTTTAATTGACTGCAACTGGTAGTTGACTCTCCAAATCCCAGTCTACAACATAAAGGCAATAGGAGATAAATAATCAAAATGTGTATTGCTGTATTTCCAGCCTGCAATAAAGAGAAGCGTAGAAGTAAAAGCAAAAGTATAAGTTTCAAGAGTAGTTAAAGCAACAGTACTTCTTTTGAATATACTGATGAATATAAGATGTGATGCCAGGTAGAAGAGTTGAGTTAGAGTCACACTTACTTGGTTTCCAAATTTTATATGTAATGTAGGCTGTGTTCAGCTCACAAATGTAGCATTTAGACTGAATTCGCCAGCAGTCTTTAAAGAGGGTGACGTAAATATGTAATTTTTTATGAATTGAATATGAATGTTCACTGTTGCAGAAACAGTAAAAGTGTCTCTAACCTTTTTGCCATTCACGGAATAATACTGTTCCATTGCTTACCGCAGGGACAATGCTAAATTACGATTTTCTTAATATGTTGCTAGGCATGGCAGCCAAAGAGGAGGGGAACAGGGGACATGAAAATGTATTTTATAATCGAAATGGTTGTAATTGAATTCTACCAATTTAAGACAATTCCACATTTAAAACGTTTTTAAGTGTTTTTAATCACACAATCATCATTTGTGCAACTCACATTTATCACATGATACAGCATGGATTTGTCCTTGTGTTTATAAAAGTGTATCTCTAAAGGTATAAGATCCAAATCAAAAGAGCAAAAATGTATATATATATTTAACAGACACAGAAACTATGTGTGTTTGTACATGTTTCTACCCTGTGACTTCACACAAATAGCAGTACAGTATGGGCGCAATCAACTGACAGCCTGACTCAAATTTAAGCGCTGCATTTTTTCTGTCTGTTTTGTGTGAGCTCCGTCTCACTGATAAAGACATTTTATGCCGTCCCCATTTTAATGCTGTATGGAGAAAACACAACAAAAGTCTTTGATTGTAGTTCGGCTTCAGAGCCACAACATCTTTCTTCTTGCATTGCAAAGCTTCTCTCCGGAAGAAAAGTATGAGTAGTAAAGAAGCCAATTCAGTGGTCGCACTTAAAGCATCGTCTTGATTACAGCAGCAATTCAAGAGAGGGGCTTTTCCTGAGCCCTCTGTCAGTCCGTACACTAGACGTCTCTTAAGAGGAGACAAACAGATCTGTACACTGATGCTGGATGGTTACTCAGGCGGGTGGGGTGTTGTAGAAATGAGAAGAGAGGTCTGCGAAGAGGAGCAGGGAAGGAGGGTGGCATCCGCGTACAAACAAATACCTCTTTAGAATTCTACACAGCACTCTGCTGCAGCGTGTTTGGTTTCCAGGCAGCACTGCATTATTAATGCACCCATCTAT
This sequence comes from Micropterus dolomieu, assembly GCF_021292245.1. Classification (NCBI taxonomy): domain Eukaryota; kingdom Metazoa; phylum Chordata; class Actinopteri; order Centrarchiformes; family Centrarchidae; genus Micropterus; species Micropterus dolomieu. The sequence continues at coordinate 21,841,228 of NC_060171.1, read as the reverse complement.
CCCACCCTCAGAGCACAGAGAGTAGGGTGGGGACAGAAAGAGGAGGAGAGAGAACAAGTTGGGGTGGAGTTAAAAGGAAAAGAGCAAAGTTAAATGTAAAGGATGCACTCTGCATGCACTGTTTGATGTGAAAATGACAAGAATTAGAGGCAGGTTAAGGATTTCAGATATATTTGTGAGAGGGTATGTGCCTATGCATATTGCACAGCCTCCAAAACAATGACAATCTACTATAATGCCTTTGAGGATACAGCTACTTAACATCAACAAATCCCATGAAAACACCAAAGCCAGTCCTGAGCTGAAACTTAGGCCAAGCCTATTGAGTCCTGTTTTAGAGATCCATCTTAAAATAGAGGGTCACAAATGTATAGTTGTGTATTTATGAAGGCTATGGTATTTTCTAAAACAGCTGGCAATTAGCTTAGCTTATAATGACATAGAGCAGAGGAAATCTAGCCTGGCTTTCTCCAAAGTTAACAAATCAGCCTACCATCACGTATCATCATGTACTAAAGACTTTGAAATACTGGAAATGGCTGATATTGAGGGGGGTCTTACAGCCTTACAATATTAGTCTGGCAACACTGGAACCCTAACATGATTATCTGATTATATCTGACTTCTTAAAAACAGATAACTGTTTAAACTCCTAGCCAGACTGCCGACGATGGAATCCTCACCATGATAAACACATTCTCTTTCTCTCTCTGTGTGTCTTTTCACTGTTTCTAATTAACAAATTCAGACATGTTTGGAATGCCAGGAACCTGGCAGTCAGTGAGACAGAGACAGAGAGGCAGAGTGATAAAGATTCCAATTTCCCTAGTCACTCACATCATAAGGTACACATGGTGTCTCCTCACAGATTGGCATCGTGCAAGCTTTGACGCTACAGCCACCACTGGGAAAATGTTAAGAGTTAACCTTTGGCTGCCCAAATGCATTTATGTTTTTGAAGCTAGCACATTTCCCTCAGCTCTTTTAATTCCACCTTTTCTGGGGACTTCATTTCCTATTCAAGGTAATGGGGTTGGAGTAATGAATTCTTGCCGAGTCTAAACTATGTCCCCCTTGTGACCTCCTGTCTGTAAAAGAAATAGTCAGCAGAGCACCGGGCAGGAGGTTATTCTGGTATACAGCCTCGGCACACTGCTCTGCAGGGAACATTCAGGGATATTCTCCTCTCCATCATCTCTAAATGGAACTCTGCAACCTTTGTTTTTTTTCTCCTCTAACTGGAATCCAGCTCAATTTGTTCTTATTTTTCTTGGCAATGAAATTGTAAGGCAATCCACTAAGGATGTCAACACCCATTATCTTTTGTCTTTTATTCCGTATGAGCAGACAAAGGCAAACAAGGAGCAGCAGCGTTGAGCACAGAGACTGACTGTTGTCTGGTGTCTCTGATGTAGGACTTGACCAATCAAGCTGTGAAGCCAGCACTATTTCCCTCCAGTGGAACTGAAAGATGTGAGCAGAGGAAAGCAGCAACGGTGAGTGGTTGTGTGACATCACCTTGTCAGCCTGGATCCCCCAGTAACACTGATTTCCATACACCCTATAAAGTGTAGTGCAGCATTTATATCACATATGGATTTACACAGAATTATTGGCAGAAGTTTAAAGTTAAAAACAGTCATCATTATCAATGCCTTGAAATCGCTATTCTCAGACGGCTATCCAACATTCATAAAATGTGGCTGCATTAGTATTCAACTATTTCTTACTGTATCTGTTAAATTTGCTTTTTTAGTAAGAGGGCACTGCTTGAACAAGGGAAGGCAAGATAGATAAGGCTTTCATTAAATTCCCATAATTCATAGCATGTTTCTATGTTGTAAAATGCAAACTTCATCTCCTACAGTATGAATGACATGCAACTATTCTCGTATGGTTGGTCTGGCTTCATAGCTCAGGAGCCAGGGCAGAGTAGGGAAAGACATCAGGAAACTGCCTACATCTGGGTAAAATGGGCCTCAGCCTTTTTAATTAGCTTCCTCTCTAGCCTCTTTCTTTTCTCTTCCTACTTCCAGCCTCCACCAGCTGTTTTGGTCAAGCTTTTACAATTTTTATTTCATGTGAAATTTAATTTCATGTGAAAAATTATCAATTCATTCATCATTTTGTTTGGTTAATGTTATGCATGTCATGTTTGACCAGAGTTGAAAATTAACTACAGTGACACAAGTTAGGTTTCACAGTCCACAATTAATAGTTACCCTTGTATCTTTAGAGCTTCTTTTCTTTATAATTTCCCATTGTCTAAAATCTGCTCAGCTCAGGATATCAAAGGTGAATCTGTGCCAACGTTCAGATGATTAATTCAGAAACCATTGCTGAATTCAAGTCAGGAACTGTAGCCCCTTGGCAACAGTAAAGATACTAGCAAGTATTTCAGTTTTGTATATGAACATAGTTGTGGATTTGTTTTGTAACTTTTTGGTTACTCCTGAACTGTGTGTGTGTGTGTGTGTGTGTGTGTCGATGTACTGTGGTTAAAACAGTTTTCATGTGACAGATGACAATCACTTCTGCAACTCTGCAATGCAGTGGCTGCAAGACAGTTAATGAATACAACAGCCTTACCCAACACTACAGTGACACCATGCACTATTCCAAATAGACAAAGGAAGAGCAAATTAGTTAGACTGAGAATGTGGAGTGGAGTGACAGATAAGAGTGGAACAGGATCAAAATTGTAGTGCAATCTCTTTTGGGAATTACTGTGTGTTTTTTTGAACATGTAGTTATACCTTTTCAGACAGTAGATAACAAATGTTCTATAATTTGGATATAGTGATAAGGACAGTGCAAGATTGTGCTGGGTAAAACTTGCAAACCACGCATTTCAAACTGCATTGGGTATTCAGGACACAAATTGTATTTCCTTACACAGAAAAGATAATCTGTTTACTTTTCTAATGACTACATCACTGCATAACTCAATGTTCAGACAAGCTTAATATTTGGTTATTTGAGATGCTATGTAAAAAAGATATTGCCACATTTCCTTTTGTGATTGTCTGAATTTGGTAGATAGGTCTTTAGGGCAGAGCTGTTGGGCTGTGGCGTGCAGGCGTAAAGGCACCCCTGCGTAGGAGTGTGCGGTCAGTCACACACCATACCTCGACAACATGCTTTCAACAACATCAAGGTCGATCTGGCCTGGGCTCTTTCATATAGTGATAAACACTTTGGCTGCGTTGTCTGCCTGCTACATATGCCATGGGAAAAAAATTATGTTTTAGTCTGGAAAAAAAATGTCCATAATCTTTTCTTTTTTCCATATTTATCCAGACCTGGAAATTACTAAATCAAATTCCATACTTTTCCATACCGTCCTGGCTCCGCAATGGTGTAACAAGCTCCCCAACTGCGGATTTACAACCAGTTAAGTCTAACCTTTTTCAAAAAGAGAAATTTGAAGATCCCACAATCACGTCATTTCGGTTTGTACTTTAATGTCACTCTAACTACATGGAGAAAAGGGGAAAAGACAGAGTCTGGGAGTTACAAAAGTTAGCTTGCAAATTGATGTGAGATGTAGACCAATAAACTGATTCATAACCAGACTGATTCATACAATTCAAAGTTAACTTCTCTGCAGTGACATTTAATGCTGCCTTTCACATGTGGCTTGGAGAAAACAGGGATGATAAGGACACTTTTACCTATTTCTGCTGCCATTTTCCCTCATCCATTGCTCTTCTTCTTCTAATAAAACAAAATAAAACAGTTCCCCCAATGGCGATCCTGTGTTTATAGTAAGAGGGAGCAACAATGTAATGAGCGAGATTTGTTTTATTGCTTCCTTCATGCTCTCGATCCTCACTATTCTTTCATCTCACTGTGCTCAAGTTTTTTCATGTCCTTCACCTTGGCAGGAACATTGCTGTAAACCTGTTTCCTTGAAAAAATAAAATTTCAAATTTTGTACAGAGCAAACAATTCCAGGAACTGCTGTGCCATGTTTGCTGGCTACAGCTTACTTTGTAATTTGTGGGTTTTTTAAAAAGGAGATTTGGCAGTTCACTCCCATTAATATTTTTTGCTTGACCAATTGAAGAGACAGCCTAGAACGATGAAAGTCACTCAGGGAATTGGATATGGAGTTACGCACAAAGTGGAAGTCAAAGACCTTAGTCCCTCATCTTTTGCTTATTTTCTTTTTCTTTTCTGACAAAGACTGTGAAACAACTATTAATTGTCTGTAAAATAATCTTAAAGATACACAGGCTTAAAAATTACTTACCCAGATACCTATGGCATCAACAGACTGATCTCCCTATGACACCTTCAATCTCGATTCCATCAACAATTATCAAAGTTTACATGACCTTTGCATTAGCAAACATGCAGATTGACAATTCCTATTCTTCCTTACCTGTGTGCTGCATTTAAAGAGTGGGTCAAAAAATACCGTTAGATCAACTGGAAAAGTGAGCTGGACTACAATGACCAATGTCAAACTGGTTAAATTACAGGACAATGACTTTGTGTCTCTTTTGGGGACCTAATGTCAACATATTAAAGTCTTTATATAGAATTCCACAGGGTTCAATTATTGGTCCTGTGTTATTGAATCTTTACTTGCTTTCACTATGTATTATTATTATTTGTATATATACACTAATATGATTATAATTGATATACAAGAAACAACATTCTAATCATGTGGATGACACTGTATTTATTAACCTCTTTTGTATCAATATACTAGAGATATATTATACAGGTATAAAGCTGTAGTATTATTTAATTTTAATGAAGTATATCTTTATTTTTTCTGTTTGTAATATCAAGTAATATTAACGAACTTGGTCCAAATCTCGATCTGAGTCCAATGTTTATCTGCTGATATACATTCTATCTTATACTTAAATTTACTTATGACCTGTCCTCAACAGAAAAACAATCATATTGGATCGCTTCAGCCACACAAAATTACGTCTTATGTTTACGTTTATTGTGGCAGTGACCTCTAGTGGCTGTACAATGCAAACACATGACAAAGATGGCCACGTATTATAAATAGCCATAAAGTTGTCCATCGGTCCTACCCAGGAGCCTGGCGTTCGGTTCCCGTGTGAAAAAAGATTTTTTTTTTTTTTTAATAAAGTAGCATTAGCTACATTGGTTTCATAGCATTAGCTAGCTAGCAAACTATGTCAGTCTTAATGGCGTTGACAGCCCCCCCGTAGCCCCTTACCCTTACACTAACCTTTGCAGGGGTGTGTGTGTAAACCCATAGATGTTTTATAGAGACACGCCACTTTAAGACTCCTCAATGCAACTCTATAGGGAAAGCCTGTATCCCTGTAAGTTCTCAATCCGTACTGCCTGCCAGATCCCTTCTGCACATGTGCAAAAGTGGTTATGTCAGACAAAGAAGGTTACCGCAAATCTGCCTATTCAAAATGATCCAACTGAATATTTCAAATGAAGACAACAAAATGTTTTTTAATCACTGGAGATGAAACTGTTCACTATGATGTAATAGGAATATCCTTCAGATATGAAGAACTATATTCAACAGTACATTTTTAATTTCTAACATTGACACCAATGTAGCAACACAAAGGATGTGTTGCCAGCAAATCGGCCGTCAGGCTGTAGGGTTAGCCGGGCGGCATGCATACAATTCCTGACTTAGGTTTAGGCACACACCACTGTCATGGATAGGGTAAGGGGCTTTTGGGAGCTGTCAACGCCTTTTATACTAAGGTAGCTAGCTACCTAGCTAGGGTTGTGAGGTTAGGGCGCTTCCGGTCTAATCAGGGCGTCTCATACAGACATACCTGGGGGCATCTCATACGGATGCTGAAGGGTACCTTTTGCATCAAATAATGCTTTGTCAGCCTTTCTAAAAGCGTCTGTATTTGATGCCCTGAGATGAGAACAGATACATAACTCCACATAACTTGACTGACAGGACAACTTTTGCACATGTGCAGATAGGGATCCAGCAGGGAGTATGGATTGGGTACCTACAATCCCGCCCCTCCTGCTAGAAAGCCAATCGTCTGCTTTTAACAGCGAGGCAGGAAACGTATTTCAGCCAGTCGTGTGGTTCCATTGATGTAAGCGTCTACTACACATGTGTTACTACTATTGCTCATGTGTAGTAGGAGTTTAGGCAGTAGGGAAAAAAAACACTTTTTCAGCTATTTTTATTCATTCCATCTTGGTGAATATCAAGTATTGTGCTGTCTGTGCCATCTTTGTGCATATGATGTGCTGTGATGAGCTATTGCTTTGCCTGGCTACAATCACCGTGATCACTGGAAAGTGTTTGTATGACACCCCTTATAGATGCACTTCAGTTACCACCAACTCTCTAAAGATGAAAAGGGGCCAATCTTGCGCCAAATGTATGATTATTACCAAATTTAAGCACCGAGAAGCTATTTGCTTGGCAGCGCAGTAAGGGGTGCATTTCACCCTTTGCCAGCGCTTTGAGAATTACATGATTTCTTTTTGCCTTTAGCAGCCACAAAAGCCACGCAATCCTTTTGTGAATTCACCCCTCGGTGTACTTTGTAAACCTTAGTGTCAGAACATTTTTTACTTCACACAAGCTAATTTTTACTGAAGATTTTGCACTTTAACATGGCTTTGGTAAAGAAGACCAGTACTACAAGACTAGCAAGTTGAGGTGGACAAAACACAATGAAGGTCATTAAAAGAAGGATTCAATTTTGATCAGAATATAGATTTATTTGGACCTATACTGATTCATTAAAATATACCTGTACCAACCCCAATACCAGTCCTCAGGATAGACGCGGACATCTCTACTTAAAACCTAGTTTTGTCTAATAACCCACGGCTTCATTGAATAAAACTGACTCAGTGTCCTCTTCCCAGCTGAGACAGTGTAAAATGCCATTTAGCATGGCAAAAGCTGTACTGAAGCTCAGGACTGTTAAAGTGACTAGCAGTTGGGAATTTAAAATGGATATTTCTGTTTTTAGGATAAGCTACATGTATCCTGCAGCCTGCCTTTTGGCTGCAACACAGTGGTCGTGTCTGTTTGAGGGTGATTTGAGAATAGCTAAAAGGCATTGTTCGGCACAGTGCATAGAGTCTGCATGCAGTGTTTTGTTTTTTTTGCTTTGTAAAATTGTTGGAATTAAACTACTACATTGGAGCAACAGTTTAAATGCCCAATACACCATTTAATTAACCAGTTTATAGGCTATTGTTATTATATAGTACTCTAACCTATATATTCCTATAAGGGTGATGATTTGGGGGGATTTTTTTGTTTAATTGTGCATTTACTAAGCTTTTAATGTGAAAGTGTAATAAAAAAATGTTTTACAGACCAAAATCTGTGTTTCGGTACACTGTAGAGGCCAGAACACCCTTACACAACAAGGAAAACTTCTGTTTTGTTGGGAAATATACAAATATGCACAGAACAAAAAACAGCAGAAAGCCCTCTGTTGCAGTTATTTGAGTGGGTTTTAGCAACACAGGTCATTGTTGCTTCAATGAGGGGTTTGCTCCGGGTGTGTGACCTCAACAGACTGTGCTCAGGGAAGCAGGAAATGTGAGTCATGCTGGCAGTGTGTATATAAACACCTTTACCCCCAAGTCATAGTGAGATGTCACCTTTGCCTTCAGAGCCACATGGACTAAGTCTTGTACAATGTGACATGCTGTTTATTCTCCATTTACTAGAGAGATGAACACAGTTATGAACTAAAATACTAAAAAGGCTGAGATGGAAACTGACAAAGTTAATGTATTATACTGTATGCAAGTGGATTTTTCATTTTGCAAGAATTACAATTTACACTTACTACATTTTGGATAGAAATATGTTATTTATTTACTACATTTATGTGACTGCTGTTTTTAGTAGAATATAAAACAGAGATTGTGTTTCAGATTCAAAATATACAAAAAGCTCTAACGATGTCGTATTTGAAACTACTCACCTGGTCACATCTATCTATCTATCCTCACTGAACTCACTCATCCTCTCCTCAGTCCACCTCTAAATCAACCTCAGCCCCAAGATCAATAGCCTGCGAAGGACAATCCAATCAACCACTCATAATAACAGACCAATTAAAACATAATCCATTTATCTGTCACCTTTAACAAGCATATTTAATTTTCAATGCGATTCTGCAGCATCCTGACTATCCATAATGAGAATGTCTCTTTCAAGGGCAATGTGCATAGGTGCCGACAGCACAAACCAAAATCCCCAAATAAGGGATGCACCTTGCCTCTTCATTATGAACACAGCAGCATTGTGTTGACCTGTGACAGAACTATAGCCTCATTGAGATGCTAAGCATTCTCTCACCTTCTAGGGAGTGAGTCTGTCGACCATGTTAGGGCCATACGCGTAGGAGCCATTATACATGTCTCCCCACAATTTCGTAGTGTAAACATTTATTTCGCATTGCCTGCCTGTCTCTGACAATTTTGGAGTTGGTGCATAGCCGATGTGGTTTACTACGAGTGATAAGTCAATCTATCACACACTCCACATCAGACATAATTAAGCTGTTATAATAGAGACAAAAATCATGGATAGAAAACGTGCGACACAACACAAAGGTGGTGCTGAAAAGTTTAGAGACAGAGTTAGGATGTGAAGGAGGAAGTGAACACTGGCACATCTGGTTGCCACTGCTTTCTCCGTACAATTTGTGTTTTTCTCTTTCTTTCTGCCACCCCTGCTGCTTACATTCATAATCTCAGCAGGGAGATACATATGGTAACGTACTCAGCAACTCGACAACTAACTTTGAAGGATTAACCTGCCTGTTGATTCGTTAAAGTCTACTTTCTTGGCTGCTGTGGTTTGGGGCCTCGCCGGTCATTAACCTACCTGCTGATGTTCCTGGCTGCTTCCGTTTGAAAATCCACAATGGTGATCAACAGATCGTTCCTATGGACTGTCTTTATATGGATCATTCTCTCATTTTTACTTGATCCTGTTTCATCAATTCTCCGTTACTCAGTGGATGAACTTCTCCAGCTACGACTCCACACATCCGACCCATCCTTGGTCTTACAACTGCATCCGGATCTGGTTCGTCATCAACGGCATAAATATGTCCACCCTGGATCTTGACGGAGATTCAACATCGATGACTCAAAACCAATAAAATCTTTCTGATCATCATCACCTCGTCCACCAAGAAAACACCACCGTGCTGTTGATCGTGGTGTGCTAGCTGGCTTAGCCAGGTCAGCTAGGGCTAATCCTGGCTACAGCCCCGTCTCTGTTTGGCTGTTCAACATCCGCTCGCTAACGAACAAGGGTCTCCTGATCTACGATCTTTTGCAGGAAAACAAATTTGACTTCTTATGCCTTACTGAAACTTGGCAACGGCAGAACGATTGTACACAACTCAACGAGACTGTACCACCCTGGTTTGTTTACACCTGTCAATCAGGCATGTCAGGTCGACGAGGCGGGGTTGCAATGCTTTACAATGACAAATGGAAAGTGTCACCTGTCAGCATCCCTGCCTCCAATTCATTTGAATCCATAGTCCTGCAAATCAACGGGCCAGTCCCTACCATATTAGCCACTATCTATCGCCCACCCAAGTCTTACAATACTTTTTTAACTGATTTTAATTCCTTTTTAACATCCATTTGCCCCATGGCCCCCAATGTCATTATTCTGGGTGATTTTAATATTCATATGGACAATAGTAGCAACACTCTCACAAAGGATTTCTCCTCAGCACTGGAAAGCTTTGGACTACAACAGTATGTTGATTTTCCCACTCATAACAAAGGACACATTTTAGACCTAATCTGTTTCTCTGGTCTAACCCCTTTTAATTGCACTGCATCTGACTTGCCCATCTCTGACCATAAGTTAATTTCTTTTAATGTCAACTTACCACTACCCAAAACGAATCCACTCCACTCCATCTCATTTTGAAACATCAGGAACATTGATGTAACTGCCCTCTCTACTGGAATTAAAAATCTCACTTTAGATAAATCAGCCAACACCGATGATCTGGTTTCACAGTATAATGATGGACTATACAAACTCCTCAACATTCATGCTCCTCTGAAAACCCGGACAGTATCTTTTACTTATTCTGCCCCATGGTACACATCTGCTCTACATCAGCTAAAAGCAAAAGGATGACGCCTGGAACATCTATACAAAAAAAGCAAATTAGTTATACACAAGGACATTTATGACAACCACATGCTCCTCTACAAAGCTCTAAAATCTGCCTACCCTCCCTCTCCTCTCTTATAACTAACATCATCTACTCCTCTCTTATTTCTGCTCATGTCCCCTCCTCTCTCAAAACTGCTGCTATTACCCCCTGAAGAAAACTGGTGCAAATCCCAATGACCTAAATAATTTCAGACCAATCTCCAACCTGCCATTTTCTTACCATACTGATCCTTCTCGATTTAACTGCTGCCTTTGATACAATCTCTCACAATATCCTCCTGGACCGTCTAGCCTCCATTGGTATCATCAACACATCACTGAACTGGTTCACATCATACCTGTCTGGCCGTACTCAGTTTGTACAACTTAAAAATGTTTGATCACAACCCTCCACAGTCACCAGTGGTGTTCCCCAGGGATCAGTCCTGGGTCCCCTCCTCTTTATAATTGATCTACTTCCCATTGGTTCTATTCTCAGGAAATATAATATCCAATTTCACTGCTACACCCATGACACCCAGCTCTACTTGTCCACCAAACCTACGTCTCTGCTCCCTCCATCTTCACTAACTGACTGCTTAGATGAAGTTAAAACCTGGTTCACACAAAACTTCCTCAAGCTAAACAGTGATAAAACTGAAATTCTCCTTGTTGGCTCCAAATCCACCCTAGCAAAATGTCCAAATTTTGCTCTACTCATTGACAATTCCACTGTCCCCTCCTCCCCCCATGTCAAGAGTCTTGGTGTCATCCTCGACGGCACACTTTCTTTTGAAAAACACATTAATAATCTTACCCGGTCTCCATATTTCCACTTACGCACCATCAACCGCCTTCGTCCTTCACTTACTCACCATAACACAGCTACTCTCATCCACGCTCTTGTCACTTCCCGTATTGATTACTGTAACTCCCTTCTCGCTGGTCTATCGCACAAGTCCATCCATAAACTCCAACTGGTCCAAAACTCTGCTGCCTGTATTATTACCAGAACCCCAGTCTCTGAACACATTACTCCAGTTCTAAAACAACTGCACTGGCTCCTGTCAAATACCGTATTGATTTCAAAATTCTACTCCTCACCTTCAAAGCTCTCCATAATCTTGCTCCTCTTTATCTCTCTGAACTCCTTCAGCCCTACACCCCATCCCGAACTCTCCGATCCTCTTCTTCCTCACTACTTTCCATTCCTTCTGCCTGCATGTCCACTATAGGGTTCAGAGGCTTCAGCTATTGTGCACCTCACCTTTGGAACTCCCTGCCCCTATCCATCCGTACAACTGAGTCCCTATCCTCCTTTAAAACTTTGCTGAAAACCCACTTATTTCGAAAGGCTTACCCTACATAACTCCACCTTCCACCGGCTTCATGATGAACTGCTTTCTTTTATTTCTTTTTTAAAAAATTCTCTATTCAATTTTTTTTTCTTCTTAATCTTTACATTGTGTCTTGTTTTGATTTTTTGTATTGCCTCCTTGAAATGTATTCTAACTGTTTTAATCTGTAAGGTGTCCTTGAGTGCTATGAAAGGCACCCACAAATGTATTATTATTATTATTAAGTTGAGGGAGAAAAAAAAGAGCTCGACCAAGACAGCTGCAGCAAAGTGCCTCAATATTACAGACTTAGTAACAGTAGGCCTAATCTACTTTTAAATTCATTCCATTTATACCTTCTTTACTTAACTAGTCTGTAATCTGCATTTTACTTCATTAACCGAAATTAGCTGTCATCCAGGCTGTGTGCGCTCTGTTACGCAGTAGAGCCCGTGTCTTGGGTGCTTGTCACAGATATTGATGAGCTGGACGGATGCAAACATCTAGAAAATCAGGCAAATGTCTTTTTCGGTTTAAGGCTTTATTGTTCTACTAATACAACTAAAATCCAGTGCACACACCATGGCACTGGTGGCCGTGTTGGAAAGCAGCCTGCGTCGCTCTTTCACAAGCTGGCTAGTGATATACTTTCACTTTCCATTAACAGCGTAGCCCTTTTAAAAGGGTTGTCTCTGCAGAGCAAATGTAGACTACACACTGTTAACATCTAAGTCAAATGATCTGCGGATTGATTCAGATATATTAACAGTAGGCTATCCTTTTGTTGAGCAGGTCATCGCTTTCTTTTGATGGACATTAGTTTCTTTTTTCTAATGCACAATGGTTAGGCTACTATTTGTTATGTAGCGATGTCCGACGGTGAGTCCATCAAATAGAATGTCGCAAGTGAAACTAACATTCAGCCAACAATAATTTCTGAGATGAGAGAGAGAGAGAGAGAGGTGTGGACAAAACAGTCCTGTTGGGCTTTAGGCATGACGCACAGCTTCCTTTGTATGTAGGTTTACCCTGTTTCAACAATGAGCTGCTCCCGTGTTACTGCCACAATAATTATTTGAGTTGTAAAGATTATTTTCATAGATGCTTTAGGAATAATCAGATTGTTTTGGCTGCCTGTGCTAATGCAAAGCAAGTGGTTTGTTTGGCTACAGGTCCATAATAAAAGATACAGGCAACAAACGTAGGCTGGTTAGCAAGCGTGATATTTTATGTTCATCAATAAGCTCATGGAGAAAAAAAAAGGAAAATAATTGTATTAAACAAAAATAGCTAAATTGCAGATAATCAACAAGCAAAGCTAATTGCATTCCCTAGAAATAACAATGTTGGACAGTGGCTGTTTCTACCCTGATGCACAGCAGATGAAATATATTAATATTGTAGTGGGTCAGCCAGTGTGGATTTGTTCATTTTATATCAAATAAATTTGGAGATCCCAAATTCTTTCTCTCTCCCTGAGAGAAAGAAAAGGAGGGGGGTTGAGATATCAACCCTCAACCAACAGCTGAAGCGACAGGTTTGCTTTCACTAAGTGCTGTTTTGGGCAGTTCAATCGTAAAACTTGCCACCTTTGATGCAGCCGAGATAAGACTCGGTGGCTAACCAGGAAATAACTGTCTCCTGAACAGCCTATCAGAACTCTTTTAGGAGGGAGGGCAGGAATCCCTAAGCCATGCCTCCACACACGTAACCATGGCAACTTACCTTCCTCTTTATTTAATTACCTCACATCAAAGGATATTCTCCTCTTCTTCTCCTCTTACCCAAATGTGAACTGGTGAGAACCTGTCCACATTCCTTTGTGTGGACAAAGGAATACTGTCTCCTCAAAACATTACCTTGTTTTACCTTAAATTATTTTTGTTAAGTTACTAAACAGGTCTCCCCACTCCATTAGAGTAGTTATATTACTGTGTTGTTGCTATTGAAAAGAAGAATCCATATAAGTTAATTTCGCAGTGTCAGCAATGATTCCTGACATTCGTTTGAGTGATGCTTTTAACTAATGCTTTATTTCCAGCTCCTTCTGACTTCTTATACTTAGAAATTATATATAACCGAAATGTTATCCTGTGTTAAATAATTAATTTCCCCAGCTCCTGAGTAAATGATTGTTTAAAGAAATAATCATTTGCTATCTTCAGTCTACTCATGGAACCAGAGTTCCCCCAAGAGGACAAAATAAGTATTACATGCCATCGTTCTGAAATGCCGTAGTACGGACCCAGCCACGTGGGCCCGTCTTGCCAGCAGTAACCCAAAAGACATCCAAACCAGAACAGAGCCTAACTGCCAGGCCGAGGACGGTCGCCACTGGAGTGTTTTTCTTCATTCAGCCACGAGAACCCCCGGAAAATTCCCTAGCAGAAAGCCAGGAATCGGGCAGCTAGCGTGGGGACCCGTGCAAACGGCCTAAGGCAGGCCAACGACACCCAGTAAGGCAGAACCAAGGCATTCTGTGATCAATGATGTCCAATAGTCTGTTAATCCATTATCTTTAATCCTTAAAACTCATAGCCAAATTTAACTGAGTTATTATCATAGCTTGCCCTTATGAATCAAATTCTCCCCACAAGAGAACCCAATTTATATTGAACTCATTACACTCATTGTTTGCCCATGTTTAGCCATTGTTTATTCCTTTGATGAATATTTAATCGCATTTATATCCACCTTTAGTTAGTTAATAAATTTCACCTACAATATTACGGGAACTTTGTGTGTGTATTGTTTAACTCCAAGTCACTGTCGCGAAGGATTTATGCCCTTTTGATTTGAGATTGACTGATTGATTTAAGATAATTGAGCGATTATTAACTAACTGATCACTAGTGAATAATTGTGTAATTATTAAACATTACTCAGGGGTCTGGAGACCCTGAGTGAACTGAATCTCCGGTGGTGTCCTTTGAGGTTTATGAATTAATATTCTCTGAATATTAAGTCATGATTTGTATTATAAAAGTAGGTATGCTACAATATATATAATATAAAGTTGTATGGACATCCTGTATAATATCTTCTAAAATTCGCGTAGTAAAATTACTTTGTTAGGCCAATGGCATGTCATCAGAGTTTGCATTAAAGACAGTTCTGTGTTTGCAAACACTTGTTGCTTTCCTAGATGCGAGATGAAGTGACCACAGAACAGGGAGAGTCAGGGCCAAGTGGGACACATACACTGAACAAAATTATAAACGCAACACTTTTTTTTTTTTGCGCCCATTCATCATGAGCTGAACTCAAAGATCTAATACTTTCTATGTGGTACCAGACGATCTTCATTGTATAATGGAAATATCAGACAGCTCATAAGTGTAATGTTACTGAATACATTTGTGCTGTGGCTAGCTACATTAACTAGCAGCTGTTCCATGTTTTTATGGTATGTAGTCAGTTTTGTTGTAGTTATAATATACTCTGTCTCTCTGACTGTGCACCAAGTCACTGCAAATACCCACTTTCACCAACACTAATAAGTACATTCTGTTTTCAAATGTCATTAGAAATGAGCATTTAAGTACTTTATTTGAAAAAAGAAATTCAGGGGAGCATACCCCCCAACACCTCTAGCATTTCAGCATCCCCCCCAGGTTCAAAGTTGCTCCTATGCTCCTGGTTAGGGCAATGAGTGTCCAAACTGCTATCTGAGCTTTGACATACTCCTAAGTGTGCACATCCTTAATGGTAATTGGCTTTTGTATGGTAAGAAAAAATAAATGTTACTGCATTCAATCAGCAAAACAGAAAAATGTATGATCTTTTCACCATATAAGCAGAACCCACAACCTTTTCATATTGGTGAAGTGAACTGTAAAAGATCACCTTGAAGACATTCAAATGCATAGTGATGAATGGACCATTATTGATGGGTTGACAAAATTGACAGCAGCGGAGATAAATATGGCCTGCCAAATGCTGTCATAGCCACTTGGCTTTCCACTTGTCAGTTAACTGTATGAATTAATGTTGCTTAGGCAGGCATTATAAAACAATTTCCACCCCATTAGACCTACAAATTCAGGAGTCATTTTATAATAATATATTAAAAATCAACCTCTTTTGGCCAGCATTACACCAATATTAGAGCTACCACACAGGGGATGCATCGCTTCAAAATATAGAAACATGTTCAGAAAAGTGCAGATTATAATGCAAAGTGCAAAATTGAATTGCAGTCCACTCAATCCATCCAACACCTAAGGTCAGCACAGTAAAGCATTTTGCAAATGATTAACTTAATCTGAGGACTGTGTAGGCAGTTTATTTTCAGAGTTTAAATATTTAGGAGTGCACCTAACCATTCTTTTTCGATATACAGACTGTACCAATAGATTAAGCCGTTAAAGTATACAGAAAATACAAAACGGCCGAACATTACCATAACAGCAGTGGTGCAGAAATTACTTTTAACATGTTGAAAAAACATTTAGAAAATAAATTTTAAGTGACTAACAGGATTTGCAGTGCTGTCCTGACAAAGCGCTATGGGTGATTTTGTTTCATGTGTTTGTGCACAGCAGTTGTTCTGTTGTGAAAAGCCATTTCCAATTTGCAGACCTTACAAAGCTGACCACAGATGTATTGTTTTTAGCTGCGATTCGCCTGTTACTCATGCCGCCTCACCAAGCTCCGTGTGTTCTCACATCTTTAATGAACAAAGTGTTTCAAAGTTTTGCGCATTCTTTCAGAGCCAAAGCCAACACCTGTCTGATTCCAACACCAACAATCTGGTCGATCACTTCAATCATATCTGCTTGTCGTCACTAAATATTACTGCTCCTCTAAAGGTTAGGCCTATGTCTAAAGCTAGTAAGCAACCCTGGATAAATGACAGCATTCGCAGCCTGCAAAGGGAATGCAGGAAAGCAGAGCGCAGATGGAAAAAATCCAGTCTCCAAGTCCATTACCTCAGTCTGAAGAATTTATTAATTAAATACAATAACTTGGTTAAGGATGCGAGAACACACTTTTTCTGAACTCATTACTACACATAAACACAATCCCAGGTTTCTGTGGGATCTGTGGATCAGCTGGTAAACCCAACCCCTCCTTGTGCCTCAGCTGGAAGTAATGATGACTGATTGTTTTTATCTTATTTTACCAATAAGGTGGTGTCAATCAGAGCCTCTATTACCCCCGCGGCCTCTTACTCAGAGGTTCCTCACCAGCAACAAGAGTTTTAACCAGTTTTCTCCCATCGACTTGTCTGAGCTTTTAAAAACAATATCATAAATGAGAGTGTCCTCAAGCCCAGTTGATGTAATACCTACAAAGTTTTTACTGAAAGTAATAGATTCTGTTGGGCCCCATTTGATCTCTGTTTTCAACAGCTCCCTATCTACTGGTTGTGTCCCTGATTATTTTAAAACGGCTTGCGTGAACCCACTTTTAAAGAAA
>NC_060171.1:21814449-21824288 GCF_021292245.1 Micropterus dolomieu | reverse complement strand
CTTTTAACTTCAAACAACATGTCAAAGGGCAAACATATAACCGTGGTCATACACTGGACTTGGTTTTTACCCTGGGTGTCAGCATTTCCTCTGTGGAATTAGTGGACATGACCATATCTGACCACAGATATATTGTTTTTAGCTGCGATTCGTCTGTTACTCATGCCGCCTCACCAAGCTCCGTGTGTTCTCGCGTCTTTAATGAACAAAGTGTTTCAAAGTTTTGCGCATTCTTTCAGAGCCAAAGCCAACACCTGTCTGATTCCAACACCAACAATCTGGACGATCACTTCAATCATATCTGCTTGTCGTCACTAAATATTACTGCTCCTCTAAAGGTTAGGCCTACGTCTAAAGCTAGTAAGCAACCCTGGATAAATGACAGCATTCGCAGCCTGAAAAGGGAATGCAGGAAAGCAGAGCGCAGATGGAAAAAATCCAGTCTCCAAGTCCATTACCTCAGTCTGAAGGATTTATTAATTAAATACAATAACTTGGTTAAGGATGCGAGAACACACTATTTTTCTGAACTCATTACTACACATAAACACAATCCCAGGTTTCTGTAAGACTGTGGATCAGCTGGTAAACCCAACCCCTCCTTGTGCCTCAGCTGGAAGTAATGATGACTGAATTGTTTTTATCTTATTTTACCAATAAGGCGGTGTTAATCAGAGCCTCTATTACCCCCGCGGCCTCTTACTCAGAGGTTCCTCACCAGCAACAAGAGAGTTTGTATTATTGTCTCTTGGGTATTATTGTCTTTACACTTGTTAAAGCACTTTGTAACTTGTTTTTGAAAAGTGCTCTACAAATAAAGATTATTATTATATTATTATTTTTTAATCACTTTTCTCAGCTCAAATAAAGTTTTTCAAATATAAAACCTCCATTGATCAAACATTCATAATGGAAAGAGTCATAACTGATCGTGTTTGCCGTTTGAGGTGCCCTGTCATATATATTGGCAGTCTATGGGGAAAATGCTTTTCAGACCACAGGGCAATTTTTCGCTGCAATACTGTGAGTGGCCAGTGGGCAAAACTAGCAAAAAAGGCTGAGTAGCAGACTGAATTCAGATGTTATACATCCATAGTAACCTATGGGTGTATAACATCTGAATTCAGTAAGCATGGTGATGTGAACATTTAGCTCAAGTAGAACCTCGCTAAGCTATTAGCATGGCTGTAGACTCAGATGAGGATAGCTTCAACATTTGTTTGTCAATATTTTTTTTTCAAATCTTCATGTTTTCCTTCTAATTCCTGCCTTCTCATAGGGCAGTGTTCCCTCAATATTCCACTATTACAGCTTCAACGCTTCACATTCTATAGCAGCATAATGCTATTGAGTCTAAACTATTGGGGCCTAGGGGGACAAATTCAAATATAAATACCATTTAAAGCAAAAGTAATTACACAAAATCTGTATGGAAGAAGTCAAAAATATTTTGGTGTAACCTCTTATTAGTGACATAAAAGGTTAGGACTCACAGAGAAAGGGCGAGCAAAAATAGGGAAAACACACACTCTTATCTCGCAGTCACTTCGCATAATTAAGAGTGCTTAAGGCAGCACTGAAGTTGCCATTGCTATAAATGGGTTCCCAGGTCCCCCAAGGTGCAGGATGTAGAGCGACACCGGAATTAAAATAAACACATGACAACTGCAGCATGATAATGCATTCACCAAAGATGCTAGAGGGAGCTCCCCAAGTGGAGGAGTTCACTGACTGACATCAAACGGAGGAAACTGAAGCCTGTATGTGTGTGTGAGTGTGCATAAGTGTGGGTGTGGGTGGTTGGGTTTGCACATTTGATATGTATTGACTGTTGACTGTTCCTGCTGTGTCAAGCTTCTTCTTTCTTCCTCCCAAAGCCAGGCTGGATGACTGTGAGTAGATTGCGATGCAGTATCTTTGGCAGCAGACAGAGACTGCCTCAACTGCTTCAAATGAAATCCTGATGCTTCATTTCGGGACACAGGCGAGGCCTAAAAGTGTTGGCTAGGTAACTAGTGGACAGAGCTTCTGGGTAGCTCATTAACTGCTGACGGGATGGAAGCAAATGAAATAAAAGCCAGTACTTGTGGATAATTTGCTCTCTATTGGTCACTCAGACAAAGGTATATAGAGCATTCTAAATGATAAAATTGCCCGGTTGCAGCTTTACACTGATGCTAGCTTTAAGAATCCTAGCAGGTTTTGGAAGCTGATGTTTCACACTCACATCCTATATATTTAATGTCAAAAGAAAGGTAATGTGCCAGCAGCTAATTCAACATGCAGAAAGATACAGAAAAAGTCATGTAAATTCTATGTAAATTCAAATTATGGCGCTTCAGAATCAAGCGGAAGACAATGATGCAATGATAGTGACAGGAACAGTCTGATCAGATATCAATGCCAGCTTTTGGTACTTGACAGATTTCAATACTCATACACACGCATTTCAGTCGGTACCAATAAAGGAGAGGAGAGATTGAAAATAACGAAAGGATGAGACCGTGTTCCCTCCCCTGGTGTCTGTTAGCTTTTTCTCGCCCTGGAGCGACAGAAAGGCAGGGGCAGAGACAAGGGGGGGGGGGGGGGGGGGGGGGGGGGGGGGGGGGGGGGGGGGGGGGGGGGGGGGCATGCTGAGATTCATCATTATCAGTACAGGAGAGACACACGAGGAAAACACATTTTACATGGAAAAGCCATTTCCTCCATGTGGAGGAGATTAGCAGCCATGCATTCTCCTCCAAACATTTCTCCCACCATCATTTTCTCTCCTTTTCTCTCTTAGCAAGAGCTCATGGTGCCATGTAACTCATCTTAACACAAGTGTTGCCAAAATGAATAAAGAGGTAGCCCCCTAGTCCACTGAAGCAAGCAGGGGCCTCCCTCTCACATAGATAAAGAAGCACAGGCGCTGCAGGGGTGAAGACTGACAGCCTGACACATCCTGCTTTTTAAGTGCCAGGGATGCGCCATATTTTTGACAGTGTATGGGAGAGAGCAAAAGGGTAGCTCTAATAGCCCAAGGACTGCTGGGGCTTCAATTTTGCCATCAAATCTCGACCCAAAGCTCTGTCACATTGTGTGGTGCTAACATGCCCTGCCTGGGTTTTAAGAGACCCCTATTTCTGTTGACAATCCAATCCACCTATGAGCTATGGCATGTGGTAAAGCTATGGGCATCTTCTCACCAAGGCGTTGCAGTGACATAACCTATAAACATTTAAGGGATGGTTGGATTTCTGTGAATAGTGCAGAGGATGCAGGACTGAAAACGATGTGGCACATTCACACCTACGTATATGCTATGCTATATGGACTGAGGGCAGAGCAAGTCTTGTCAAGTCGACAAATTAAGAGGCTTTTTCTGCCCCCTAGTGACAAGTACAAAGGGGCATTTTCAGCAGAAGGGACAGTTTCCTGCTGCTCCACTGCTGGTCATCATCCAGAGCTCTCATATAAACTGACAAAATCTGTCACCAGTTTATAAATTCACATTGATCGACTGAGTGATATCATGTAATTCCTTCTAACGTTTTGTACCCAAAATATCGACAAACATTAATTACTGCACAATGATTCCCCAATGCTAATTGACGATCCTCAATTAAGATTATTTTCTCAAGTGTTTATAGCAGCGTGGGTGATGCAATATTTCCACAATAACAAGCGCAATAGAGAAATTACGCATGGACTTCAGCGTTTGCTGTGTGGGCTAGTAGGCGTCCAAAGGAATGAGAAGACTCCTCTCCATTTGGGACTGAAATACCCAAATAACCAAACGTTAAAAAAATCTTGTAAATGAGCACTTACCCTTTTCCAAACTGAGATTTCTGCAAACTTCAAGTTCTGCCATTTAGGACTGGAGTTGTTGCTCTCACACGGTCCGTCCATGCGTTTTGGACATAATTTTTTGTCCTAGTTGTAGCGGTTTGAAATATCTTCAAAACATGCCTGACTGGTCCATTTTCCACGATAATTGGACGTTCACAGAGAGCGCGCCATGATGATAAAGTGTCACTTTTTTGTCCAAAAAAGAGGTGCTCAGGAACAAACTGCTCTTCAGCATCTGCCTCCCTGTGTGCTCTGCAGAGTGGCTTCACTAACCATCAAACCTCGCGCATCCACAGCCCCTGCGCGCACATTCTCTCATCTCACCAGGCGCAACACAGAAGCAAAACCATAAGCCGATTTCTCACACTCGCTCGATGGACTAACTGAGAGTGGTTGTTAATAAACAAGAGCTTAAGACGGGCGTGGAGTGAGCGCGAAATGAATGATAGTGCACAGAGCAGCGGCTTAACCGCCAGAGTTGGCCATTTGAAAATTTCATCAGCTTTGTCCGACAGTCTGGTTCAGCGGAACAGTTTGAATTCCCCACCACAGTGTACCCGTGTCACATCCGTTTGTTTTTTTTGGTCAGCTATTCCTCTGTGTATAACCTGGGTTGAACCAACCATTTCACAGGGATGCCAGCGCTCTGACCCACTTTACGCTCTGTGTGTGTGTCTCAGTTTAAGTATAGGTGCATCCTCAGAGAAACAGCAGGAAACAGGCTTCGTGAAATATGAGGGATGCTCTTTAGTGCACATACTGGCGTTCCGAGTCCCAAGAGAGAGAAAGAGAGACTGAGAGAGCGTGAGTTCTGTGTAAACATTAATTAATATGTATTTTTTTAGCTTTTAATTGTGCGTGTGTAGGTGTGTGTGTGTGTGTGTGTGTGTGTCCAGTCTCCTGTGTATTATCCCAGTTGAATCAATTCCCTAATGAAAGTTTGGTCAGTCTGGTGTTCCCAGAATAGTCATGTTCATTGGTCCCCATTAAAGCCATTTAATTTAGGATAGCAGGAGACAATTATAGAGTGACCAAGCACACACACACACACACACACACACACACACACACACACACACACACACACACACAGCTTACCAAATTGATTAGTGCTGCCTGGTGGAACACAAATATATGTCTGTCACCTGCAGTGTATGTGCACGCGCACGTGTGTATTGTGCATGTGTGCTTTCCATGTGCAGGCTGTGTATTACCAAGTATTTGATGCTTTCTAATGGTTGCACACTCTTCATCCACACCTTCCTGATCGCAGACAGTCTATCCCCCTCCCCCCTCCACCACCACCACACTGCACTCCCACCCTTGTCACACTGATTTATGAACCCTACCCAAACAAAAACACATCTGTCATTCACAAAAGACTGGAGACCACTGAGAGGAAGGGAAAGCGGCAGAGTGAAACAAAGTCATGTGGGGGGAAAAAAGAATCAAAGAGAAGCACATGTTTCAGAATGGTTCTGACTGACAAGAAAGAGCAAATATGAAGCATTATTATGAAGCAACAGTTGCAGACAGAGATCAATAGGATGTAAAGTTTGGTGTAGATGCAACAGACAATTTATTCCCCGACAATTTCAGTTTCTCTTCCTTCATACTTCTGAAAAATGTATAAGGCAGCTTGAACATAATAAGTGTAGACTACTAGATTAGTATCAGAATATGTTATCTTGTAAGGAATGGATTGGAAGTGGTGGAAGGGTGATGCATGCTCACTTTTATGGGACTTTATGGAAATGCATTCTCATTTCACGCTCAGTGGGCTATTTATTTTCATTTTACCAATATTAATTAACCACAGATTCTGGAAGAAAAGTCAACTTTGGCTTGAAGAAATATATTTATAAAGGGGGGACATGGGTGACATTCCCAAAAATGCGATAATATCCTAATTCTAAGCATGACAGAAGAGGAAACAGACACTTGTGTTTAATCTCTGCTTCAATCTCGTCAATCCGTTATTCACAGCAGGTTACTGAAGCAGTCAAGTCTGATTTCAACTACAGTTCACTGATAAGAAGAAAGCACACACGCGTACAGTGTGTAGCACACAGTCTGCAGGGGTGGGATGTGGATGTTGACTGTATAAAGTCAAAATGAAGCTTTAAGTGACCTGTGTGCTGTAGGTGTGACAGCCGCAGAGGCAGGCCGAGATCAGAGATTTGTCATGGATTTGTCTGGTGGGTTGGCCACTGTTCAGCCTCACCGCATTGAAACTCATAAATCATGATCAAACTGATGTCACTACATCTCTCTTGTGGAACCAGGTTCCAGTTTGGGCTCAGGAGGCAGACACTATCTCCACATTTAAGAGTAGGCCTAAGACTTTCCTCTTTAATAAAGCTCATAGATAGGGCTGTCTCAGGTGAGTCCTGAACCATCCTTTAGTTATGCTGATAGGCCTAGATTGCCAGAGTTCCATGATGCACTGAGCTCCTCTCTCCTCCTCTTTCTTTCCCTCTGTATGCAACCTCATCCCATTAATGCATGTTACTAACTTGACTTCTTCCCTTTCCCGTAGTGCTTTCTCGTCCCTCTCCTCTCTTCTCCTGTCACTTTCTGCAGGTGTTTCTGGCTCTGGAGCTGTGGAATATGGATCTGTGGTTGCGAGTCACCTGCTACCCCCATGTTCCTGCTCGACACCCTCTGCTACAATTGTTATTACTATTGTTATTATTTTCATTAACATTAGGATTATTATCATTAACAATCTTATCATTAACATTACCATAAATATTTGTACCATTATTCATTCAGTCTGTACCAATATCAACTTTACTGTCTGTACTTCTGTGTGTATATTGTGTAGGCTGCTCCCCCCTACCCCTCCATCCCTCTCTCCCTCTATATGTCTCTCTCTCTCTCTCTTGTCCTTACCCTCACACCCAACCAGTTGAGGCAGATGGCCGCCCACCCTGAGACATGGTTCTGCTTGAGGTTTTTGCCTCTTAAAATGAAGTTTTTTCTTGCCTGTGTCGCCTAGTGCTTGCTCTTGGTAGGAATTTGGGGGTTTCTGTAATAATATCACAGAGTACGGTCTAGACCTGCTCTTTTATGAAATGTGCTATGAGATAACTTTTGTTGTGATTTGGTGCTATATAAATAAATATTATAATATAATATAATATAATAAAATGAATTTAATTTAATTCTATTAAATAATTTTTTAAGGAGAATGAAAAGGACAAAATACACTTTTTGCTCTGTTTTATGAAATTGTATCTAATGCAACATACTGGAATAAACAGGTATGCATATGTCAGGGTACTCAAGTTGATGCAAGCAGACATTAATCATAAGAAATATATACACATCCCCTGCTGGATGATGGAACTATGATAGAAAAAGAAAAGGGAAGGTGGGGTTTCATTTTTTTCTTCAACATTGACATATTTGGCTCCTCTGTGTGAGGACTAATGTGTATGAATCACCCTTGAACAGAAACACAATAAACATACTTGTGCACAGGTGTTTTGTATTCAAACAAAAAAAACATAATATCCAATCTGAATGAAGTTCTGTGGACAGTTTTTCATTCCTTTCACACAACGATTCAGTGGCTTGCAGAAGGTTTGTGTCTTTTTGATGTAACAAGACTGAATCCTGGCTTTGCTATCTACTAAGTATTTGAGGCACAGTAGTGGAGACGAGTCTCCCTCTACTGTTCATTCCCATGACATACAACATACAGTTATCAACAAGAACATACTGTGCATTATATTCTGTCCATTATATTATTCTATGTGTGCATGCGTGCATGCATGCGTGCATGATATTTACAGTGAAAGATGCTGTTGTCTGTCAGGAAGTGCCGGCGGTACTGTGGCTCTCCTTTCCTGTTCACCACCCTGGAGCTCATGGTGAGAGGAGGAGGAAAGTAGGAGGATGAACAATCGGATGACCTATGAAGGAGAAAAGAATTGAACTGTTGTCCAAACATTTCGAAAAACTTTTATGAATCTAAAAGGTAATTTAATTAAATATATGACATAATATTTAAAAAGATTAAATGCATCTTGTGTCTTGTTGCATGAGCCAACTCACAAATCTCAACAAACAGTGCAAGGTGCAGTTTGAAAGGAATTATACAGTACATTAAAAGAGATGGAAAATAGAGTTGTTATGAGTGGAAAAGGCAAAACCTGGATGCTATTAAAACCTGGATGTTAAATGTATTGCAAATAGTTTCTGCAGTATTAACTACAGGTACTACAGTATTAATTACAGGTGCTGAAGAAAATGTGCTGTCAAAATATAGAGTTAGGAGAGAACTTGACAATTTAGGACTGATTAACCATTACAATTACAGGCAACTATGTTTTAATTAATGTGCAATGAAGATTATATTAAATATATATATATTAGTGCTGGGCAACGATTAAAATTTTATTGCATTATTGCAATTAATTGTTACGCGTAAAATTTAATAATGAATTATTATTAGAAAAGTAGTGTATTGCACAATTTTAATTTAAATGTATTGCTATATACACAAAAGTGTAATAACATGTAGCACAGTCACACAGTAGCAATAAAATGTTTCTTGTAAATCTCAACTTAAACATTAATGTAATCAAATCAAATATTAAACCAAAGCTATTTCCCACTGCCAGGGCATTACCTTTTATCTAGCTTGTTAAAACAAGTTACCATCAGTCCAATTTTCTTGGGGTTTTTTTTCTGAACCGGTATCAGCATCAGGTATCTTTTATCAGGGAGCAGCAGAAACAGTCTGTTCAGTAGGGTTGGGACGATGCCCACAAAACTACATTGAAACATCGGGATGGACGTTGGCATAGGAGGGGGGGTGTAGCGGGGTCGGTGCGTGTGTTCACTCGCACAGACTTCACTCAGTTAAAAACTTGAAATAACGTTACAAGTCGCGGTGGATATTTTACAAGCACAGACCAGGTAAGGTAAAGCAACATTGAACACAGGGTGCAGATGTTGCTTTCGGCTGTTTGAGTCGTTCGATAGTTTGCGTGCTGCCGTGATAACGGATCGCGGGTGGAAAAATATGGAAAAAAGATGACAGCATAGTCTGCCGAAGCCTCCCTCCACTGCTTGTTTGGGTGGGTGATTTGCAGGCAGATCAACATCCTGTCCCTCCTGTAACCCATGGTTTGACTGTATGTGTATTCAGAGCTAGTGAGCAAGGGACTTTCAAACTAATAATAATAAAATAAAAACTGCGTTAACGTGCGATAAAATAATTGTCGGCGTTAATTAATTAATGCGTTAACGCGATAATAATTCGTTAACGTGCCCAGCCCTAATATATATATATATTTGTCTGTCATACATGCCGTGTAGGGGCTTTTCCCTCCATGAAGGTTCTTCATCTTTCTGGGCCTGAGGTATTCACTAAGCCCTTCATCTTTGGGGGCCATCTTCCTGATGTACACTTGGATACTATACATACATACAGTGGGGGAAATAAGTATTTGACCCCTTGCTGATTTCGCAGGTTTGCCCACTTACAAAGAATGCAACGATCTATAATTTTAATCATATGTACATTGTAACAGTGAAAGACAGAATCCCAAAGAAAATTCCAGAAAATCACATCATATGAATTTATAAAAATTGATAACCATCTGATGAGGAAAAACAAGTATTTGACCCCCTGGACAAACAGCATGTTAATGTTTTGTAGAAAAGCCATTATTGGCCAGCACAGATGTCAAACGGTTTTTATAGTTGGTGACAAGGTTTGTGCACATTTCGGCAGGGATGTTGGCCCACTCCTCCCTGCAGACAGCCTCCAAATCATTCAGGTTCCGAGGTTGTCGCCTGGCAACTCGAATTTTAAGCTCCCTCCAAAGATTTTCAATTGGATTCAGGTCTGGAGACTGGCTAGGCCACTCCAGAACCTTGATGTGCTTCTTCTTCAGCCACTCTTTTGTTGCTTTGGCGGTGTGCTTAGGGTCGTTGTCGTGCTGAAACACCCATCCTCGACCCATCTTCAGCTCTCTCACTGAGGGAAGGAG
>NC_060171.1:21795437-21814349 GCF_021292245.1 Micropterus dolomieu | reverse complement strand
TCAGACAAAACAGAAATCCTGGTCATTGGGTCCCAGCAGATGGCAAATCAAATACTGCCATCTGCTGGTTCCCTAGTAAATCACATTAAGCCTGTGGCAAAGAACCTTGGTGTTTGGTTTGATAGTAATTTAAATTTCGAGCAGTACACCACAAAGCTTGTTCAATCATGTTTTTATCAACTTAGAAATATAGCAAAAATTCTATCTATGTTAACTTTTAAGGACACCGAGACCATTTTACACGCCTTCATCTCATCACGCCTGGATTATTGCAACAGCCTTTTCACCTGTTTCACCCAAAAATCTATTGATCGACTCCAGACTGTCCAGAACTCAGCTGCCAGGCTTTTAACCAGAACAAAGAAATATGACCACATCACCCCTGTGTTGGCTTCATTACACTGGCTCCCAGTATGTTTTAGAATTTACTTTAAAATTCTATTGATTACTTTTAAAGCTCTTCATGGCCTCTCGCCTTGTTATATTTCTGAACTTTTAGTCCCATACACACCAGCATGTACCTTGAGATCCTCGGGCAGAGGTCTGTTGTCTGTTCCAGAGTCTCGACTGAAAACTAAAGGTGACAGAGCGTTTGCTGTCAGGGCCCCGAGGCTCTGGAACAGCCTGCCCGAGGAAATCAGGTCGGCTGAGTCAGTGAACTCTTAAGTCCCTTCTTAAAACATACTTTTATAGGAGAGCCTTTCCCGATCTTATTTGACTTTATTTTATCCCTTTTATTTTATTCTATTTTACTAATTTATCTAAAACGTGTATTTTAGTCTTTTCAATGTTTTCATGCTTTTATCTTGTATTGTTTTTGTATTATTGTCTTTACACTTGTTAAAGCACTTTGTAACTTGTTTTTGAAAAGTGCTCTACAAATAAAGATTATTATTATTATTATTATTATAAAGCACCACATTGTTGGGTCTAAAATACTCCCGAACTTTAGATGGTCATAGGTGAGGTTTGTTAGCTACAGCTTGTCTTTTGGGGAAATCCCTGCTTTGAACGAGTGCAGCCCTTCATTACAAAGCGCCAAGGCACATTATGCAAATCATCTTTCCATAATCGAAGTAATTAATTACTGGCAATTCCAAACAGTCTTTCATTTCCAATGTTTCTTTGTATTATATGAGAGTAAACTTAATTTTTCTTAATAATGTTTCTTACTTTTGGTATTTGAAGTTAGCAGTGTCAGTCTCTAACCTCTTGCACGCACGCACGCACGCACGCACGCACACACGCACGCGCACAGACACACACACACACAGTGATGCAGAAGGGGCTCTCTACAAATTCGACATCTCACCACACTCTGGCATCAAAGCCACTTGTACAAGAGCCGACACCTGGTCCCTCTCTCTTTGCCAAAGAGGCCTGGCGAGTGGGCTCAGATGGCTAGAAGAGCTGGGAGAATTTACACCACCCACCTCCTGCCCAACACACAACCATACACAGGCTATTGGAAGTCCTGGACAGGAGAGTCTCTGCTGCCCCTAAGTTGCCCCCCTGAATCCTATCGTACACACCTACATGCAACAACACACATGAGCTGTCACACAAATAAAGACACTGACTGTACTGTACACATTCCAGCTGATTGTTGGAGCAAGTGCCAGACAGAACACACTAGACTGCTGTGATAGCACAGTGTATCTAATGGTGCTAAATGAACATTATGAAGGTCAAAGAGAGAACATAACGAGTTTTGGATATGGACTAGTTTTTTGGTATGTGGCTGAACATTTCAACCATGTTCTGCCTTGATGAACCGAATAATCTTGAATTTCTTACATTTTGTAACACTCGGTAGCTTGATGTACTGTACAACCATCAAACACGGTGTTAGCCTGTCACAAAGCCTTGCCTTCATCCCCTCTTTGATGCTGCAGGGGGGAAGCAGCCTGAGATTGTTGCCAAGACATTTTTTTTAGGCAAGTACACCGGCAACATCTTAGACTTCAGTCTGCTTATGACTATTTTCCCATCTGCACCTGCACAACAGCATGTTGCATCTACAGACTTACAGTGAGGTGCTCCAATGAATTACAATGAAATTTTGGTTTTTAAATGATTTTTAAAATCAATTAATCTGTAGGTTATCTTTTCAAGTAATCTTTGACTGACAAATGTTAAAAAAAAAAAAAAGTAAAAATATCCATCACCAGTCCCCCAGGTTCCAAGGTGACAAAAATTCAAAACCCAAAGATATTTAATTGTCTCGACTCGTCCGCCGTGATACTCACAACTTTAGAGATTCATTTAACGGTTGATTCTCTGCATCATGTTTGATGGCTTCAATGCTGATGATGATGCAGCGATATAAACGCATTTAATTTGGCAATTAAAATCAGCCAAAAAATAATGTGTCAACTGTAGATTTTGTTTTTTGCTGGTTACTTTGTATTCAACGCAATGCCAACACTAAACTTTCATTAAGGAGATCTCAGCAGGTTTGTAGGAAGCACACAAATCATATGTAATTATATACTTACACACTTGTGTACTTGATGGTATGTAACTATGATGGTAGAAAAGCGAATGTGTGTGTATGATGCCTGCTGCCATTTATAGCTCAACAGCTGGCTGTTGGGCAGCCGCAGCACTACATCCCTGGAGCTGCTGCTACTGTAGCTGATGAATAGCCTCTTCACCACACATAATTCCAGTTTACAGTTCTCCCTTGGTTCTGGCAAATGTTTATGTCAGATATGTTGCGTTCCGTTCCAGACAATGCTATAAGTGATCAACGAGGTTGTGGGTGTGCAGCCTGCGTTCAAAGAGGAGGGCATGCTCTGTCTTCGATTTGATCTAAACCTTGACACAATAGTTAAAAAATGCTAATGCTGCGAATTATCAAATGGTATAAACACGTTGTTTTTGAAATAATATAAACTGACAACAAGAAAAACATTTCTTTTCTTGGAAGGTGTTTTTTTTTTTTCTGAACCTGCTGTCTCCTCCGTGCTCCACAGACCTTCAGGTGACATTTTCCCTTAGGTGTCAAGAAGGCTGCCATTGTAAACCCCACTGGAGTCTGGATCTGGCTGATGGTTGTGCGAGCTGGAATCAATTGGATTTTTGCTATGGTTGTGGGCCACCTCTGAGGTTAGTATGCCCACAGCCATGGCTATGCCTCCTCAGCTGTAAGGTTGGGCACTGGGCCCTCTCCATGAAGCAGAATGGTGGAGCACAATGTTAATCTCTCCTCTCTGTTGAGTCCCAGCTGTGGCCCTCCATCCCCACTGGGTCCTTTTTATGTGTGTGTGTGTCTGTGCGTGCGTGTGTGTGGGGGGGGGGGGGGGGGGGGGGGGGGGGGGGGGGGGGGGGGGCATAGACCTCTGCTTTCACCTCAGCCACATACGAACGCAACCACAGTTACACATCAGTCAGATTAAGTTTGCTTATGCTGTAATGATAAAAATAATGTAGTATATTTTGTAGTATATATTCTGTACAACTTCATAGGCATGGTTTGCACAAAACTGAACCAGTAATTCAAGGACTTTTTTAGCTTTCTCTCCATACAGATGAAATGATCTACTGCACTTGGATTTGTTTGCAATTCTTTGTAGTAGTTTCAAGTATGAACATTTCTCTGTATAGCAACCATGAAGGTTGCATAAATATTTAGAGCACACTTAGAAAACCTTCAGAATTCATTCAATTCTTTTTCAAAGGTCTGTAGTTTCTATTGCGTATTTTGTAACAGCCTTTAGTCTGACACAAGTCTGCCTTTTTCAAAGGCATTCAAATTTTTCCGTCCTATGGCACTTAGTCAGGCATTTTAAATAGAATTTAATTCTACTTTAAACTGTGTAACCTGAGAGAGATAAAGAAATGTTTGTTACAATGACATATCTAAAAACCCACGAGCATTTAAAAAGTCTGAAAGTAAGTAAAGAAAAGTAACATGCAGAAATCAAGATGACAAAGCTTGACAGCTTACTTCAATAGCAGAAATCAAATAATAATTAGATATTTCATTGATCATTGTGGGTGTACTCTGTCCTCTCACAGGGAGGTCAGCGCTGAGAGTCAGGTATACTGGCAGGGATTCTGCATTTTTGCTCTTGAACACTTCAGCAAGACGGATGCTTGCCAACAAAAGGTCTTGAACCTTTGTCCACTGTTTGAATAATTGTCTCCCTATTCACAATGCCACCCTCCTGCTCCAACTAAGGTACACACCAGGCAGCTGATAAGTAAAAGAAAGAAAAGAAAAGTCTAAATAAAAAGAAAGTTTAAATGGTTCGTACAATGTGAATCTGGTATATTTGCACTATAAATCAACCTTGTTTGTAGAATATAAAGCACAAAATATCAATTAAATATGATATATTATACAAAATAATATAATATGAATATAAATAAATTCAAGTCCTGCACTTGATTATTTTCCAAAATATAAGCACATTTCAGTATTGAGTTTGGTATGAAGCCACATTTACAGGATCCAGTGAATTTATACATTGAAAGCCTGAAGAAAATTGCTCATTGTTATCGTTAGTAATCCATAAGGTCTCTGACATACAGCATAGCATGGTCTGAGGCTTGCTTGCTAATCGTAAATTCACAGAAATCTACTTAGAGAAAGGCAAATATCAACAAGTCCTGCACTGGCTTCTCTATTTTCTCATTAGGCAGATAGATGGAAGATAGCTAGCACTGTGAGAGGTGGAGGCATGAACAGATTAGTCTCCCTTCACAAACAACCACATATCCTTGACTTTTAATTAAAAATGCCATCGCAATTAGACACGGTAGTTTAAAGGACTGCCGAAATAAAACGAGTTCAGGCACTGCTATAAAGGCAACCCGGCGCAGTTCCAGGAGAATAAAGCTTTTCACTTTTCTCATTGTGAATGTTTTTTTTCCTTTTTTTTAAACGAAAACTTAAATCGGCTTATAGGTTTTTCGCAAAAGCACTGCAGTAGGAGCAAAAAAAAAAGGAGCCAGGGAGGAGAAAATAGAACTCAAAGTCATCAGAGTGGTTACAAAGGACGTTGAAGATTGAGGTCAGGGGAGGAGGAAAACTATTCTGTCGGCACAATAAATGAGAGCAATTAATCAACAGTTAATGTGAATCACACTACTTATCCATCTAAACAATCTGGTTTCACCAAGTCACGTTACTGAAGTAATGAATCTGTGCAACTCTGACATTTGAAATACGTTAGAGAAGGACAGCAGCCTGCAGCAGCCAGCATAGAGGCATCTGCTCAACATGAGTTACAGCAGGGCTCTAAGTGACGCATAGTGTACTTTTCTGCATCTGAGTCAACCACGCACATGCAAGTCCTGATCCTTGAAATAGCAGTAGTATTGTGAAAGGAGAAACTAGGTCTACTAGCATGGCCTACTTAGGGTTATTTTCTGGTTGCAATGCATTATTTAATAATACTAAGAGTGAAACAGCTCAACATTGATGACATAAGTTATTTGATAGGAAAATATGTTATTACTGTACATATACTGAAAAAGATCTATTTAATTTCAAGAAGAAAAAACAAATGAGTACACATGACTAAGCAGGTTGTTGTTTCTCCACCACCAACCACCTAATAGTATAATAAAGTCCTATTGTGGTTTTATCAGCAAACATTTTCTTCTTTGTCTTAATTGTTTCTTGATTTTGAAATGTTCCGTTTTGCACGGTACTATTTTTTCACATCAAGCTCTTTCTTGTACTATTCCCTGTTAATGTGTTTTACCTACATTGGAACAAAAAGGAACCCATTCCCACTCTTTCCAGGTTTTTCTTCCTTTTGCAATAGAATAACAAATCGGTCTTGGTGATTTAGTATTCCCTTGGGTAATTTGTTTTCTGGAGTGTTGACCATGTGGAGATGAAAAACAATCAGAAAAGCTCTTAACAGATGCTATAATTACCTTAGCAGACTTCCACAAGCGCTTGAGCACACCAGAGTAGTACACACAGCCTCTGTGATCTACCACTGACAGACGGGGAAGGGCAGAATCCACTTGAGGGCTTCATCTTGACAAGCAATGTAATGGACCATCTAACCATACTGTGGAGCAATAGCAGACACAAGAAGAGGATACAATTGTGCATATGATAATGTTAATGAGTAAAATCAATTCTTATTAATTTTACTCATTATCATGAGAGTTACATAAAAATATCTTACTAAAGTTATTTAAAATTCTGCACTGCTGCTCTCCTCTCCAACAACAATAAACGCATGAATCGTCAAATAATCAAGATCAACGTTACATTAACAAGATTAGATATGTGAAAGACGCCACCAATATCTGAAAAAATTAGAAAGCAAACCACCAACATCAATTTTGATGAGTATCCCAACAGCTTCAGTGATGTTGATAGGTTTTTAATGTGAGTTGAAATGTGTGTTTTGACAAATTGCAGTGTTGTTTAGTGATGGGTATTTAGGATGGTATCGATACTACTATTCTTATGGTTTTGGTTCTTTATCTTTTAAACTCTCATTGGTTCTGTGCTTTTTAAAAATATATATTATCTAAAAAAAAGAATACATTCTGAACAGGATTACAATTGAATATTTAAAATATAACTAAATGTTGTTTCTAGAGCAGCAACAGTAGATATGTAAAAGACGTCACCAATGTTTGAAAAAATGAGAATGCAAACCACCACAATCAATTTTGATGAGTTTCTCGACAGCCTTAGTGATGTTGATAGGTTTTCAATGTAATGAGTTTAATGGGACCCACAGGCCCCCATTGAAATGTGTGTTTTGACAAATTGCAGTGGTGTTAAGTGATGGGTATTTAGGAATGTATCGATACTACTATTCTTATCTTTTCAGTTCTTTATTTTTTATGCTCTTATTGGTTTTGTGCTTTTTAAAAATATATATCATCTAAAAAAAGAATACATTCAGAACAGGATTACAATTAAATATTTAAAATATAACTAAAAGTTGTTTCTAGAGTTTAAAACTGCAAAGTCACTATATACTCCTGGTCTTGATCAAAAAGAAGGAGAACAATAGTTACAATAAGTGAAACATTATGTTTTCTGTTTTTCTGACAGTGACAAAGAGTTATGAATATGAGGGTAAGAAAATGGGCCAAAATGAAGGCCTGGCTTGCGTACACTTTCAGCTAGTATGTGTGATGTTATGATGTACTAATCTCCGAAAAGGTTATGTAAAGGCGTAACCTCTGGACAACAGCAATATGTTACAATGACTAAAATTAGTAATAATAGATGGATTTATACATGCTCCATCCTTTGTTTTTAACCTGCTGTAATATGTTCTCTCACTGCTCAGCTTCATCTGCCCATGGGAATTCATCATTTTGTACAGAAATGTAGATGATTAAAGGCTAAATTGCTTTAAGGGTCTCAAAGAAAAGGCGGGAGGACATTAGAGATAGATGTTAATGTTTGAAGTATGCAAGGTTAATGTGGTTACATGCTGAGAGAACTTCAGCAGACTCTACACTATTGAATTCCTAAGCTTCAAATGACCTCTGCCTCTAGTCATGTGACCATTATTATGGCCAACAACAAACCACAACGTGAGATGACTTGAGCCAAATACACCCTAATAGAAATAATTGCAAGCAGCAATTCTAAGGAGTGGGTTGTCTAGAATATTTTGAATAAGGGAAACCAGGTTTGGGTATGCATACAGATTATGTATTTTATTATGGTTAGATGAAACGGTCTTTTCCCCTTGGGTTCCATGTTCTTCCTTCCTTTAATCTCAAGTATATATAGTGCAATGAGTACAAGAGGACAATTTTTCTACCAACTGAGCTTTGTCATGACTGCATTGGGCATTGAAGAGATGTACATTACTTCTTCTTTTCATTTTGGTTATCAACGTCACTTGGTTGTTGTAGATAATGTATCCCCTGCTCATCTGCAGCTTTGAAGACTGTGATCCTAGGATACAATAATGGCTTACTTTAACATACAGGTGTGTTTCACAATTATCAAATATTTGTTCAAATGGGAGGTAAAAAATAGTGTTATGTATAAGGGATCAAAATCGATTAGACAAAAAGTTGCCCAAGATGTTGCCCTGATGGTGGTGTTTACTGGCACAGAAATGCATTAGGGATTTGGGATATCTGCTGAGCAATTTTGATGATGATCAAGTAAAGCAATATGGAGAAACATTACAGCGTTAGACAAAAAGAGACCAGTTTGACACAGAATTTGGCAACAATAGCCTTCATCTCAAAAGCGATAGAACAGATTTTCTCTAATAACACAGCTTACAGATTTATCCATCAAGCCAGTTTCAAAGTGACATCCTGCTGCTTCTGTGAATACTTTTCATTGTGATCACAGTGCACTTCTACAATGTTAGAGAAATATAGGAATTTTGTAAATAGCACACATTCTTTTAAATCTCACATTGAACACCTTGCCCAAAGTGTCTGGCTGCCAACGCCCTGAAGCCAGTGGACTCGGGACTGTTACTGCACACACTACTGTGAATTTACAGTACACTGCAGAAACTGTACTCAAGCACAAACAAATATCTGCTAGACCTCTCCCCATTCAGCTGCAAGAAACTGTCAGAAGTTGAGGTGCTGGTGTTGCACATCCTTTAATCACAGGGACATCATGGTGACAGAGCCTTGTGTAGATTAATAAAGCCCCAGGAACAAAGACATTTTACTCTAAACTATCTTCTCACGTAGCGTCTGCAAGCAGGGCTTTGGAGAATGGGTTATTACCGTCTCATCAAAGAGGGACCCCTCAACAGCTTGTAAAGTTGCTTGGCATCATGTCTCCACTTCACTTCACTGTATGCTGACAGCCCAAACATCAAAACTAGACACTTTTATTTGGAGACTGTTTCAATTATTCACCCTTTCCTTTGAGTGTCATTGCTGTCTCTCTGCTGACACCACCTAGGCCTATCTTTTTTTTTTTTACTTTCTTTGCAGTTCTCAGTTTCGTCTCTCTTTCTGCCTTAGATGGGCAGGTAGGTACCACAGTCCAGGTAAAGGCCAGAGTCAGAGAAAGAGAGGGAAACAGAGGATGAAAAAGCATTAGGGTCGCAGAAAAAGGCTCTTAAACAAATCTTATCACGGCAGAGAGACCAAATGAGATACCTAACCAAAGGGAATAATTATCTTTCGAATGAGGCTAATCTAAAGCTATCAAATAAAAACAAACTTCACTGTGAGTGTAAGGGAATGCAATTATTCAAATGGGATGGAAATGCAAATATGTGGTCTTATGTGGAGGAAACACGGAGCCAGGAGCTAGTGTCCTCTAATAACTAGACTCCCTACTGGCTCATAATTTTCTGTAATGAATGTCAATGTCCTTGTGGACACGTGCCATTTTTTAAGGCCCCAAAAATTCTGGGGAGTCAGCTGGCCCATAATCAAGAATAAATTGTGTTATTAAATGCCCTCGTGCTACAAAAATAATTTTCATTACATGTAGATTTAATTACAATGATACTAATAATACGCCATTTTTTTCACATAGCTATGACAAACAGAAGACATGCATTTATCAGTGTATCTGACAGTGCCATGGCATATGAAGAAATTATTTTACAGAACATACCAGATATACTCCATATATGCTACACCATATTTAAATGTACTTTGAGAAAAAAATACTAATTTATTATGTTCTTAAAAATACAATATATTGTTTGGCTTTGCAAAACAATATATTGTAAACAATATATTGCAAAACATAATATGAGGATCCCTTAAATTTGGTCACTGAAGAATAGTAAGCAAGGCATGTACTGAGTGGAACATAGTGTGAAAGTTGAAAATCTGCAGCTATGATGACAGCCCTATGATGCTTACATGGACACATCATCTGGAAACATAGGAACTGACAGGCCGCCGCTGCCATCCCAACAAAAAGTAAAAAAATAAACAGTGCTCTCAGATGGACAAAAAAAGCACATCTATTCTAAAATTCTTAATTACAGCAAATATACTTGTTGGCATTGTTGTGAGCACACTGCACCAAATTCCTAGCAACTTAGTTGCATGGCAAAGTATTGAATCTTGTCACTTCTCGGCATACATATATGCTGATTTGTGAGGCTCTATTTTTTCCAAGGAG
Organism: Micropterus dolomieu; assembly: GCF_021292245.1. Classification (NCBI taxonomy): domain Eukaryota; kingdom Metazoa; phylum Chordata; class Actinopteri; order Centrarchiformes; family Centrarchidae; genus Micropterus; species Micropterus dolomieu. The sequence continues at coordinate 21,804,277 of NC_060171.1, read as the reverse complement.
AAGAGTAATATCCTTGAAGAATTTTTCTTCTGGAATCTGCACATTATTTTTTCCTCTGTATTGCACTCCTATGACACACAGACATATACACACACACCTGTCCCTCTCTTTATGTTGAGTTTGCCTGTGTTTTCCCTCATGCTGTCATATAAAACACACACTGCAGGCTTATGTAAAAGCATCGGGAGGAATTTCAGAAGACTGTGGAAAGCATCCCAGCGCGTATTTTGCCAACATTCACAAGCCAAACAAATGAATTAAAAGTATGGCACCCGAGTGGCACATTATTAGTGTTAAAATATTAGACAAATGGGAGAATTAAGAGGAAGAGCCCATGGATAAAGCTAACAACACAGAGCAGTTGGTTCAGTAGAAGCAGGATTTTTTACGTATTATTAAATATTGTGTATTCTCCAGAGAAAAAAACATCAATGCATTCGTTTGTATTTTTGTTCAGGCAGTTGGAGAGAGAAGTTTGTTGTGTCGCAGTAATGTTAGAAAATAAAGTCTTGCTTGAACAAACTCGTCTCCCTCGTTTCTACCGGCGTTTCCTGCAACAACTTGCCTCTCACAAGATTTCAGAATTAGAATTATCCTTGAGCAAGACTTCCGTTTCTTGTTAAAAACAAAGGGTGTCAGCGGGTCACATAGAGCTGTGAAGAAGGTAGCAGAAACACAAAAAGGACATATTAAAAACAAGTCATGAACATGGGCAGGCAGCACGCTCCGCTGCTGAAACACTAGGCTTCCAGTGGAAGTTGAGGACGGAACTAAACCGCGGCACACAGCCACCTGTGTGAGCCCAGGGTGAGCAGCCTAAGTCCGTCCCTCAGAATTCCCGTGATGCATGGCGGTGAAGGGAGTTTTGTTAAAAATAGGTAATAAGTCTATCTGTTTGAAATACAAAATTTACTTTGTGAATTATGTTTTTTTTAAACGTGTCTGTTTAGAATATAATGTTTTTTGTCATTCTTGTGGTGTTTTTTTTATATATATATAAATATATTTAAATGAATTTTTATTAGTACAATTTACACATTATCGAGTTTATCTTTTTCATATCAACTCAATATTTTTGTTTAGGTTATAATTAATTCTGTACTTTTTTCTATTCAAATCTACTCCTATTAAATGGATAACTATTAAGGGTCTCATTTAATTAATATTTACTCAATACCAAACATTGTGAAATTTAATTAATTTAATTTAATAATATTGCTTGTGATCTTTTGCCTCATTTTTATTGAGTAGATATGTTGTATCTTTTCTTGCAGTGTGAAATTAATTTCAATAGGCCTGCCGAATTATATGCATTATATGAATTTTAATACATTTATGAGATTGAATACCCAATTATGAATTTTAATATTCAGAAAATATTAATCATAAAAATCTCTCGTTTCGCGGGGCACCACTGGAGTTGTTATTAACCTAGAGTCTCTGGACCTCTAAGTAGCTTTTGATAACTATACAATTATTCACCAGTGATCAGTTAGTTAATAATCGCTCAATTATCTTAAATCAATCAGTCAGTCTCATATCTAAAGGGTAAATTCTCTTGGTAGGGACTTATAGGCAACACACACAATTCCTTGGTTACAGTGAATTTATTAACTAACTAAGGTGATATAAAAAGGTGGTTAAATACATCAGAGAAATAAACAATGGCTAAACAATGAGAATGGAGGTTCGATTGTGGGAAACACTTGACTCATACGGCAGAGGAGAACTACTGAAAGTAAGCTATGAGTTTAGAAGTTAAAAAGACAATATTAACACTATGGGACATCCCTGACCACAGAATGCTTTGTTTTGGTCTTACTGCTTGTCGGCGGCCTGTCTTGGCCTGTTGCACGGGTCCCACGCTAGCTGCCCGATTCCTGGCTTTTTGCTGGGGATTTCTCCGGGGTTCTCCATGTCTGATTGAAGAAAAACCCTCAAGGGTTGGCCGTCCTCCGTCCGGCAATTCGGCTGTTGTCCTTGGTTACCGCTGGCGAGACCACGTGGCTTGGTCTGACCTTTGTGAAGTTAGCTCGACGAAAAAGCTTAAAAGGGAACTTGGTCGTTCCTGAATTAGACCAGTGTAACTTAACGGACTGATAAAACAAAGGAAATAAAACAAGTAAAGTTGCTGGAACTGAGGGACAAATCGATGCCGCGGCATTTCGCGTGTGTAGCTTCAAGCGAAACCAAGACTTTGTTGATTCTTAGGGCGTTGCCGGGAGAGGGCACTCCGGGCGCGTGCCAAAGCGCTGTTGAACAGGGAAGCGTCCAGAGAGCAGAGCGAAGAGCGAAGAGAGCGAACAACGTCGTGTGTCGCTCTTTTGTTGTCTGGGGCGTGGTTCCCCAGAGGGCAGTCCTTCGTTTCCCGCAGGGCGGCCATTTCCTGTGTCCCGAGGGACTGTCTTTCTATAAAGAAAAAGAAAATCTATTTGCGCGTATTATAATAAAATATTTTCCACAATCAAACCTCACTGGTCAAACGGTTGTACTGTTCTAAGTTTAAGCATTTGGTAACAGGAAAACACTATTTTCAACATTATTGGTCATGATAAATAATGAGTGACATTTATACATTAACAGCATTTCCGACGATGGTATGTAATACTTATTTCATCCACTTGGGGGAGCTCAGGTTACATGAGGAAAGCTTATATTAATCCAAAAACAATCTTCTCAGGTGCTGGAAAATTTAGTTATTTAGCCTTAAATTCAAGCCGGCATTTAATAGCGTGTAGTATGACATTTATCATTATTTCTAAAGGAATTGTGTGAGAAAGTATTGTGAACAAGCATTGGTTACACATAAAATGAAGGAGTGACCTTAATCGTGCTGAAAAATTAAAACATTGCAAAAGTAACTTATTTAGATTCTTTTCAGCAATAATATCAACAACAGATAGCAACAACATGGTAACATAACTACTCAAATAGAGGCAAATGTAATCAAGTAACTAAAAGATTATTTAATTAAACAGGTAATGCTTTGAGTCTTTGGAGACTGCAGTCTTTGTTTACATAAAGTTCAGGGCTGTCCTTGGTGTCCTGGATTTTGTCACATCTGGGTGAGAAGGAATATCCCTTTGATGAGGTAATGAAACACAGAGCAAGGTCAGTTGCCACGGTTACGTGTGTGTGTGTGGGGGGGGGGGGCAGTTTAGGGTTTCCTGCCCCCTTTTAAGGAGAGTTCTGATAGGCTGTTCAGGGAAATGCTAATCGCTGGTTAATGTCCCTTTTGTCAGTTTAACAGTCAGGCACCGTGTTATCAGGCTGCGGAATCAAAGGTGCCAGTTTTACGATCAGGCTGCTCAGGAATAGCACTTAGGGAAAGCGACCTTTCCACCCCCCTTCTGTTGGGGTCTCTTCAGCCGTCTGTTGAAAGTTGATCTCAACCCCCCTCCTCCTTCTCTCAGGAACAGAAAAGAGGAGTTTGGAGTAGCCCAAATTGATTTAATTTAACATGCACAAATCCACACTGTCTATTCACTACACTACACAATCTACCCCGATAAGTGAACCACCATTGTGGTCCTGAAAACCCAGAGTAAAAAGTTACATGGATAAGCTCAAATCCTGCTTCGTGGCACAGGCCTCTGGGCCCTGTTTCAGAAAGTGGGTTCAGTGAAAACTGAGTTTGTTAAGGGAAACTCTGGGTTGTCTGTTTCAGAGGACGAGATCAGATAAATGCTGTGAACATACTCCTCGGTAGGAGGTTTTCTTTAACAAGCTCCTTCCCTCCTGTGAAGACTGAAACACCTGTCTAACATACCGTTTCATGTCCTTATTCATACTGTCGATATCAAAGCACATGGATTTTCATTAGTTTTTGGAAACATCGAAATCCAGGTTTGTTCCCCAAACATTATCTTTAACATGGCCACTTTTATGATTCATCTGTCATTGGTGTAAGGACAGAGATCTCTGGCCATCTTAGATTCATCCTCAGCTTAGCATAAAATCTATAGGCTACACAGTCCTTTTTTATAACTGACTCTGTGGACATTAAGGCAGCTGTCAGGTTAGCAGCAGTTCCACTGAAACATTTAGCATGGGCTACATTACTGCAGTATTCACTGTATGAAGCTGCAACTGATCAATGAACAATCATTTGTCATGATGTGATTATTTGCACCGATGGAATATTTCTATCATAGTTATCATGTTGTAGATGATGTGAATGATGGATTTCTGAGTAGGGATGATTGTGGTACAGTTGAAACGACTAAATGTAGTTAAAAAGTGAATAACTGAATATTGTCTTAATGTTTTTTGACATTATTTCATTAAATGCGAAATTAGCACGTTTTATCTAAAATAGATGTCTAAAAATGTAAGTCAGTTTGAACCTTCTTCAGTTGTAAATCTCCAACATAATTACTGGGTCAGACTGGGAATTTCCAATCACAGGTCCATGAGTAAACTGTGTCTTATCTTTTTAGTTCCATATTTTCATCTTCAGTGTTTGTCACCGGCTTTTTGTCCCTGTCAGGTTACAGCTGAATAAATATAGCCTAAATTCAAGTCTGGTAAATGCTGAATGAGTGGACTATGCTCAATACAATGTAATAGTTTTAATGGATTGACTTCTTCCTCCACTCCAGCTTTTTAAAATAAATGTCATGGTTTGTGTTGGCCATAGACTGTATATAAAAATGGACGTATCTGTGACGTCATCCATTGGTTTCTGAAGAGCAGATCTGAAGCCCGTATTGGGCAGAACTGGTCGTCGGCATCTTGGCACTGTGTCACCGTGCGTCTCTCCCGGATAACAATAAATGGGCAAATAGGTGGGTCGTGGGTGGAGCTGAGGTGACGTGTTGCTACTCACCACTCCCGCGTAGCTCGACATGACTGAGTTAGCACATGCTAAGGAGCTAATGATATATGCTACTCTGCGTTAGCAGAGGTAGCTTCTAAACCCCCAGTGCTGCACGGTGGAGGTTGGAACCTGTGACCGTTTTGTTACCAGTTTATGGTCATTACCAGCTCACAGTCAAGGTAAGACACCGGAAAATATTAAAATAAACATCTGTTATTGACATTATACTTCACAAGGTTTTAAATGCTTTTTAATATATAAATGTGGTAATGTTATTTTGCAACACTAATGTTAGATTTTGTTGAGACCAACGTTAACAATTAACTATGAATCAGTTATTAATTACGTTAACGTTTACTTACAGCTCAAATGATCAATTTGAAGGAAATCAATTAAACCTTTTACATAACGTTAGTTATGAGTTGTTTATTTAGACGTCACCTGATTATGTTACTTGTAATAAACGTAATAAGCTAGCGGTAGAGTCTTTAGTTACCTGATGGTACCTTTAGTTACCTGAGTGCTGTATAACTTGTAAAACATTAGCCATGGCTGTTATCACGTTAATTAATTCCTCACACCGCTATAATGAGTAACGCTGCTGCTGTCGGCAGGGCTGTGTGAGATTATTGTCTGGAATAGGACAGTTGAGAGAGAAAGGTACTTTTTTATATTTGTCACAAGATTTTAGTTGAGGATCTGATGCCTACCTCTGCTACTCAAAGATTAAACTGTAAGTAATGTTACTAGGACAACTTGGCTACAGGACATTTGACAGCTGATATAAAATTGTCTGACAACACAAAAACTGTCTCCCTTGTTCCATTTCTCCCACTTATGTGACATAATAGTGCTGTCAACATTAAAACACTGAGGCATCTTTTAAAGGAGCATCTAAAAAAATAAGAATACTGAGGAAAACTTCATTGTGAGCATCAGAACCAGACTGAGAGATTACAGGCTTCAGAAACCTTTGCAGGTGTTTTGAGTTAATTAGCTGATTAGAGTTCTTCTCCATTTGACATTTCTGTATAATTTATAATACAGAAATGTATTTAGGCTATTCTAAAATGTTTATACATTTTGAGATACTGGAGTTTGAAGTCCATGAGCTGTAAGGATTTATGTAATATATCAAAGATTCACTTTTTGAATAGAATTACGTTAGAAAATTAACTTCACCACAATATTCTTTAATATTCTTAATATTTGTTAAAGACTCATCTGTATTGTTTACTTTATATTTTTCATCACCTGAAGCATTTATTACACATTTTCCTCCTAGAGTCACACTGTGGATCAGATGTCCCACCTGGTGCCAGAGAGCTGCAGAGACCTGGAAGCCTTGTTGTTGTCGTGGAATTCTGTGTCTGTTGGCGTGGAAAGGTGTTCTCTCCTTCTGTTTACTTTGAGTTTTAGGTCCATTTAAAAAAAAGATATGGTTTATGGTTCACATTGTAATAAATTCTATATATATTAGCACTCCCTGTCTTTGCTACTTACTGAAAAGCTAATCGTATACCACGGATAAAACATGAAACATTAAAGTATTAAACTCTTGCTAAAGAACATCAGTCTAGGATAAGTTAAAAAGTGAAAATACTCCCAACATGTGAATGTTGAAAAGTAATTATGTAGTGTATTTATGTGTGTGCAGGAGTATTTTTACTTTCTACGTTTATACTTTAAGATAAATAATGCCTTGTTTGCTGCTCTGATATACGTCTAGTTTAAACACAGAATAATGTGGGCGCATCCAAACCATCCTGTGGGTAAGTGCTGAAACAAAGAATGATATGCACAGAGTAATTATGAATCTCACTAGGTGGTATTTATTGTAACCTTTCAAACTCTGAGGTCTCAGAGCTGATCGAATGCACTTTTGCATTCTATACAATGTAAGCCACACAAGACCTTCTCAGAGGTCGCAATAAATGACACCCCGTACAGGGCTTCTAAACTATTCAGTGTGCAGATAATTCTTTTCTAAAACAGAGTAACTTCTCAGTCAATGTCACATTTGTCTCTTGTCAAAGAGGAGTATATAACATCAACCTTTAATTTTTTACTTTCTACTAACACACATGCAAAATGTTAAGCTACAAATACCATCTTAATATTTTCATTTACCGCTGTTAACTATAATCTATTGTTTAGATCACACAATTTACAATTAACATAGGAAACTGATGATGAATGAAGAATGTGATTTTTGTAGCATGTCTACATTGCTTTAATAAATTTATGAGAATACCAAATTATGAATTTTAATATTCAGAAAATATTGATTCATAAATCTCTCGAGGGGCACCATCCGATATTCCATTCGCCCAGGGTCTCGGGTCTACCTGAGTATGGCTAATAATTAGACAATAATTCAATAGTGATCAGTCAGTTAACAATCGCTCAATTATCTTAAATCAGTCAGTCAATCTCATATCGAAGGGGTAAATTCTCTTGGCAGGGTCTTGGAGACAGGCAATACACACACAATTCCTTGATTACAGTGAATTTATTAACTGACTAAGGTGATATAAAAATGCGGTTAAATACATCAAAGAAATAAACAATGGCTAAACAATGAGAAGGGGTTCTATTGTGGGGAGCATTTGACTCATACGGCAGCTAATGAACGCAATTAGATGATACTAACTCGATTAAATTTGTCTAGGAGTTTAAGGACTAAAGATAATGGATTAACAAACTATTGGACATCACTGATCACAGAATGCCTTGTTTTGCCCTACGGTGGGTCGGCGGACTGCTTTGGCCTGTTGCACAGGTCCCACGCTAGCTGCCCGATTCCTGGCTTTCTGCTAGGGAATTCTCCGGGGTTCTCTGTGTCTGGAATGAAGAAAAACCCTCAAGGGTTGGCCGTCCTTGGTCTGGCAATTAGGCTGTTCTTTTAGGTGTCCTTTGTTACTGCTTGCGGGCCACGTGGTGGGGTCCAACCTCCGTGGGATTAGCTCGACGCATAAAGCTAAAAAAAGTACTTGGTCATTTGAATTAAACTAGTGTAACTTAACGGACTGATAACTTTTAACAAAACAAAACCAAAGAAAATAAAACGCAAGGAAAGTTGTTGGAAACGAGGGAAAGTTGAGGTCGCGGCGCTTTGCGTGTGGCTTGAAAACGAACAAAGGGGCTTTGTTGCGCCGGGTCGAACTGCTTAGGGTGTTGCTGGGAGACAGGAGCACGCTAGGCGCGTGCCGAAGCACAGTTGGAGAGTCAGGAACAAAACAAGACGACAAGAGAGAGCGAACAATTGTCGCTGTTTTGTCTGTTGGGGCGTGGTTTCCAGTGGGCAGTCCTTTGTCCCAAGAGGGAGGGCTTGTCTTCGGTTTGCCTGAGAGACTTTCTTTAGACATATTAAAGTTAATAAAAAAAATCTAGGCGCGTATTGTAATCAAATATCTTCCCACAATCAAACTGTTGTACTGTTCTTAGTTTTAAGCACTTGATAAAAAGGAAAACAATTGTCAGTAGATCATCAGAGGAGAAGAACTTAACTAGCTTTCTGGATATATTGGCTGTTACACGTTCTTAGAGAATATAAGCAAGATACTCGAATGGCATTAGATTATGGACAGGTAAATAAAGTGACATTTATACATTAAACGGCATTTCAGACGATGGCATGTGTAATAGACCCAAATTTATTAGTTATGCATTTTAATAAATTTATGAGAATTGATACCCAATTATGAATTTTTAAGATTCATAAAATCATTTTATTTAATTCCTCGTTAAGGGCACCACCGGAGTTGTTATAATCCTAGAGTCTCCGGACCTCTAGGTAGTTTTGAATAATTATACAATTATTACTAGTGATCAGTTAGTTAATAATCGCTCAATTATCTTAAAATCAGTCAGTCAGTCTCATATCTAAAGGGTCAATTCTCTTGGCAGGAACTATAAATAGGCAACACACACAGCTCTTGATTATATTACAGTGAATTTATTCTCTAAGGTGATAAAAAGATGGTTGGATACAGGGAACATAAACATTTGCTGAACAATG
>NC_060171.1:21773703-21795337 GCF_021292245.1 Micropterus dolomieu | reverse complement strand
ATGCATTTTAATAAATTTATGAGAATTGATACCCAATTATGAATTTTTAAGATTCATAAAATCATTTTATTTAATTCCTCGTTAAGGGCACCACCGGAGTTGTTATAATCCTAGAGTCTCCGGACCTCTAGGTAGTTTTGAATAATTATACAATTATTACTAGTGATCAGTTAGTTAATAATCGCTCAATTATCTTAAAATCAGTCAGTCAGTCTCATATCTAAAGGGTCAATTCTCTTGGCAGGAACTATAAATAGGCAACACACACAGCTCTTGATTATATTACAGTGAATTTATTCTCTAAGGTGATAAAAAGATGGTTGGATACAGGGAACATAAACATTTGCTGAACAATGAGCCTGGAGGTTCGATTGTGGGAAGCATTTGACTCATACGGCATAGGAGCTAATTAAAGTAAACTAATGCTATAATTTAGGAGTTAAAATGGACATCTGATCACAGGACGTGTGTTAAGTCTTACTGCTCGTCGACAGTCTGCTTTTGGCCTGTTGCACGGGTCCCACGCTAGCTGCCGATCCTGGCTTTTTTGCTAGGGATTCTCCAGGGTTTTCCGTGTCTGATTGAAAACGCCGTCCTCCGTCTGGCAATTCGGCTGTTTTCAGGTTTCCCTCGTTGTAGCTGGCGAGACCACGTGGCTTGGTCTGACCTCGGTGAAGTTGGCTCGACGAAAAAGGCTTAAAATGGAACTTGGTCGTTTCTGAATTAGTCCAGTGTAACTTAACGGACTCATAACCTTAACAAACAAAAGAAATAAAGAAAATAAAACAAACTGGAGGCAGATCGATGTCGCGGCACTTCAGGTGTGTAGCTTCAGGCGAACAAAGGCCTGTTTGTTTCGCTGGTCGACTGAGGGCGTTGCCTGGCGAGGCACGCCACACGTGCCGAAGCGTCCAGAGGGCAGAGTGGAAGAGCCAACAGCGAACAGAAGAGGAAGAGAGAGCGAGCGAGGTCGCGTGTCGCTCTTTTGTTGCCTGGGGCGTGGTTCCCCAGGGGGTGTCTCAGGTTTCCCAAGGGACTGCCTTTCTAAACTTAATGTCTAAAGAAAAGAAATCTATTTGCACGTATTATAATCAAATATTTTCCACAATCGAACCTCAATGGTCGAACGGTTGTACTGTTCTAGGCATTTGGTAACAGGAAACAATTGTCACATTAGTGGTCAGGATTTTTATACATTTAACGGCATTTCCGACGAGGGCATGTAATACTTATTTCGCCCACTTGGGGGAGCTCAGGTTACATGAGGAAAGCTTGGATTAAATCAAAGATCGTCTCTCCTTAGGAACCCGGGAATTTGTTGATTCATCCTTAAATTCAAGCTGGCGATTAAGAGTATAGTAAAACATTTCTTTGTCATCATTTCTAAAGGGATTTTGTAGGAAAGTATTATGAACAAGCATTGATTACATTAGATGAAGGAGTGTCTTGCTGAAAATAAAAACATTGCACAAGTAACTTCTTTTCAGCACTAATATCAACAACAGATAGCAACAACAGTTAACATAACTACTCAAATAGAGGCAAACATATTCAGGTAACTAAAGATTTAATTAAATGCTTTGAGTGTTTGGAGACTGCAGTCCTTTGTCATCCAAAGTTCAGTGTCTAGAACATGTCACACTTAGGTGAGACAAGGAGTATCCTTTTGATGTGGTAATAAAACAAAGAATAAGGTCAGTTGCCACGGAAACGTGTGTGTGGGGGGGGGGTTTTGATAGGCTGTTCAGGGAGATGCCAATGGCTGGCTCGTGTCTCTTTGTCAGTTTAACAGTCAGGCTCCGCGTTATCAGCTTCGGAATCAAAAAGGTGCCAGTTTTATGGTCGGGATAGCACTTAGAGAAAGCAACTTTGACCCCTCCCCTTCTTCTCTGGGGAGGAGAAAGGAATTTAGGGTAGCTCCAAATTTATTCAATGTAAAATGCACAAATCCACACCGTTGTTCACTACACATGTAATACTTATTTTGTCCACTTGGGGGTGCTCGGGTTACATGATGATAGCTTGGATTAACCCCAAAACAATCTTTGCTCAGGAGCTTTAGTTATTTTTAACCTTAAATTTGAGCTGGAAAATTAATCGAGTATAGGAGGACATTTCTTTATCATTTCTAAAGGAAGTGTCAGAAAGTATTGTGAACACAGCATTAATTACAACATAGACTGAATAAACGTCAGGGATCCTTGCTGAAAATTGAAACACTGCAAAATTAACCTATTTAGATTCTTTAAACAACATGGTAACCTAACTACTCAAATGGAGGCAAACGCCACTACTAACTTAGCAAGGATTATTGGTTAAACAGAACAATAGTTTATAATGAAACATTGTTTTAACTCAAGAAGGCAGGAGTTGTTAAGTGTCCCCCTTTCGCATTCCTGGCTTATCACATTTGCACATCAGCTCAAAGAAGAGAAGGGAGTGGTGTTTTATGGCGCAGCCATTCTATGGGAAAAGGTATCAGAACGTCCAGTACTTTGATGTCCTGAGGCACCCTAGAGGGAGAGGGATTGGACAATTCTTTTGCTGTCCTGTTAAGTGTCTATTGACACCTTTACGGCGTCCTTAAGCGATGCATGTCTGATTGAGTCTCTGCAGACCCTTACCAACCTTACTCTTGTCTTGCATTCATGAAAACATCAATATTAAAAGGTTACAAATGTAAAAGTAGTTTTGTATGACTTGAAATAATGTGTTGTAAGAGTTATTACAGTGATAGAATCTGTTGGTAAGAACCCAGTGCCATAATTTCACATCAGTAGTGTTCAGGGTTGTGCAAAGCAGGAGCTCAAGAGCAGGAAGCTGGAGCGGTTCTCTCCTGTAGAGCTGGACACAGCAAATCACATCTGGAGGGTTCTGCGATCAGCTCCTCTGGCACCTGTAAAGACAACAATGGGTAGACAGTTAAGCAGCTTCTTCCAAAGTGCCATAAAGCTACTGAACTCTGTGATCGTCTCAGCATGATAACCTCTCTGGCATACCATATAGGAATATAATAATAATATATAATAATATGAATATACTGCTGGACACTGTGCAATAATGATCCAAGACACCTGTTGTCTACTCAAGTCAGATCTTATTGAATGTTTATTATAAGAATCTTATTTTAGATTTCTTATTGAACTGTACTACCTTTTTTTGGCAAATTCTAATCCACCAAACAAACTCAGAGGCGGCTCTCAAACCTAATTTCTTGCTTTAACTAGACCATTGCCCTAGTTACAGTCCAGCTACCGGTCTAGCGCTCATATGCTGACAAAAAAGGTGGATGCAAATCTGCGAGTAGCCTACAACATGTTCTGCTGAATTATGCATCCACCTCTTAAGCTCCTTATCAGAAACGTTGCCGATCAAATACAGTCATCACCTCAGATTGTTTGCTGAATCACAAGTAATGCTACAGCTACTATGTGTAATAACTTATTGATGACTCTAAACATCCTTCAATATGTTCTTCAAATCAATCATCTCCACTGATGAACCCCACAAAGAATCTATTATATTGTTTTTAAACAGTACACTCGGAGGTACACGGCTCTCCTTGGCGGTCAAGCAGAACACTGCAGCCGCTCCCCCCTCGGCTCTGCCTTTAAACCCTTCGTGTCCCTCCGGTTCAGGTGCAGGCACTTATAATAGTATCTGACTAGTATCTAACTGAACAGTGACTCCGTTAAAGTACGTAACGTTGGCCAAATCTAACATTGCCCGGTTAGAATACACTAACTCTTAACTAACTTAGCATCGTTAGCAGCTTGAATCTGCTCGTATCTCGCTAATTAGCGTAACGAGCTAAGCTACAACCTATATGCCGACAGCGATACCTGTTAAATATTGTTAACACGTAAATAAAATACAGGAATTTCACTCACGAGCTTAATCACAATCATGGATCCAGAGATCCAAACGAACAACTCACCTGATTCAGAGAACGATCCATTCGAAACAGGGTAACGTTAAGTTCCAGGCAGACATCAAACAAGTGTCTCAGGGACCAGCTGTTGAAACGAGGGCCTCGTTCGCCAGGATCTAAAGTTCTCCAATGAGATATCCCCGACTCCCTGCAGCTCTCAGGCCTCTTCCCCTCAGTCAGCGAGATCAGGAAATCAAGGACATCTTAATAGTCGGCATCAACACCTCTCTTCCTCTTCCTCCAAACACCGGCTACTCTTCATGGCACAGTGCACCCTCCTCCGCAGCGCAGCCGTCTCTTCCTCCACAAACGGAGCCCAACATTAGAGACTGGACCGTCGCCCGCCTCCAACTATTCCTCAGAGGGAAAGGCATTCCCTCCAACCGCAACATAGCCTCCAGCAATACTCAGGCAACAACAAACACCAAGCCTCGTGCGCTTCCGGTTCTCCGCCAGGGTCGGCCACAGCCAGTGGCATCACGCATGACGTCACAGGGCCTCGACGGCCACAGCTCGCATCTCCAGCTCCCCCTGGCAGGGATCAGGTTGTATTTCCCCATGAGCCTGCTCCCTCTGTGTTTGCCACGTCTCAGGCAATCTCTGCCTTCTTTTCATCGCCGTATTCGCAGGATGCACTCACCTCCCGTGCACACACATCCTTACATCTCATCATCCCTTCCTCTACCCTTCCTTCCGTGGTTTACAGCAATATGGCTTCTGCTCCTCTCTCTCTCCAAGCAGCCAACGCAGCAATTCAATAGCCGCCCACAACTTAATGGGCCTCAATATGCAAGTCATCGATCCTCAGCTTTCTACTTCATTTCCAACTGGAAATGATTAATTAATTACTAATCTTGCTATATTATCGCTGTTGCTGGTCAAGTGGATAATTAACGCCAGGCCAAACAGCCCTCAGGCCACCAGTAAATCCTGAAAATGGAAACAGGAAATGGTCACTCGATTCTGGTTCCATAAACATGGAACAGAATCATCTGCATTTTAGGCATATCCCCCTTTTTTCCTCACAAAACACCCCAGCGTTCACCGTTTCTCACCCGCCACGCCCCCATCTCACATCATCCCTAGGCCCGCAGACTCACGTCCCCACGCTAAAGGGAATTGACAAACCGGGCAGGCCAATTTTCATCAAGAGGGCACGATGGTTTTCATTAATTACACTTGCACTGCGGGCTCTGCATGTCTGCTCCTTCTGCGTAGCAGCACTATTCAATCACACCAGCAGACCGATCAGCACTGCACCTCGGCACAATCATTTCAGTGTTGCAGTCCTTCCAGACACTCCTCAGCCATTCCACACTCTCATTAGAGTTAGACTTCTAGACACCGAGTCCAGCTTTCCTTCGTCAACACTCACGAACTTACCTTGTCGTCACAGCCGCCATCTTTGGGGGTTTTAAGGGTCCAGCGAGTCCACACTCATCCACATAGAGATTCCACAAGGTCGATCCCATTCCTCTGTCAGAACCTCGCGAATATCGCCATACATTGGTTCATCCTCAGGGCAGCTCACATTCCTGCCACCACAGCACCATTAGCAAACCATCGTCTTGTCTCTTATTCAATTTCAGACACCGGGCCACAGAATCATATCTTCATCCCATACCAGTCTCACCGTTTCAGCCACGTCATTCTTCCAGCTCCGCAGCCAAGAAACCTCTCTGACATGTCACAAGAAGCCATCCTCTACTGCATCTGCCCAAGCTTCTTTCAATTTAATTCAATTCAGTCAGCTTTATTGGCATGAACATATAACAATATTGCCAAAGCTACAACTCTCAACATATCTAACTGCCCAAATCGCTTCAAAGCACCATGTCACTTTTCACTGGTCATTTTCCTCTCATGACCTCGCGTCCAACCGCAATTTCAGACGCTCTTTCAGTCCAAGACCATTCCTACGCTATAACCCAGGCTCAAGGAACTTGAACCCGACCTTAATCTGACTCTTTTGGGGGCTTGAAATAAGCTCGGGCGAAAACACTTATGAGACGGAACCCCCACACTGAGTCTCTCTGCCCGGTCTTCTGTACACCCTCTCAGACCAGCCTATCAGACAACATCCTTATTCCACCATCACCCTTCCCCTCTATATGCATTAATCCATCCTCCATAATCCATGCATTCCATATTTGCATGTACCTCTAAATCCCACATTGTTGTGGCGTGGTCCTTGCTAGTGATTCAACTCAAAGCTCAGGGTTAGACTCAGTTTGTTAAACCTATTTTGTGAAACATGGCCTTAGTATAACAGTCTGAGCTTGTCAGTGGCAAAAAGAAACACTATGTGGACGTAATTTTGATGGCTGCAATTGCTACAAAACAAATATGCTGCAGCCACTGCAGTCGGTTCATGGATGGAGCCCTATTTTCACATAATTTGTGAAAATAGGGCTCAGGTTTAAAAATACCAAAAATACCCTTTAAATACAATTCCCACAGAAAGCCAAAAAACTTATGGCTTATGGCTTACTACTTTATGTCTTCTGCTACATGGCGTTCTGTTCTGTTTCATATACAATATACACCTGGTGAAGTGCTGCATCTGCACTTTCTTTAATTTATTACTATTGGTTGCAAGGTTGCTCTAATCAAGTTACAAAGACCCTTGATTGGCTTCCAGTGCCACAGCAGGATCCCTTTAGATTACCATTGTCCAAAAACAGCGGCTAAATGACAGGAGGCAGAAGATGAGGTAGGGAAAGAGAGCACACACACTCAACATGCTCTGTCAGCATGGTACCACCTTAACCTCGCATCCCAACAACCCTCAGAGGGTTTTCTCCTTTTACTTCTGATCTCTCCCTCCTCTTTCCTGAGCCACGTTGCTTCTCTCGTTCGACATTCATCACAAGCATCAACATAAATACTCAATACACACATTTCCTTTAAAGATAAAAAAACATTGAAAATGCAAAGACGTTGATCTTTAAATATAGTTTCTTGGCTCTCTTCAGTACATAAATAATTGATCACAGATAGGCTCCAGGGGGAGTCGTGTTTGCAGATATGTTGATTTCACACAAATTTCCTCACATATATAGCCCAATCTCTGTGTTTACCCTGCATAAAATTAACACATATACTGGACAGCATCTCCAGAACTCAGTTGAAGACGGGAGCAGAAATACAGGAATGACAAATAGGGCCTTCATTAAGTAACATTTGCAAAACGTGAGGAGTAAAATGGCTTGAAGAATGAGGCAGGGGATGCTCCCACATACTGACAAGACAGATTCCATGATCCATATAGCTCTGAGAAATCAGCAAGCTGCAGTATAAACAAGAGCGTGAATCTGCCGTGAGATCAAAACAAACGTTAAACGTCAAAAGACTCGAACAAGTAAAAAAATTCAGTATAATGTACACAACTAAACAATCAATGTAATATGCTGTAGTTTCTATGACTGCAAGCAACACAAATCTAGAGCAGAGTGTGCTTTTGGCTTATGTCTTTTCTACAGAGATGAAAAAAAGTCTTTCAGCTTTGCAATACTGATAGCACCTCAACGATTTTACTGCACAATTCCATGAAAAAATATGCTCAAAAATTAAAATAGTCACTTCAGATACAGGACAGTAAAGCCACGTTGTGTTGCGCTGCCCTCACTGCACATTACTATTTGAATGTTAGGGTATAAAATAGTCTGCTCAGACCCCCACTCGTTCAATTTTTTTCTCTTTTTCCAGTTGTAAGTAAAGGATGCCTGAGTGCAATTTGTTTCTGTCAGGATGATTAATGGCTCTAAATAATATTACAGCTTATATGGATATGGGAAGGTGCATCTCTACAGCAGCCAATCGATAAATCTGTGATCCGCCAACCACCCGCCCTCATTGTGCCAAGAGATTTAGAGGCCATATGAGCAGCCTTGAATCCCTATACAGTAAGTAATACTTGTGCAGATTAATAAAAATGTTCCTTAAATGTGCACTAAATTTGTCTAATAATAGCCTGTGAGAGTTTGTTCTTGTGTCTTAACACCATGTATTTCATGTAGTAAAAACACATAATAGAATGTTATATTTCTTCAAAAACTGAGAAGCAGGCTGCTTTGTCTGTGTGTTTGTGGCTGGCAACTGTTGCTGTTCTATGATGCATTTTGTGGATGTTACTATATAGTGGGAAGCTCAGACTTCAGAGAGGCATGGCATTCACAATCTTTGCTGTCAAAAAGCCAAACAATAAGTAAACATGTCCATTATGTAAAGAATACTGTGAGTGTGGTAGATTATGTTAATAAGAGTCAACTCTAGAGCCTTGGGTGTGCGTGGCTCTCACTGGTAGGCATATACACTACAAAAGTTTTTTTTAAAAACTGGTGTGGTCCTTGAACACTAGATGCATTCACCAGAGGGAAAGTATGTGCTTCTATATCACAATTATGTGAGTACCATATTGCATTAAGGTGTTATATGTCACTTCCTGTGTCCCCTTTGTGGAGCTACATAGCACTTGGCGCTATGACTAGAAATGAATATTGGCATGTAGATGTGTTTGGGGCCGGACAGTTATCAAGCACGTAAAGTTTGGTTCAGATGTGAGCATGTACACTGAAGTTACAACAACATCCTGTGTCACGGCGAAGAGTTGACTTTTGACGCCATGCCAAGGAAAAGCCCATTGACGAAAACTCACAGATAGCACAACTTTTCATCTTCAATGACTTTAGAAGGCACAGCAGAAATCTGAAGTCAGTCGGACAAAATCCCTAGGAGGAGTTCGTTCATGTATGGAATGTGTAAATCATCCAAAATTTGACGAAAAATTCAAAATGGCCGACTCCCTGTTGGTTTTAGGGCATCGCTCCAAGAGGCTTTTTGGTACGTCTGGACAAGATACATGTACCACAGAAAATTCGTACACGCAGGTGAAACGTGCGGTGGGGGCTGCTTCGTTAAAGGTCACTTCCTGTTGCCAGCAGGTGGCGCTATGACTGTGGGTGAATGTCAGCATGTACATGTGTTCAGGGCGGGACTCTCATCCTACATGTACAGTTTGGTGTTCAGTTATAATAACTTCCTGTTTCATGGCGAATCATAGACGCCACAGACACACCCATTGACGAAAACTCACAAATAGCAAGACTTTTTATCATCAATGCCTTTAGAAGGCACAGCAGAAATTTGAAGTCGTAAAATTCAAAATGGCCGACTTCCTGTTGAGTTTAGGGTATGGGTTCTTGAGGCTTTTTTGTGCGTCTTGATATGATACATGTCCCCTGAACATTTCGTGCATGTAGGTTGAACGTGGATGAGGGGCTAATTTTTTCCAATTTTCTAGGTGGCGCTAGCGACTCATTTTGCCACGCCCATGCGCGAAACCCATAAAATACAAAATTTTTCACCACTTCTGACATGTGTGCAAAGTTTGGTGAGTTTTCAAGTATGTTTAGGCCCCCAAAATTGAGCTTACTTTGCAGAAAAAAGAAAATAAAAAAAATCTTTACAATTTCAATAGGGACCTCGCACGGTTCGTGCTTGGGCCCTAAAAAATACTTACACTTTCAATAGGGACCTTGCACGGTTTGTGCTCAGGCCCTAATTAATATCAATGCAAATACTGCCCATGGGAAGACAGCTGAAGCAAATAAGCAGTAGTGGTGAAAGGAAGTATTCAGATCCTTTACTAAAGTAGCAATCCACACAGTGAATGCACAGTGAAAATATGCATTTAAAACCTTAGGCTACTTAAAGCAACATTATGTAGGCTAAGGTTTGTTTTTTTTTGTGCGATTTAACGAGTGTAATTCATGCTGTTGTGAAATAGGACAGCGGTACATGTGCATTGTAACACGTTATCGCATTAACTCATTAATCAATTAAAGCCGTTAATTATTTTATCGCACTTTAATGCAGTTTTTATTATCAGTATTAAAGTTTCAACACTAAAGTCAGACTTCGGTAGACTGCGGTGGATATGGTAAGAGAAGTATATAAACAAAAGCAAGACAAGCAAACAAAAGCCATAGCGAAGTGGATAGCTACACACTGCATGCTGATTAGAATTGGGGAAGATGTCTATCTTAGGAACATTCTTAAAATCACAACATAGTCGCCTAGCCCCACGGGGTTGCTCTTTGCTCCGGTGATCAGACAGGAGACAGCGTTCCGCGAGTATACGGCAAGCGCTCTATGGAGAGTAATCATGGCAACGGGGTCTGTGCACTAGGCAGCTGTAGCCTATTTAACTTAAGTTAAAATTATACATAACTTTACCTGATAAGCCTACATCTAGTTTTGCGGGGATGCTCTGCCATGCAAATTCCCTCCTGTTGATGTCCTATTTAGTAAACAGTAATAGATTCTGGAAACTCAGACAGCAAGGATCAGTCTCTCTTCCAATGGTTTGTGCTGTGCGTTGCGCACAAAAAAAGTTTCAGACAATTCAACTTCGGCAGTGGGCAGGTGTGTGCGTGAGGCGACCACTTCACCTGACTCTAACAGGGACACTTGCTACTGAACATATACTGTTTCTGCTGCTTCCTGATAAAAGAAAAATGTTTCTGCTGATACCTGTTCAGAAAAGAACCTGTTGCTCAGAAGGTGCCTGTTATGATCGTGGCAATATAGCTTTGGTTTAATATTTGATTTGATTACATTAATGTTTAAGTTGAGATTTACAAGAAATATCTTATTGCTACTGTTTAAAGGGAATACTGCTAGTAAAAAGCACCTTATTTGTTGAAAGTGTTTACAAACCACATGTTATTGCAATTTTGTGTATATAGCAGTACATTTAAATTAAAAGTACGCAATCCACTACTTTAGAATTCATTATTCAATTTTGCGCATAACAGTGTGATTAGACAACAGTGTGATCGCAGAAAATCATGCGATTAATTGATCCCCAGCACTGAATAAAAGACGCTAAGATGCTATTTTGAGTAAATGGTAATTGGTAATTTCTGGAATATAACCACCATGTACTATGTACATTTGTAGTATGACAAAAGTCTTAATTGCATCATGTATAATCACTGGGCTTGACTCGTGTCTAATGCCATTAACTTGATCTCTTGAACTTTTTGGCACATCTGTCTGGAGGAAACGATGTTTAAAACAAGCTCAGTTATGCCCCTCAGAAATCATTTAAGCTAATTGGTAGAATTTATTATGACAGATAGTGCAAATGACCTCATGCCATTTCAAAAAAGATATCAAGTTACCCATCATCACTTGATATAAGTTACATTAGCTGGTCAGTGGTGAATGCAAAATTTTGGGGGTGATTAAGCTCAATAATGTCAATGTCCTGCAGAGTCCCTCAAGGCTCTATTCTGGGCTTCTTTTCACTGTATATGTTGCCACTGGGTTCCATTTTCCAGAAACATTTTAACTAACATTTCATTTCACTGTTTTGCTAATGATGTCCAAATTTACTTGCCTATGAAATCCATAACTAAAGATTCTGTGTAGCCATTGTTAGACTGCTTAAAGGAGGTAAAAACTTGGATGGAGTTAAACTTCCTCACTCTGAATGAAAATAAAACAGAGATCATCACGTATGGATGTTTAGTCATACTGGGTGACCCTCTTTGGGCCCCTTAGCCTCCCAAAATCAATCCTCTAATAAAAATCTCATTCACTTTCAATAAGCAAATCAGTGCAGTCGTCAAGACCAGCTTATTCCAGTTAAGACTGCTAGCTAAAATAAAGGTCTTCCTCCCAAAAGACCTTGAAAAAGCCATCCATGCTTTTATTACTACTCAGCTGGATTATTGTAATTCATTATACATGGGTCTAAATCAGAAATCTTTATATCGCCTCCAGTTAGTCCAAAATACTGCTGCTTGCCTTTTAACTAAAACAAAAAAGCGTGAACACAAAACGCCTATCTTGGCCTCCCTCCACTGGCTACCTGTCCGTTATAGGATAGATTTTAGGATTTTATTGCTTGTTTTTAAGGCCCTAAATGGTTTGGCGCCACCTTATCTGGCTGATCTCTTACGCCTTACAAAGTTTTCTAAGTATAAATTTTTCTTATGCATATCCATGTCAGCTAACAGGCTGTTACCTATTATTTATATATATATACACACCGACAATTCTCAGGAGTATAAATTATACTTTGTTTCCAAACTTACATTTCATTATTATTATTATTATTATTATTATACATTTAGTATTATTATGTATAAATTACTCATAATATAATGTATTTACAACCGTTGTATGTTCATCTTAATAATAAAAAAGATATTAAATGTGTTTGTTACTCTAGTAGCCTAAATACTTGAGTCTTCACATTGTGTTTCATATATGGCAGCCTCAAGAGGTTTAAATGACTTGGTGAGAAGAATTCAGTGTGAAATGGGATGTGATGCTGCACAGAGGTGTTCCAGTCCCACAGGCTGTGTTGCTGGACCTCACTGACTCCTGCCCACCTCTCAACCACCTCCTTCCCTCTGTCTTTCTTTCTTTCCTTCTCTCACTTACTTTCTTTGTCCACACCAGCAGAGAACCACCATTTTCTCTTTATAACATCTCTTTTCCTTTGGCTATCCTCCCTGTGAATAAAACTCTGAACCATGCTGAGAATTTGCTGTTATTAATTATTGCATTGAAATAAATGAAGTCTGAGCTCCAACTCTCCAGAGTAGCTCATGCTGATCTCCACCAGAGAGGCTTGTGGCTTACCAGTGGCATTGTTGCTCACCCACATCAGTCTCATCAAGAGCTGTGGTTTCGCTTCACTTACAGCTTCATATATATGAGAGCTTAATAGAGACTGATTCATGGATATTCCAGCCAAACTGCCCAGGGATTTGGCAGAATAGGCACCAGCAGACGAAAGAGACAGAGAAAACAAAGTGATAGAGAATGAGTGGGAGGGGAGAGACTGAGAAAGTTACACCAGATTTGCAGTGGCACACTGAGATGCTAGGGATGATAAAATCATCTCGCTCAGACAGGCCACTGTGATAGACTGGATTCGGTCCGCTCACCCACCCACCCCCTCCTCGCTTTATTCTCACGCCGGTCTAGCGCATTCTTCTTCTTTTATTCACTGACTCAAACATGATGAACAGGAGCAGGGGAGAGATGAGCTGCAGGTCTGGTCTCGGCGGGGCGAGGGAACACATTTGATAAAATCAAATCAGGTCGGTCAAAGGTGAAGCCTGCCAGCCAATGGTATCAACACTGCACAGATGACCAGAATACTGTGGAGCTCTAGATGGAAATGTTGCAACACCACATCCCCCTCTTCCAAACTGAAAATCTCATATTTCTCTATTCTCCACCCCAATGAATCAGTTTAGACTTGATTAAGTCCTCTAACTGCCTTTACTCTTTAAATTCTAAAAAGATGTAATTGCAAGGTTTGTCTATTAACACAGCTCTGCCCATAAAAGCTCCCCATTTTTATCAGCCAGCTGAAAGACATGACTGTGTGGCTCCTCGTGTTAATTTTCTGTTGTGAGATGATGACATCGTGCAGGCCTTCAATTTACACAGATCCATCTACTTGCCGTTAGAAGTCAGCTGTCAGTCTATTTAAGCAGCAAACCTTTGATATGCAACACCTCATAGAGCCAAAGCACCAATTGAAGCCATTATACAGTGTTCAGCTCACTAATAGATTTATTAGGGGGCTGGAGCCAGCTTGTTACAGAGGGTCTCATGAAAAGAGTGGCAACGAATGATCTCTGCATCTGCATGCAATACTAAAAAAGGACCATAAATTAGGGCAGTGGGGTGTGAATGTCAAAGATATATCTAGTAAGAGTCCTCTGTTCTCAAACCCTGTTGATGGAAGAGAGGACATCCTTCTCCTTCTAAATGCATAGTCATAGAATCAGGCTCATATTTCCTAATTTTATTAGGGGCCCATCACCATGCCTCATCCTTAATCATCAGAAGCAAGAAGGTCATTACCCAAGTAAATTACCTTTTAAGCATTTGATTATTCGCTTTTTCTTCTTTTCTCTTTTTTGCTCTCTAGAAGCAGGAATCATACAGTCTCAATTTACATATACACATTTCCTATATATGTCCACCTACAGTATGGAAACCATGAAACCACTTTTACTTACCAGTAGTATAGTGCAATACACTGCAGACAATATAATAAAATCATAGGTCATAATTAATTGTTTTGTTCTTTGAGAGACATTTCTCCATCTTCCCTCCAGTTCCCTCCGGCCCTAATGAAGCATCCTCAAAAGTTTCAAGGAGTATATTTGCATTTACGGAAAATACTGAATGATTAAGCACTCTGACAGTCCAGTGCACTTACCCAACACACGCCGTAAAACATGTGCTGAAAGCTGGGCATAATTCATTCCCCAAACACTTGTGCACGTACGCAAATAAAACTTGCATACTCTCTCTTCATTTATCTGTGTATAGATGTGCATGTCTGTTGGTCTGTCCATCACGCTCTCTTTCCCACACACAAGCAGTCTAACACAAATATGTCCATGAACTTACAATATATGACATTTGCAAAGAGCATGGTCCAGTTAGAAAAAAAATTAAATGTTAAACTTGGTAAGATAAAAATGCATTCTCACCTTTGACATTCAGTTGCCATTAGAGGTTATAAATGTTATCTATTTTTGTGACAGGAGTAATTTTAGGGGTTAGGTTCAGTGATGACCTGCTGAATTTTAAGATCTCAAAATTAATTGTATAAGCAAGTAAAGGTATCAAAGTCTATGCCAAATTGTTTATGTACAAACCAAGGCAAGTGACCATTCCCTAAACACCTCACCCAAACAGGAATTTTCCAATCATAGCTTTGCAACCGTAACAAACGCACACTAGCCAAAACGCACAGTGATACTCAGAAGAGAGTTTGGAGGGTTGTGTATTTTGTATTACCATTCCAAAACCAAATAATACAAGAGCAAAAGTATAAGAAATGGATTAAACATTGTGTTTGCTAGTTAGTTACGCACAGTAGAAGCCTAACCTAATATATCTTCTCAGGCCAAGAGTTAGCATATCACTAGCTAACCACAGTACATTAATATGTGGCGTTTCAGATGATGGTAGATGTCAGGACTGACACATCCACTGTGTGGGAGCCAGTGTAACAACGGACCCAAGGTGACACTTTTCAAATCCTTAAGTGTACCTCGTGTGTGCACGCGCACATGCATGCGGTTATGCACGGACCATAGGCCTTTTCATCAGGATGGGGGACAAACACCATGGACGTCATGAATGCAGCATTTTGCTTTTTCTAAAGCCCTCCAGGAGTATGCATCCTGGGCTTTAGAAAATACAGACTCTCTCTCTTTGGCATGACAGCTAACCGTTAGCTGACAGGCTGGTTTTGTCAGAAAGAGCAGAATGCGTTATGACAATTGCCTATGACTCATAGCCTTGACAAGAACACATTGATCACACACACACACACAGACAATTCAGTGTTGAAAACAAGTATAATATTATAAATATTATTTTAATTGTGGTGAAAACCAGAACAATTTTGTAGTAAGATTTTAATGTTTTACAGATATTTGTTGGAACTAGAGACACCTGACTTGAAACTGGGACAATCCAAGACAAACTGGGACGTCTGGTCGCTGTAGACTAACCATCACATCAGAGTTTAGGCAAATTTTAGCATTAGTGTACATTTTTCCATACCATACCGTACCATAATACAAGGGCTAAATAGCTAGCCTGCAATACATCAATACTGAATCTTTATTTCCATGTCCTCTATATGTTCACTTGAAAGGATGCTGAGTTTTTATTCTTTAGCTTCTGTCTTTTTTGCATTTCATGGCACTAAATTAGCATAAATTTTTCATTTTAATATGAGTCGGCCGGAAACATTCAGAAGTTAGGCGAAGATGGAGTTTTCAACTAGCTTACAGTGTTAATTATCCAGTAAAACAGAACAAACATTGACAGCTAATAAACTATATCAGTCAACTGTCGCTGACTAAAATTGGGAAGCCTGCTCACTGTGTCTACTTCTGTCTGAAGTCAAGGACCACTTGCTTTAAAAACTGCTATGACTTTCAAGTGGTAAATCTTACCCGATAATTCTTGTAAACTGTATGCAGTGCTAGGTTGGACAGCTTGACAGGCTTGCAAACAATAACCAAGGTCAGAGGGGCGTGGTGAAGTGTCAATTATATTTTAAAAAAATTCTCTCCATTTAAATATTAAGCTACATGGATACAATAACCTGTGTGTTTCTGCATATGACAAACACATACATATTTAAACCCATGCTGCCTTTGCCACCCTGATTGACATCCTCTGTATGCAGCAGGTCAAACCGAGGTTTGAGTCACCAAACCTTTGATCGTTTTCTGCCTCTGTCGAATCTCTATTGTACACAGTAAAGCTTACATCACTGTTCACGGGACATTTTGTAACAGCATTGCCTTGATATTCATTCCTCCCAGTAGATTACTACTCATTTACAGTTCTGAGCATTTGTCATCCATTGCCTTTCCCATCCGCTACACTGGACATGCAAGGCCAAACAATATTTACCCAATAGCCAGTGGTGTATGTGCACAATTACCATATCTCCCTTATTCTGTACATCTCCCCTCACCCTCTTGAGATGGTGGCTATGAATCTTCATTGCATCCAGTGGTGTGGAAAGCAGCCCTCTCCCAAATGACTATTGATGATAATGCCACACTGTAAGGCATGTGAACACAGTATGGAAATGGTACAGCAAGCCTGGAGGACTACAGAGAGGAGAGGTGGGGCTGAATATAATGGCGTGGTACAGATTAGCTGGGAGGGGATGCAATCATGCTAGAGCCTGAGTGTAATTTTTCTCCAAGGGAATATAGTGTGTTACTTATAAATATATAAATAAATACATTCATGCCATGCATGTGAAATTATAGGCGCCAAACTTATTAAACACCCCCCCCAAAAAAGGATAAGAACTTCATTGTGAGACAGAGAGATGATTTCCTTGCCTTGTCCATAAATGAAAGAGAATATCTCTGCAGGTCAACATTAGTGTTCTGTGGAATAAAACATTTAATTTATCGAACGACAGAAAAAAGGCAAACATGATGATACAGTACTGTATTAGGGGTGGTGATGGTGCAGTGGATAAGACTATGCCTTTGGTGTGAGAGACCTGGGTTCAGTCCCCCCCGTGACCCATCCACCATTGTGTCCCTGAGCAAGACACTTAAACTCTAGTTGCTCCAGAGGCGTGTGATCTCTGACATATAAAGCAATTGTAAGTCGCTTTGGATAAAAGCGCCAGCTAAAATTAATATATGTAAATTAATGCGGTGGTGCAGATGTATTTGTTGTGAATTTTGTTAGACATATACTATCGAATACAAACTGTTCTGCTTGAAACCGGAATTGTTGAGTGGAGAAGGCTGCAATTACTATCAAAGACAGTGTATGAGTGGTATCCATGGCTCTCTAAAGATCATGCTCTGTTTTTCCTCACTGCTGCCACAAGCATCTTTTGCAGGTCGCTTCTGGATCTTCCTTACTTATGTGTACTGGTGATATTCACTCCCTAATGGCCTATATACCGTGTCCTAAGGAACTATGAAAGGTTACCTAGACAGCACAGTAAACTCTAATCTGTTTACAAGAGAGGTGATGCTGCCTAACAACAGATGTCATCCTTTCGAAGCATTCAGAACCACCATGTAGTGCAGGAGTTCAGCCAAACAGGCGAGTTCAAGGATTAGTCCCTTGTTTTTGATTAAAGTTAATCTGAGAACTCAGCTGTGGCCAAATCTATAATCGATGCATTTGTAAAAAAAGACGCATACTTTATGCAATTTCCCACACGTGAACGGGTATTTATAAAAGAAGAATGTGTTGAATGATAAGTGTGCATCTACACACATTGCAATTTAAATTATGTTAGTCTGCTCTACTATGTTTATATGTGCAGCTTGTGTTCTTTTCCTTGTTTAATCATGTTCCAGTGTGTATGGAATTTTCATTTTATCCTTTATTGTGAATCACTCTGTACATTCAGTTGTGCTTAAATCAAGATCATCGCTGATTACTTTTCCAAAGGATGATGATGATGATGATGATGATGATGATGATGATGATGATGATGATGATGATGATGATGATGTATATATCGCTGTTGACAGTTTGCAGGTGCATGTGTAATTAATTAATGAATAAATGACATGATGGGTGCTAGAAATAAACACAATGGCCACGCATATAGGATCACTGCACTGGTGGTGTTGTTAGAGAAACTGTTAGCAACTAAAGCAGCATTACTTTCCATGATGCGAATTCACCAAAATGTAAACAAAGTGTATGCAAAATTACCAAAAAGACCTTTCTTTCGAACTGTCCCTGTTGCATTATGGCCTAAATATGTCACAGTTTTGGCAATAGTTTTCTCTATTTTTTAATTTTATATAGACACTTCAATCCAAATTCATCTTTGTCCATTACACACAAATCTCCAGGCTATATGCATGCAATATGTAACAATGCAGTTCTGACTTGTGTTTTCCCAGTGACTGTCAAAACCTCGCATGATTAATCATTTGATTAATGTATTACATAAAACTGTTGTTAAAATATTCTGTTTTAAATGTTTTTCAGTATATTTTGTCAGCAGTTTAATGGTTACATGTATGAAGACTATTTATGGTGGTAGAAAACACAGGAAAAATTTCTGACTCCTCAATGTGCCCACTCACCCTTCGTATAAATCAGAATATGTATGAAATAAAGACACAGATAAAATTGTAGCTTTATAATACACACCTAATATATGTATCTTGTAATACTACATAAATATTTTTGCACTATTCTGAGAGATTACATTGCATAAATTTCTGACATCTCCCAACACGCAACACCACACAAGGACACTAATGTGAAAAGACACAAAAGGGTCCACAGACTGCTCTTCTTAGTGTCAACAGCTCACACTGCAAACAAGATGGTCAGTGCAGTTTATGCCCTAGCCTCGACACCAGTGAGACCAATCTTTACCACAAGCATACTGTATCGCAATTCTCCCTCCAAGGCCATAAAGTCAACCACCACAGAACATTACAGACTCTGATAGGGAATACGAGACCCTAATCAAGACCTTAATACACTCCCAAACTCACAAATCTTCTCATGCAACATGAAACCAAGCAGCTAGTGCCTCTGCTTTATATTTCTCCCACTTTGTTGATGTGGACAGCACGAAAAGGAGGACCGTCGTGTCACAGAAGATATTCTAGAGGCCTTGACAGAACGGATAGGTCTCCATTACTGTAATGAGGCTACAGGAATGGCCACCACGCTTCCCTCATTTACTCCATCTCAGCCTGCGCCTCCTCCAGGGGATACACTCTTTCCTCTATAATAGCCTACTCAGTCTTCTTTTGCACCCTCTCTCTTTTGCTCTTTGCTCTCATTCCCTTTTTATTATCCCAGAAATTTACAAGAGGAGTGTACATTTGTGTGTGTGCATAAGGGAGAAATGTATCACATGAGAAGCTTAAGCTTAATGAGGAATGCTTTTATGTGTCATTTTTCTGTTAATCGCCCACTTCTGCCATGTTCAAAAAGGTAGAGGGGAAGTTGGGGGGAAAAGTAGTAAAAGTCTGTTTTAAAGTTAGTTGTTTTCTCACAAGTCACAAGGAATTGTCCATCAAATCTCTTTCTGTCTCTGGGGTTTAAAAAACCTAAAGAAAAATAAAGAAAAAGGTGAAACACAATAGACAATTTTATACATGTTGCCTTTTTACAATTATACAATTATGTCTTTTTGTCTTTAATGACTGAATATAATGTTTTTCATTGTGACATGACAGAAAATAAAGTGAAGAGTAGTGAAATGTATTCAGTGGATAGCATAGACCTGCCAATACTAAATGCAAAGCACTATTATTAGTTTTCATGAGGAGCTGCAGCAGAGGAGCTTTTTTTGCAAATTTTGAAGCCTGGCATTACAAGATGACCCAAGTGTTCATCATCTAACAATCAGCTTCCCGCTTCTTTGTGTGGTTGTGGAAACTGTTTTGTAGCCTTTGCACTATGACCTTAACCTCTTAAGGGTAAATTGTTAACTTCATCCCAGTGTTCTGCATACTAATCAGTCAATGTATCAGTTTAACCAATAACAGAAGACAAGCTTGTTTCAGTGTGTAGTTTTATTTGTGCTCGACGGGGTGTGATCTCTGAAAAGGTCCAGATTACTGTGGTCATTACTGGATGCATCATCATTAATTTCATCTTTAACTTCTGAACTTTCCTGAGTTTTATTTTTTGTTTCTGTTCCATGAAAAAAATGGATCTATATAAAGATATTTCTAAACTAATGCAGAAACTGTCCCAGTAGTATTGACTAATAACATTTGAGCAGGCTTTGGTTGCGTGCAGGTAAACAGTCTGTCTGGTGAGCAATAGAGGCTCACTTGGCCAAAATGCATCTTTGGAACTCTTCATCTATCTGAGGGTTTAGCTTTTTTATCAATCAAAATGTTGGTGCAGAAAATGTTTCCAGATTGTAGTAATTTAAATGTTCAATGCTTCAAAATATTCTCGGGGAGGACCCCTTAAGAACCGCCAACGGGTCAAATTTATAATTATAATAACAGTATAATATTCAAGTCCCCCAATCTCTGACTTTTCCTAAAAGTGTGTTATGTAGCACCCCCTATTGTTAAAAAATGTCAAGATAAAGCCTGATTTAAAAAATGGGCATTTATACCTATAAGCGCCAATGGGTAAAATTTCCCCTATAGAGACTAAAGTCATTTTAGCGCTGTTCATGTTGCGCGTTTAGATAAACATTCTATGTTGCTATTGGCAACGCCTTTTCCACTACAGGCATTACACTTGCTCAGCGCAGTCAGTGAAGGAGAGTCTGATGGTGGGGGCTGAGCAATGTGTCCTGGCTTGATTCTGCATATGACGGATCATTATCTGACAGCGATCCACTTGTATGAAGTAAACATGCATAAAAGCCGCTGCTCATAGGTTTTGTGTACGCTACATGATCATCAAAACCAATGTTGCAGTAGTCTAGTTTTCCCCTGTGATAGAGGTGTGTTCTGCGGTCCCTTCAAGAGAGCGCGGCTCCCTCGTGTGCTTTTTGACCGGCTATAATTTTTCTAATGCTTTGTATTTTTTAGTAAAAGTGATCATTATACATTTTTCCATTGGGTAAAAATCTACTATGAATTTTGGAATTGATAATAATCGTTTCTTTTAAATAAATAGCCTACTTTTATTTGGACTTTCAAACTTTTGTAGCTATGTGTTACTCTCTGGATGCCCGATGGAGTCCGAAAAAACAAGCAGAACAGTAAGAACTAACATTCTGTAAATGCCTGAAATATGGGGATGGTGTTTATAGGAAAGGTGTTAAATGTTTCCCAAAGTGTGTTGGAGCAACATGTAGCAGAAATAATCACAAAATCACTGCATTTTTATAGCGGGTATCCTCTATGGCGGTTATAGGTATACAACAAACGTCTCGGGTTACGTATGTAACCCTGGTTCCCCGAGAAGGGGAACGAGAGACTGCGTCGGTTACGACACTATGGGAACGCCTCTAGGCGAAGCAGGTCTGAACGTGAATGAAATCACTCCAATCCTATTGGCTTGTTGCTAGAACGGTAAGGTGTGACGGAATAACCGGAGGAGTATAAAGCACACCTGTACACACTCATCATTAGCTTAAACTATGAAGCAGGCGCTTCAGGCGGGGAGAGAGGTGCGGCGGGCCGACGCAGTCTCTCG
>NC_060171.1:21753446-21773603 GCF_021292245.1 Micropterus dolomieu | reverse complement strand
CCTCAGTACCTGCACGGAAAGGGCTTCGCAACGGGCGCAGGCAGCCCCCTCGAGAGCTGCCCGGGCGTGCTCCATCCCCAAACATGAGACACACATCTCATGAGAATCTCCATCCGTGATGTACCGAGGGCAAGAAAAAAAACACACCTTCTGTACATCTGGTTGCCGGACATGCTGGTAGACTTCTTCTTCAGGTAAGACATACTGCTCGTAGGACTGGAGCTTTCTTCAAACAACATACAGAGCGCCTGCTGAATAGAAAAAAGCTAATGATGAGTGTGTACAGGTGTGCTTTATACTCCTCCGGTTATTCCGTCACACCTTACCGTTCTAGCAACAAGCCAATAGGATTGGAGTGATTTCATTCACGTTCAGACCTGCTTCGCCTAGAGGCGTTCCCATAGTGTCGTAACCAACGCAGTTCGAGTTCCCTCGAAGGGGAACCCTGGAAGTTGTAGTGTTAAACCCCCCACTCATATATATCAGCATTGAATATTTCTTCAAAATAATGTTAAAATATCATAATGTCTTGTTCTTGTGATTCAAGTGTATCATTACACCCCTAATCTGAGCCCTTATGTCCCCCATCACTTTTCAACAAAGTGACGCCCTTGTTGACAGCAATCAGCAAACATTTAACTCATTGTTCTGCATGAATGGTTATTATTATGACGAATTATTATGATGTTAGTACTTAGCATTAACAAATCAGAGAGTGTCCACCATGTAAAGCATTTTTCTTGCACAATAATTTAATGAATGAAAACAACATGCAAAAACGGCTGTGTTGTCCAACTGGAATTTGTATTGTAGCCTACTAGTGGTAAGCTATATTAGTAGTTAATACTATTTTCTGAAATTATAATGAATACACTAACATTAGCCCTAATCAAACCTTAACCACAGGGCTGTAATATCAGAAAATGGTTTTATTTGTGAAACAGTTGAATTGTTGAATCTCAACTAATAAACTGTTTAAATGTTACAAATACTCTTTCTGGGCAGACTATCCAAATACAGTGGGACCTGTAAATATACTAATATTATACTAATACACTAGTTTCTACACTAACAAATGGGATAGAAGTTTCAGTTTCACTTGGTCTTGTCGAGCGATAAAGTCCATGTAGGGAGGAGATCAAGGTGGACAGTTCACCTAAATCTTTCCCTAAACCTAACCAAACCTTAACCAGATCGTTATTTTTCAGCAGTGATTTGTAACAGTTTTGGAAGACACAGACTAATGATGTCGTCCTGCCAATGAGGGTGTCAGATCTGAAACCGCTTCTATGTGTTGTTCTAGAGGGTATGGACAAACAATGTATTTTGTAATTCATTTAAATGACTATTTAGGTTAATGTATGATCAGGGTTAGGCATTTAAAATACCTTCAGGTTAAGATGGTGATTAGAGTTTATGGAATGGAACACAAACTCCCATCTCCTGCATGAAAGTTACTAAAGTTAATAATCACAACCTCCACACCTACACTTTCTGCTTTGTCCATTGGCCACGCTACTGCATTGGCAATGAGCAGCATTGGACGTAATTAGTGATAATGGATCAACACTACTGAAATATTAAAATGTCACACTAAGAATTGTACTTTTTATGTTTTTATTGAAGCCAGGATGTGAGCATCCACAGTAAAGGCTAGAAATTTCACATAAACTTCTAGGCCAATGCTTTTTATGAAAGGTTGAAATTTGTATCAGGTAATCCAGTCCATTTGATAGTTTTCAGATATGTTTTAGTGGTGCTGTGTCTTGTTAAAAATTTATTTGCCACACTCCCTGTTTTTTCAGTAGTCACATGCATTTTCAAATGTTCATTTCACATATTGCACATTCAAGTGTTTTTACTATCTGTGAAATGTTAAGTTATGATGATGGTGTTTTCATACCATCAATCCTAAAAACAAACTTAAAACATCTTAAGTGCCAAGTTGTAACTAAAAAAATTATTCCATTGTGTTTAGAGATAATGAGGAGTTCAAAGAATTGTGGATAACCTGTATTGTCTGGAGGTCAACAGTAGGCCTATATGTAAAGATAGAGGACAACAGCCTCACCGTTTATTAGAATTTATTAGTAAACTGCAGACAGAAGGTGGTAAGACGTGGATATTATCCTGCCACTGTCAGACTATTTCAGTCACAATTCTCTTCCCCTTTCCAAATAATTGCACATGTATGACTCACACCACCACTCGAACTTTTGTGCAGTGTTGATACAAAACAGCACAGAAGGTGCAGATCAGAAGGTTAATTCACTTCCTTTTGTACAGACCTTTTATGTGCTTTGACATGGATCCATACAGAACATCACAATCAAAGGAAAGACTCCATTTTAATTACCTTTTCATAGTAATAAGGCATTGTCATGGTGATTGGTATGGCTGTGTTATATTACATACACACACACACAAATAATTTTATATTGTTGTGTTTTTTTCCCCAGTGGTAGGCAACACGCAGTGCAGTACAGTTTGTTTTACAACATGAAGGTTGTGATGTGTGTTGTAATTTTAGATCTTATAGAAAATACCCATGTGAAAATTCCCGGTCGAACACTCTCCATTAATACAGAATTTAATAAAGGAGACTATAGATGCATGACATTTCACTCCCAGAGTCCTCCAATCCCAGCAGTCAGGGTTTAAATGCTATTGATCTAATTTTAGAGCACACAGAGGTGGAGAATTGCCCAGCTAGAGTTACCAAAGTCCTACAAAAGCATGCCTCTCAGGTACCTTTTCAATAGCATATGAAATCCTTCCCAGCCTTTTCATTGTTTGCACACACTATACCAGGTAGATGAATGCATGCATTACACAAAGTGACAGTAAACACACAGAAGCATAAGGTCTATGTTTGCTCATTCCTCCTAGAAAATGAATTGCGTTAGTTATGTATGTTAGAATATCGGTTTTCAAAGCGTATCCACTGAATTGTGATTCTATAAAATATGTATTTAATCAAAATCATGATGTAAATTGATGGCACATGGTAATTTCAGCCTGGGGTACAGGGTCTCCTGAGTAAGATCAACTAATTAACGCCTTGCCAGAAGAAGTCCTTTTATCAAATTTCTCACTCTAATTGGAGGACAGGATGTTAATTTTCAGTGTCTGCATAACAAGCTCAGCACATGCAGTTTTAGCTGCGATTGCATCTTTGCTAAACAATAAGTAAACATACTGTACGACAATTTAGACAAATCTCAATGTTTAGTTTAAATCATGTGTCTGTGACAAGTTGAATGATAATTCACTTTTTTTTTTTTGTTTTTTTAAATGCATACTAAATTCATGGTCTATAATGATATATAAAATATGTAACGAGGTTAAAAAGAACACACATTTAATAACACCACTTCAACAATAAGGATTGACCAAAAACATAATTTTTTAAAATTTATTAATAATAATAAATAAGCCTGAAAATCACCCACATACCTAGGGGAAATCATTGGAGTAAAAGTTTCAGCTGAGGAAATATCTCCCTATCACTCTCTTGTGTCAACATTTTGTCACATTTACCATTTTTAATATGCATTAGTTATTAGTTTGCATAACAAGGATGAGGAAAAAGTCAGGGTTAATGCAGATGCAGAAATTATTTTCAGTACACACAATCTGTGTACAATTGCACATAGCTGAGAGCCTAATTAATGGCAGAATATTGGGTGATGCTTGACAGCTGATAACTGCAGACTCACACTGCCAAATCTCTATTAGAGTATATACCTGGACTCAGCACTTATCTTATCTACTGGACACTACATTGCCTACATGCTGGAGTTCAAAGCATCCACAATACAGAAGCTGTCTGAATTACTTCCTTACAGAAGACCTGTCTCAACAGTAAGCCGCTGGTATGAAAGACCATCTGACTTGAAACTCAGCAGGTCAGAAACGGCTTTGTTTTCATTGTCACAGATTATTAGGACAACTGAACTCTTGTGTGAGAACAGCAGACATTATACGTGCATACCAAAATCTTCAAAAATAAGATAGGAGCTGGTGGTGGTATATGACTAATCAAATATACTAACTTAGAGAAATGTAGGGAAATGTGGCCAAGATGACGTAGGAGATAGAGTAGTAACAGATAATTTAACTAAAATGATTTTACCAAGTTGGGTATGTGGTGGCATTTAATGTTTTAGCATCCACAGCAGAAAGTGAGGAGGAATAGTTGCAAATAGTTCCTTCTCTGCAAATAGTTGTAATTTGTTTCTCTATTCTTTTATTATTCTTATATAACTTGCATTTGTTTATTCCATATTTGTATATTTCTACATTTATTTATGTCAACTGTATGTTTGTCTACGTGTAGCACCTTATCACCAAAGCAAATTCCTCGTATGTGTAAAACACTACTTGGCAATAAAGCTCCTTCTGATTCTGATGAGAGTCCTTGAGTCCAGTATCTGACATGGCCATGGTGAATATGGTCTATTCCAGTGGCATAGTCAGGCCTGGGTTGTTTTTTTATAAATGTCTTAAAAAAAGATTGCTAAGGTTAGTCAGAATGCCTGCATTTTGAGTGAGCACAAGAAAAGAGAAAAAGCGTACATTTAAATATAATTACTGTTGTTCATCGGTCAATGTCTTTGCTTGCTACACAAACGGTTAACAGTCCACCACAAAATTAACGAGAGAACTCCGTAAGTTACTCAGTAATACTTAACTGTAATATTATTACTTTTATTAATAATATTACAGTTACTAATCCAAGTAACGCTGCATTACCAGAACGCACCATCCTTGACAAAAATGCACGACTGTGCTGCAGGTCAGCGACACTGGACCTCATGTTACTTATGTTAGCTGTTAGCCAAGAAGCTAAAGGAAGAATGGAGAACGAGGGAGAGCGTTCTTTCCACAGCTATAATCATCACAATTATTGTGTCACAGCCTAAGATGCAAAGAATATTGTTGTCCGTTGTAAACTTTGTGCGACCAGCAAAAAGCTTTCAACCGCGAACAATTCTACATTTAATTTAT
The DNA here is from genome assembly GCF_021292245.1 of Micropterus dolomieu. NCBI lineage: Eukaryota > Metazoa > Chordata > Actinopteri > Centrarchiformes > Centrarchidae > Micropterus > Micropterus dolomieu. Next base: position 21,768,593 of record NC_060171.1, on the reverse strand, counting down.
TGAAGCATCTGCTAAAACAGCATGGCAATGTGAAACTGAAACTTGTAGAAAGATACTACAGCTGCTACTGCCAGTGATGCATGCACTCCTCTGGAGAAAGTGGCGTCAACTTGTTTTGTAAAAAAAAAAAAAAAAAAAACCCAGCTGATGTTATGAACATAGGCTTATTTGTTAAAAGTTGGGAGAGACTTTCATTGTTTTTTTTTTTGCATCCTCTGGTTTGAGAGGCTGCAGTGTTTTCAGTTTGGCTGGTTGTTGACTCCTATAGTTAATTATTGTTCCAGTAAAATGGTTTCATTTCTAAAATGAGCTGCTGAACAGATTGTCCGTCACTTAGGATGGGAGGGAGTAAAAGTAAAAGTAATATAGTAACCTGACAACATATAAGTAATATTATTAATTTTTAAGTAGTATTAAGTAAAAAGTAACATTACAGTTTAACTTGCCCAACACTGAACATGACACACCTGCCGCTTTATGTTTGAGTCACTGCTGTTTTCTCCCTGTTGCTAAGAGACACTTTGCTGGCACATGCTATAAAGGGTATGCGCATGATGTCACAGAACGCAGTTACGCTCACTGAGTGGCAGAAAGACAAGCAGCAGTGTTAGCTTGAATCAGCTAAAACAAACAACACATCTAAAATGGGAAAGAGCTAGACCACTGGTTCTTTGGCAAGCAGCCATGCTAAAAGATGTTTTGCCACTCAGTCCAGCGTGTTCCGGAAGGGGAAGTGACATCAACGCATAGGGGAGAGCAGGGGCAAAACTAAATTTTTTCACAAAAACCTGATTTTAAAAGATAATGTTTCAGACAGAGATATATTTTTGTTGTGGTCACTAACTCAGGTGCGGTCTATCAATATCAGGTGGTATTTTGTACATATGTAGCACGACTTCCGTATAATGTTAATGTCACAAGTGTTACTTTCGTCCTGACAGGAACTCCTGACATATAAACACGATTTATTTTTATACAGGGCAAACTTCAGGGTGTGTTAAAGCACTAAATAACCTGTATATTTATCATTACTGTGACACAAGAAACGAGAGACACAACTTGTAATTCGAAAAACAGTTGTATGTTACTTTCGCCCCGGTTTACCCCTACCCTCTATTGTTTTGCGCATGCTCTGCTGCTACAACACAGTCTGTACACTCCATGTTGAGTCACCAGTGCACGTCTGTCAAGTCAAGTATTTGTTTGTCCTATCGTCTAGGTCTTCTGTGAGTCTATTCACCATCATGGCTAACATGACCTACTTTGGAAAAGTGCTGTGGATTATGGTGATCCTTCTACTGATCACCCGCGATCTCAGACGTGCAGCATTATGTGACACCCGCTAAATGTGTCTTCACATACTGATTTATTATGTATTATTCCCTTTTGATGTGTGTTCCCATAAATTCTCATGTTAAGGTTGGCAGTTTTGGGTGTTGCTACCCATTCCCGCCAGCACGAGGGGCAGTCTCCTAAGGCAACACGTTTTGTCCTGTGGCCTTCTGAACGGTTCTCAATCTACTGAGAGACGAAGCCAACATAACACACTGCGTCCACCTCACTGGTTATTATTAACATCTTTCATCCTTTTAACAGGTGGGTGCCAGAAAACGTATCTAAAGCCATTAGGGAATATTACAGAGACTAAGAGTGAGTGTATACACTGTTTAGAGTTTGCAACAAAATGGGTATGTTATTAATGATAGTTAGCTAGAGCTAGCATTAGCACCTAGTGATGGGCAAAACAAAGCTTTCTGAAACGGGGGTTACGTGCTGTATGTATGTATGTATGTATGTATGTATGTATGTATGTATGTATGTATGTATCAACGCCTCACTGGCCCATACAGTACCACCAGGCAAAACTCACCTGCCCAGATCCATAGTGAGCCACCCAGTCGCCCGGTGACCGCGGCATTCGTGTCGGCGTGGAAACAGGGTGGGGGGCCCCGCATCTGTACAGACGCAGGCGGGGTCACAACATCAACCATATCAGCTGCACACAAGGCAGGGCCACGTAAGCAGCGGCCGCCCCCCTACACCGTCCTGTGGGAGAGGGCGCACCGCACACTCACAAGGAGAATCACTCAGCCAAAACACTCAGTACTGAGTGAGTCAGAGAGAAACAGGAGGCATCCCGCAGGTAGAAATGGACGAAAGAGCATGGGACGATGAGGAGGCCGCCGTGCAGAGGTCGTTCATTATCATCCCACCGTGGAGTGCGCTCTGATGCAATCCGGGGGAGACTCACCGGCAGACACGTACGCCTGGGAAATGGCATCGCACAGCCAGTGAGACAGGAGCTGCGCAGACAGGGGTAGTCCCTTGGACTGCTCCCTGTAGTGCACAAACAGACGCTGCAGATGGCACCAGGCAGAGGAGGTGGGATGTTGCGTCCTCCACCGACCCATGGGGGGGAGGAAAAAAGCCAGAGAGGGTGATGCCCTGCGACCGAAAGGAGCTCGTAATGCTTTTAGGCATGAACGTCGGGTTAGGGCGCAGAACAGCCGCGCTGCCGTCGCCCTGAATCCTGAGACACGATGGAGCCACAGAGAAGGCAGCCAGATCACTGACTTCTTGGCCAATGTCAGAGCCAGGTGCAAGGAGACCTTAGCCAAAAGGAATCTCAGGTCCGCTGTCTCCAAAGGCCCAAACGGGGCTTGGGTTAATGCGCGTAAAACCAGCAACAAATCCCACTGTGGGGCAACAGGCCGCGTTACCGGCCTGCACCTCCGCACTCCCCTAAGGAAACGCTTCACCAGGGGGTGGGAGAACACAGTCCTGTCCCTGAAGCCTTTGTGACAGGACGAAATGGCGGCAGTGTAGGTTTTAACCCTGTACATCAGCAACTGGAGGAACGAAAGCACCGCCGGCAGCGGACAGCGACTGGGTCCGCCAGCCTCTCTGGGTCTGGCCGAGGAGCGGGTAACTCTGATCGCACCCCCCGCCTGAGAGAGAGAGTCCTCCCTCCAGGGGAGTTTCCATGGCTGCCCCGCCAGCAACTGTTGGAGACAGACCCAGCAGCTGCGCTGAGCGTACACCGCCCTGGTGGTTTATTTAGGCTGCCGCGGCCCTGTTGTCGGTGCCCTGAGCATGTGCTGGTCCCGCAGCAGAGGGGAGAAATGTCGGATCACCTTCCACACCGTGAGGAGCTCCAACACGTTTATGTGAAGAGGCCTGTTGCCCTGCCGCAGACCGCCCACCACCTGAGAAAGGCAGGTCCCGCAACAGCCCATCAGGGAGGCGTCTGTGAAGACCAAGATATGAGACATGACCCTGCCCAGGGGAACCCCGACCGAGAGAGAGGGGGGGGGGTCCCGCCACTAGGTCAGGGGGGGGGCGTGTGAGGCCTCCCAGATACACTCGCGGGTCCACAGCCATTCCGCGACCCTGACGCCCTCGGGGAAAAGGAGGCGGACACGGTCGCCTCGAGGTCCACACAAGGTGAGGCTACCACGCTCGTCGGCTCATAGCCGTGCCGCTCCCCTTTGAGGGGCAGAGGCAGGTGACCGGGAAGGGGGTCTGCTCGTGACCGTGGAGCCAGAAAGCGTGACGGCTGCCTGGCTGGCCACAGCTGGACCACAGGAGAAACGAGCTGAGCCGCAGGTGAAGGGGGAGGGCTGCTTATGACGTTGGAGCCGGGCTGCATGAAGGCTGCAGCCAGTCCGTGTAGTGTGGAGGAAGTGTGAAAAGGCGGCCACTGACTCGGTAGAGACAGCGGTGGGCCCAGGACAAAAGCTCTTTAGGGCTCCATTTGTGTTTTAAACAAAAGTGCAAACAGAACAGGCACAGGAAACACACATTTCCCCCCCAAAATGTCATTGGCGCTTCCCAGTGACCATGTCATATCACATTCCAAGGAAAACGCTCCCCTGGAGGGCAAAAAGATGTTCTTTTCTGTTGCCTGACAACCAATATGCAAGTGATACACTGTTACTTTGAGTTTGTTACTTTTTGCGTTGCCAAAATGCTGGATGATTGTTGTGCTTTCGGATTAACTAAGGAGGAGGAGACAAGCCTGGGCTGTGTTAGGTGAGGGATTCTCGAGAAAGGTAAAAGTAAACATACTGCAGTCGAGCGGCGGGAGGGACCTGGCGTTTTTTAACAGTAGAAATGCTTTGATGCTGTAACGTTATATGGATCGGATCTGCCCAACACTTGCAGTTTGTGTTCATCCATCCATGGTCACCTGCTTATCCTGCATACAGGGTTGCAGGGGTTTCATATGTTCATATCGCTCTCTTTTTCTTAAGTTGAAAGGTGATCCAAATAAAATTTGACTGGTTTTGCGGCGTCTCTATGGGGGAGTCGTGGTGTTGGTCTATTGTTTTGCCTTCCAGGTCACTGCGCATGTGAAAAATCAAATTGGCCACATAATGGTCATTTTCAACATCAATTTTGATGTTTTTTCAACACATTTTTAGTATGGCTGTTTCCTTCTACATTGTACTAGTTTATTTGTTTACTGTATGTTTGTCATAGGTATTCTTTTCAATTGTAAAATGAATTGGGACCATGCCGCATGGTGATTCTGCACTTTTAAAAAAAATTGATAGATTAATTGAATATAGGCATCATGTGGGCTCCAAACACAAAAAGGCTTTATTTTCCCCGTCAGTAAAAAAAAAATACAGTTTCAGATAGGATCATTGTTTCCACTTCACCTTTTCTTCGGAATGCTTCTGAAGAGGCAAAAACTGTCTTACAGTATTTATTTTAACCACATTTTATTCTCCCTAGGTTTTGTTCAATTACCAGGAGGGACTTCATGGAGCAACATTGGACTAATTATTTTTCACAGTTCATGTCTTGTTTATGTTTTCCTCCTCTGTGTGCACCTGTTCACTTATGATGGTGCCTATCTGCTTGACCGAGTGAGAGTAAGTATATGGGAGTTTATGTATGTATGTAAGTAAACTTGTCCCTACCTGCCTCAGGTGAAATAACTGTTATAACCAAGAAAGTGTCAATCACCTTGATGTTGATAATTATTTAAACAGAATAACTGTCAACATCAAGGCCATTGTTGTATGTTGTTTTTAGTACTAAATCTCTGCCTGCACATGCTCACTACCCATTGCTATGTCTGACTTTTGCAGCACATACATTTATTTTTCAGTCAATCGTAAGGCTTTTCACATTTTCTCTCTAATGCTCTATTTCATGGGAGGGTATTCTTGTTCTTAGTGGGGTCTAAGGTTGGGGGGCATACCCCTCTTTTATCATTTTCATTTCATATTCTATGTTGATTAAAGGGATATTCACACACACACACACACACACACACACACACACACACACACACCTCACAAAAGCGGTCAGGCTTTGAGGTCTCCTTTGACAAGAAAGCCATCATCAACAAAGAGGCTTTGGTGTTTGCTGTGATCATATCAATAATTCAGACATTCCTGAGCCATGATCCATGATGTACCCACATGTATCTTCCCACATTAACAAATGTTAGATATTAATCCTTAAAAGAGATACAGGCCACAGTTCAAAGTAAAAGCATATAAGTCAAACGACAGGTTGCCAACATCCAGCCTATTTCATCTTGAAACAGCATGGATTTTCCCAATGTTTCATCTACCAATCAACTTAACACATGCCTTGAGATGAATGGAATCCATTATCTTTTTTCTACACTTTGAAGGTCAGCCAACTAACTTTTAAAGTTATTGTCCAAAGAAGGACACAGCAGTAGTGGGAAAACATTTCCACTTTCAAGAGCTACCTCACTGGATGTCTGAAATTTCTCATTTGGAGTTGACAGGGTGCTGCTGGGAGCAGAGCAGCATCACTCAGGGACAGCTCTCTGGCTGTGGCTCCTATCTCTCATTTTCTCTCTCTTCACTGCAAATACACCCCCATACCTGCTCAAATAACCCAAAGACAGCCAGGATGTGCAGCACTGTGGGCTCCCCACTCACAACACCACAGCGTGTTGGCAGGCTCACAACAGAGAGGTAGTATCTGTGCTTCACCACAGTATTGTGCCAGGTGATGTATATTTGTTGCAGTAAAGCTGATACTGCAAGGTCTGATAATAGTATAGCCTTGGTTTGTTTATGGTTTAATTCTACAGTTTTATCTACATAGAAAACCAACCGAAATCATTAGAATTAATATAAATGTTAACTATAAATCAAAGAAAACAAGTCAATAGGATGGGTGATGCAGAGCAATAAGCTAGCAGGATGTGGTTTTGATTTGGTAAGGATTTGAGAGAAAGGTTTGGTAAATTTTTTTGCTACAAACCCTAATTACATTTCCATGAGCCATGGCCCATGATAATGCCCTTTAGTCCTCAGACATTCATGAAGTAATTAATAGTTGACTTGGAGGGATTATACTACATGAACGTGCCTTTGTTTTTGTGACCTTGGAGAGGTTTACTAATCTCTCTAATTGAGTAGTTGTAAACACTATTGTTCCCTCTCTTTTCCAATGTCAATTTGCTCATGTTTGTTGACGAGTTCTCACACAGTATCTTCAAGTGTTTGCACCACAAGTGAAGGTATGACAATTTATTTATCTAGAAGCTATTTGGCACCACAAGACACTGCTTCTAGCGAAATGCTTCAGATCAGGGAATGTTGCTTATAATTAATGTATTCAAACCAAAGAAGGGAAAAATAACTTTGCTTGGAAGTCACATGTAATATTAAAATCATGTTTTCAGTGTTCTTTTGTCTGTAGCACTCTGCACAGCAGCAGAAAAAAAAATTATACTAAATATTCATACTTTAATAGTATTTCTGAATTTTACAATGCAATGATGGATTTCTCTGTCTATGCCCTCCTTGAAAACCCAGTTTCATACATATTTAATAAGGTCCTCTAAACAATTTTTACATTGTGTCATCTTCAATGATGCACGCCATCAAACTCATAGAAAAAAAGTGCTTCATTCCACCCCCATTGTCTGCACCACCACCACCACACCCAGTTTGTTAGACAACTTTCACAGGTCTGTATTTACTATCAAATCATTTAACCCTGGCTCAAATTGATGGCTGCAGTCCCAAAGCACCTTTAATGGAGTACGTTCGTATGATATATTAGTAAACGAAGACATGAATTTCAATGATATGATTGCGCCTCTCAAAAACATGTCTAGAGAGTGTAGATGTGCCTGAGCTAAGTGGGATACATTAATCACAGCATCCCTGAGGCTGTATCAGTGCATGCTAAAGCAAATGTTCCTGTTCATTGACAGTGGTAGAAAATTAATGTAGATAAGACACATGTTATGGAAATGAATCAGTCTACGAATGAACACTATGCTTGCACTGTGACTCCTAGCACATTCAGTGATATCTAGGCGGGGATACACCTGAACATTTTAAAAGGTGTATGTACTGTACAATGTTTTGTAGGAATAAAAAACGAGGTGGGTTTGTTCACCCACCTCATGTGGAAATGAGAACTGAGTGGCATGCGGTACACTGGTGTAAGATGACTGCAAGGAAAAACATGCAAGCCCCCATTTGTGAATGTGTGCATCCTTATGTATGAAGGCCCGAGACATTGTCCGGTACCCAATTTAACCTGTTTACCAACTGAGGGAAAACATGGAAATTGACACTTGATACAATGACAGTCAGTATTCACACCTTCACCTCTCTCTCTGTCTCTCACATACAGTTTTGTGTCAGGCACTCAGATGTCCTCCCCCAGAAAACTGACAATTAATTCTCGTAATAGGATTTTGCGTCCCCTTTTCTCTTAAATTTATCTTGCTACATTGGTGACAGGAAAAGATAACCTTTGACAAATGAATACTTACAAATTGTACAAACAAACGATGGAGCTAGATAATGTTAAATAGTATCCTCTGGTCTTCTGGTTTCTTCATCTGCAGTCACAAGCTTTTAAACAATTCATAAAACAAATCATTAAATTTGAATAAGATTATAAAGCAGCTTTTAAACACTTAACAGAATTCCTGAATCTTAGGTTTCATTGCAATTAAATTCATTAAAATAAATAAATTTAAAAAAAGCAGGCTTACACCTACCTGTTCTTCTATCTGTCATAGACATTTGCAATGACCGGTCTTATTCCAGACATAGCCTATAAGTCAGGAATCTGGCATGAACCCCAAAAGCAGACTGAACACTATAGGTTAGTTTAAGATGTATTTCAACAAGGTGGAATGGTGGGAGAGGGGCTGGCAGGTGAGTGGAGCAGGGCTTGGATTGCATAGTGGTTGAGCAAGGCTGGCAGCCAGGCAAAACAGGCAGGTAATCAAAAAGCAGAATTCTCGAAAACAGGTTCAAGGCAAGTTTGGCTAGTGTGTCATGAGCCATACAGAAGATGACTCAACCATCCAGCAGGGACCGGATGTTTGGCTCTCGCTTAAATATGGCAGGTTCAGGTCAGGTGTGCGATTGCAGATGAGAGGCAGGTGTGCCTTGGTGTCAAATCCCGAGAGCATCGGAACGCCCATTATGCCACTGGAGTGGGGTGGGGACACACAGACAGACAAAACCAAAATGCACCAAGCACTCATAACAAAGGCAAAATAAAATCAAAAACACTTTCACCCACACAACCATGATGTTTATTTATTTAAATAGGTCCAGTAGCTTTATGGCTCGGTGTCACCATGCAATAGTAACTGTGAATCTATCAAATCTAATTTCCTGCAATATTTAAATACCTATCTAGTAAGTCAATATCTGGCCATTTTGTATTTACTTTAACCACTTTCAGATTCACACATACAAGTGCAGTACAGTAAGATTGATTTAAAATATTTTTTTACACTGGGGTTTAAATCCATTGGGATTTTTAATAATAACATTCACTATCATCATCAGACACTATCATCTTTCTTTAATGAAACTGTTTGGTATTGACCATCCTTTTGATTTTGGATTTGATTTTTATTTAGATTGTTCAGCCCATGACAGCATTTGATGTGAACGAGAGTATAGATATGTAACTACAGTTCTTTGAATTCTCGATGACCGCCAGAGGCAGTGCTTACTGGATGTTATCCGTCTTCGTAAATCTCACTCAGAGGCACCTACCGTAGCGCTGCCCGGGACATGGAGACACACCTCGTGGAGTGGCCCTAGCAGTCCTTTTGACCTGTATGCCTCCTCAATTACCTCAACAACTTACCTGGAAAGCTTCTGTTTGGAGAGGTCGTGCCCTTTCTTGTGTTCCTCTATGCAGACAAATAGGCTATCAGGGTGGTAAAAGCCAGCAGTTGCCTGTTTAAAATGCCTCAAGGCTCTCACTGGGCATAGCAGTTCTGCTGATTTATCTTCTTCATCCTGTGGGCATAAGGTATCATAAGCTGCCAGCTTAATGACCTGATAAAAGAGGGCTGGAGCCAACTTCTTTGAGAAGAATGATAGGCTAAGCCAAAGTGCCATTCTTGTGCCACTTGAGTTCCAATGCATGCACGCTTTGATAGTGAGGGAAGCGCACTCTCATGCTTCACTGATGCCACTGCCAGATGAAAAGCAACCTTTGCTAATAATCACTTTAACCCCGCCTGATCTAGAGACTCAAAAAAGGAGGGAGATGAAGGGCTTCCAGCCCATAGACAAGTTCCTTGAGATAATCATGGCAGCCTGTGGGTTTTTTGCCTCAGGCTCCTTTAGGAAACCGGGTCAACAGAGAGACCCCACAGTCTAGGGTCCCTTGGGGTGAAATATGCCTGGCCCAAATCGCAGCCACATAGACCCTGAGGGTGGAAGCAGAGAGCTTCTTTTCTAGTAAGGACTGCAAAAAATGCAGTATTATCGGCACAGAGGAATTCTCAGGAACTTCTTTTTTGAACTCTACGCCACTCTGTTGTCATAAAGTGCCCTGGTGGAGGGTGCTTGGATTACTGCCTGGTCGCATGCTGCTAGGAGTTGTTCAGGCCACCCAAGGGCAACAACTGGCTCTGGGCTCAGATGCCAGATGTGGTCCCCCAGCTGCAAGAGCAGGTCTGGCCTCGTGGACAGACACCATGGAACCCCATCCAGAAGCCTGTGTATAACTTGAAAACAGGGCCTCCCTGGCCAGTTTGGGGCGTCCAGCAGGAGTCAGTGGTTGGTTTGCTGCACTGTAGTATTACCGCTGTCAGTGGAAATGATGGAAAGGCATAGAGGAGGCGATGTGGCCACGGGTGTGCCAGGGCATCCTGTCACAACTGACTAGTTGCCTCTATCAATGAGAACCAAAGGTCACAGGGCTGAGGACTTTGAGGTACAGTTTTGTCAAGTTTCCACTTCCCTGAAGGAGGTGTCTGGTGGAAAAGAAAGTCTGCCGCCATATTCTGTGGCCATGGCAAGTACATGGCCCTGAGGCTGGCCAAGCAAGGAAAAGCCCACGACTTGCTGTGCCACCTGCAATGACACGGTCAATCTGGTGCCCCCTTAACGATTTACATGGTAGACAGACGTTAATCTTAAAGCCCCCCTCCAGTGTATTTTGACATTTCTATGATATTTCATATTTTTCTGAGTCATTTCCTTACAATGTTGATTACCCACATAGTTCACCAAATATTTTTTGACAAATGGCTTAATTTTGTGCTCAAAGTTGCAAAAGTTGCTTAGTTGTAAAAACGGGGTGGTGACGCATGACTATAGTAATTCCATAAGTCGTACGTCATTCTCCAAGTTTGCACAGGTGCACTGTCACGCCATCACGCCTCGTTAAGTCAGAGCATCAAACCGATAAACATCGTTGTGAGCTAGCTAACCAATTTATCATGTAATTTACTTACAGTAGGTATGTCTCTCTGAGTCTGATTGTTGGTTTGTCTTTCTAGTTTAGTTAGCTAAGTTAACTAAGTTGTAGTTAGCCAGGTGTAGTTAGATAGCATAGTTATTGCAGAAAGTTAACTAACAGAGGGTCTTCATTTTATTTTTTAGTTTCCTCCTCTTGGTTTAGTGTGCTGTTCATTTTCATTATGGCATTTGTGCGTGCGGTGTTGGAGGACAGATGACAGAAAACGCGTCGCACTTTCACCTGCCACCGTCTTATAAACAGTCTGCAACATGTATTTACTGACAGCCATTTTACCATTGCAGCGGAGACACCCCCCACACCCTCGCATAAAGTAAGTGCACCATAAAACGTAATGGGAGTAATCGTGTGCAGTGCGTGACAGAACCATCGACTGTATGATTGATAACAGCTGATACGCGCACATTAGTTTCTATCATGGGTAAGTAATAGCTACTCCTGACAGACAGTAAAGTGTACTAATTTTACAGTGTAGTAATGTTAACACGTTAACTCAATGTCGTGTTAACTCGTTAGTGAACACTCTAGCCCGGTCAGTTTTTGGTCGTCATGGTAATTTATTATGTCCGACTATTAACCACACCCCCATTCTCTGTTTGAGAAAGAACGTTCACCAAAAACGGCAGTTAAAACTGGCTGAAGGGGGGGTTTACAAGAAGCATGTGTTGTGGCACCATACAGAACATGCTTGTCCGTATAAGCATGAACTTTTGCAGTACCAAATTTATCTACAGAAGCATGGAGCTCAAGCACATTTCCTATGCTTTCTAGAGCCCCCTCACTGCACTGTGCACTGCCCCCCACCCCAAGGGAGAAGCATCAGTCACCACTACCTCCCGACGTGAGGGAATTGAACCCAATGAGATACCACTGGTCAGTATTGTGGTTGAAAATAAAGAAAATCGTGATTGATACACACAGTGGCAGAAACGTATGGAGGATGTCAGACCAATGTGAGACAGGCAGGTTGCATCCCGGTCAATTCACCCTTCGCTAAGCCACACCACAAATACGCAGTAGGACTTGCTCTAACTGAGGTCCAACACTTTCATAGCAGTGCTCCATTGATTCATATGCAAAAGGAGTAATTTTGTAGCTTTTTTTGCTGACTTTTTCCAAGATATGGTCAAACGCTGTTCCTAGGGCACATGCACACGATTTATTCCCTTTCCAAAACCTAAAACCAATCCAGAAAAATGGCTGTGGCTGCTAATGTAATGTAAGTTACTTACTACTGAATGTAACATTATATAGGCCTGCTGCTTTTGCTTTTTAATAACTGTAATAGTGAATAAATATGGAGGACTGATCCTGATAAATTCAGAAATAAATACAGAAATAAATAAATGCTCAATAAATAAATAAGCATACGATTAAATGCACAAAAAAAAAGTAAATAAATAAATGTAGGCAGTAATTAAATTATACAAGGAGACATAAATATATATATCTATTTTAATTAGCTTCTTTACTTATTCACCTTTGTAATAATTACAATATTATTTATTTACTGTCCGTTATAATCTTCAACTTTATTTATGAATTACTTATTTTTTTAATTCATTTATTCATGTGTGTGTTTTAATATTTTTGTCTGTTTTATTCTTCCGTTGCATTTTCTACCCTATTTATTTCCCCAATGGTATTTATTTCTGCCTGTCCTTTTTACATTTCTCTATGCATTTCTGCCTTATTATGCAAATGAGGAGGGGCTGTGTCTCAGAGGCTGAACTTCTCCCCTATTGGTGGACCAGTCAGACGGGAGAGCTCTAGGCCTACTCTAACTCCACACATCAAAAAGCTTGTTCCTCACACAGTCAGATGGCTTCCTTCAGTGCGCTGAGGAGGTGTTTAGCAACTCTATTTGAAGACAATACTACCAGCCATGTCTTCCTTCTTTTTCATGTGGACGCTCTGACCTACAGAGTTTACATTTAGCGACTTATACGGACACAGAACTGCAGGAAAGTGAGCTGTTGTTTCTGAGAGCCACATGGTCAGTTAGCCGCAGCTAAATCTGGAGTGCAATCCTATTCCAGTATTTACGGTAAACGCTCCCACACGGAGCAGCTCATTGCTGTGCTGTTATCAGCTGCTGTTCCAACAAAAACGCCATTCAGGGTAAAAATTCAACTGTGGTGTTGTGTCGGGAGATGCAGTGACTTAACCAGCGGTGAGTAAGAAATATTATGAATAATACATGTAATTTGTTAAGCTATGAGGAGAGTAAAAGTCCACTAGCTGCTAGGCTAATTTATGTAGTGTTAATATCATACAGGCTAAAGCTCGTAAGCTAGTGGCAGTGACTAACAAATAAGCTAATCTTTACAGTTACCATTAAGAAGAATTTTATGCTTCTGTTAAATGTGATTGCTAGTAAGCCGTGTTTTATGTGTGGTGGTGGAGTCAATTTAAAGTTAACTTTACTGCACTTAACCAGTCGAAATGATTTAATGAAGGCTAGTTACTGTACTTCTACTGTATGTCTTGCACAGAAGACAGGGGGAGGCATGCAGAGAACATAACTGTATTCATGAGAGGAAAATAAGAAGGAGGAGGAGAAGGAGAGCAACAAAGAAAATAATCCCCAAATAATAAAATAAATTCCCCTTACATGCCTTGTTGTTTATGTGTAGATACAGAGGAGGAATGGGAGAACAGCACACATGTTATCATTACTGTGTGATTATAAAGCATGGGAGAACAGTGGGTACTTTTAATACAGCCCACATCCCTAATATTACTGTGTAACTATAACAAGTGGAGAACATTCAAGATTAATGTCTGCATAGTTTATTCATCTTGTGTAATGAATGAAAATAAATAGGCCTACTAGGCTACTCTCTACGTTGACATTTAAGATTAGCTGTGTTTGATCCACCTTCATACACATATGTGACATTACTGTTCAACTTGAGAAAGGTAAGTTGTTTCCGCTCCAGCCTGCCTAAAAGAAAAGCATTTTTGGGATTAAATAGGCTTTATTAGCTGCTGCAGTGCAGGATGAACTAAGAACAGACCCATTTCTCAACTTATTATTCTAAATCATGCAATGAAGAAGAAGAAGAAATGCATAATAAATCCTGGGACAAAATCTGTCCACAAATACTGTACAGCATGTAGTCTAATGAACAACCTTGTGTTATAGCTGACTTGGGCAGTGAAATGTTTCATTTTTTTAATTCATGTGGTCCTAGTTGTCCACAACTCAAATCAGAATTTAAGGAGAAATGTTTTATACCACCTCAAGACTTCCTATTAGAAAGGTAGGAAGGTATTTCAATATACAACTGCAGTACTTAAATCTAAGTAAAGTAAATTCCCTGACATTTGTGTGTTATTTTACTTTTAATAGACACATGTAACAGGTTTTATACTTCCTGTGAATATAATCCAATTAATCTTATTTTCAAACTGTATATCCGTTGTGTAGTTAGCCTCTGGTAGCCGTCCCCCGGCATCTCCTGTGCAGCTAGGAAGGGGTGGTTGGGTGACTGTCCGAAGGAGGAATAGTCGTGAGCATTCAATGCCCACGGGGCACCATCAACCTGTTCACGTCTCTAACAGATTTTCCCCACTCAGCGACACATCCACTGAGAAACCAAGTCTGATCATTGGCAGCTCCATTTTGAGAAACATGAAGTTAGCGAAGCCAGCGGCCATAGTTAAGTGCATCCCTGGGGCCAGAGCGGGCGACATTGAGTCTTATTTGAAACTGCTGGCTAAGGATAAACGTAAATACAGTAAGATTGTTATTCACGTTGGCGGTAATGACTCCCAGTTACGCCAACCGGAGGTGTGTACATATGCAAAAACAATGTCGGACACCGTAGTTTTCTCTGGACCCCTGCCAAATCTGACCCGTGATGACATGTATAGCCGCATGTCGTCATTCCGCCGCTGGTTGTCGAGGTGGTGTCCAGCAAACGATGTGGGCTTTGTAGATCATTGGCAGACTTTCTGGGGAAGACCTGGTCTGATTCGGAGAGACGGCATCCATCCCACTTGGGAAGGAGCAGCTCTCATTTCTAGAAATCTGGCCAAGTTTATTAGTGGACCAAATCCATGACAACCCAGAGTTGAGATCAGAAGGCAGAGTCGCAGTCTAACACTCTTCTCTGCCCTTCTAATTCAGCAGTTACCCACCCAAAACCCTAGGCAGAGTTGTAGTCTAACACACTTCTCTTCTCCTCCATTTCAGGAGTTACTTAGTGAAAATCCTATAGTGACGGTGTCTGCCCCCCGTCCATTGAAATTATTTAAATCAAAGGTGAACAGAAGAGAAGCTGTGTATTAAAACCTCATACAAATTAAAACCACAAGAGCTATAGTGCAAACTAATAGGAAAATTAAATGTGGACTCTTAAACATCAGATCTCTCTCTTCTAA
>NC_060171.1:21715493-21753346 GCF_021292245.1 Micropterus dolomieu | reverse complement strand
CAGCTATCAAGCTCCTCTCCTGTGGAACCAGGTTCCAGTTTGGGTTCAGGAGGCAGACACCATCTCCACATTTAAGAGTAGGCTTAAGACTTTCCTCTTTGATAAAGCTTATAGTTAGGGCTGGCTCAGGTAGTCCTGAACCATCCCTTAGTTATGCTGCTATAGGCCTAGACTGCTGGGGGATTTCCTATGATGCACTGAGCTCCTCTCTCCTCTACTTTCTCTCCCTCTGTATGCAACCTCATACCATTATTGCATGTTACTAACACAACTTCTCCCCTTTCCGGTAGTCTTGTGCTTTCTCATCCCTCTCCTCTCTCCTCCTATCACTTCCTGCAGGTGTTTCTGGCTCTGGAGCTGTGGAGTCTGGAGCTGTGGCTGCGGGTCACCTGCTGCCCCCATGTTCCTGCTCGACATCCTCTGCTACAACAACTATTGTTACTAGTCCTATTGTTATTATAATCATTAACATTACGATTGTTATCATTAACACTACTATACATATCTATACCATTTTTCTTTTAGTCTATAGCAACATCACCTTTACTGTCTGTACCTCTGTGTGTGTATATTGTGTAGGCTGCCTCCCTCCCCTCTCTCTCCTTCCATCCCTCTCTTTTTCTCTCTGTTCTTCTCTTGCCCTCTCTCTCTCTCTCGCCCTCTCTCTCTCTCCTTCACCCCCAACCGGTTGAGGCAGATGGCCGCCCACCCTGAGCCATGGTTCTGCTCGAGGTTTCTGCCTCTTAAAAGGAAGTTTTTCCTTGCCTCTATCGCCTAGTGCTTGCTCTTGGTGGGAATTGTTGGGCTTCTGTAAATAACATCATAGAGTACGGTGTAGACCTGCTCTTTTATGAAAAGCGCTGTGAGATAACTGTTGTTGTGATTTGGCGCTATATAAATAAAATTGAATTGAGAAATTGAATTGAATTGTAATTTGATAAATTATGTTGTATGTGGTGCTCGCATCACATACTATTGAGACTTCATTGCCCTTTTCAGATAAGACTCTCAGACTGCAACATGTGTCTTTGTAAAGAGAGAAACAGACACAAAAAAGTCTCTAACTCTGCCTGTCAGCTCGCTCTGCTCCATTAAAACTGAATTTCGCGTATCACGAGGGAGTGGGTGAAGACTGTTCTCTCACCAAACCCCCTGTGACAGGAGAGATAGCTGCAGTGCGACAGCCCCTTCTCCACAGCCCAACCACTTAGCTTTACAGCAAGACGTGGTGGAGACTGCCTGCCGCTTGGATGGTCTGTACCTCAGCGGATAGACCAGTCTGAGTCTGCCTCTGCACAATTTTAGGAGCAAAACCTGGAGAGGCTGGTCCAACACCATGCCTCACCTTTGCCTCTTGAGGTCCAGATGCAGGCTGGCAAACCAACATTGTAGCCGTCACATGTGCAGCAAGCCCAGAGGGACTACTGCCCTGTGGCCCAACAGCAGCATCACTGACAGCGCTGCCACAGCTGTCCTCTGCTGCAGCCTGTGGACCACCAAGCGACGCGCATAGATTGCAATTGAGCACAATCCCCAGATACTCTGCTTGCTGCAGCGGCTGGGGGGAGCTCTCTTCCCAATTGATCGCAACCCCAGGATGTTGAGGTGCAAAATCAACTGGGCTGTGTGGAGACACGTTGTTGTCTCTCTGGCTATATCTGACCTAGATTGGCATTAGCTCGACTCATGCTGGTGTAGCTAGTCAGCTGAACGCTGCGCTGGTTCGGTTGAGCATGTGTTGACAATGTGGTTGTGTCGTGAGTGTACGGGGAATGCAGAGTTAGCTCGCATTACTGCATTGTGTCAACGTCATGGCAGCAGCCTTTCATTCGGCTGCCAATCGATGTAGGCGACCCGTTGCGTGGGCCGGACAGCCGACTAGCAAGGAGGAAGCCCAGATGCATGCTGGACACATAACGGAGGGAGGAGGTCTGGTGGTGTGCATCAGCCTCTGTCCCCCTGTCACCCTTCTTTTTTTTTTTTTATAAATAATAAGGCTTAGACTTTTTCCAAGGGCTGCAATAGAAAAGGCAGACCGGGGCTTGAACGCACCACAGCCGCTGTGACTGTGGATGACAAGTCACCCAGTCAAGCTCACAGCTTCCATGTGAAGCAGCGGCAGGGTAGACAGCCTCGCATGCTGCAACAGGTGCTACGAGCAACTCGTGGAGGAAACGAAACCAATCGAAGCAGCAAGCGATCTCTTTCATCACCCTATACCGATAGAGACCTGACTTTGGCTGTCTCTCTCCAGCTATAGAGGACTACCCTTGCAGGGCGGCGTGTCTGTTTATGTAACACACTTTCACCGCCGGTGAGCTAGCAATGCACCCGTGCGAGTCCTTGTGGGCGCGCTAGGAATGCAGAGCAACAGTAGACTGCTGCATTGCCACAGTTTCCACGGTAAGAACAGCTCGTTTCTCGGCTGTCACGTCATGGAAGCGGACCATTATGGCCGCACGGACTCTAGCTAGCGAAGTGGACGCCCGGGCCTCACCCACCCTCTCACTCGGTTCTGACGAGGAGAGCGGCGTGGGCCGCGGGGCGAACCGTTAGCTTAGCATCGATGAGCGCAGCGGCGCGTTCAACACGGCTAGTTCAATGGGATGGGGTTAGTGGTGGGGAATTAGCACTTTTAAGAATGTAATGTGTTTCTAATAAACAGTTTAACATTCACAAGCATCACCACAGTGTACACACAAGCAACACATGTTAGAACAGTGGCTTCGTGAACACAGGGCCGCAGGGCGAACCCTTAGCCTCACCCCAGGAGTTAACTTAGCTCTTTGAGGAATGTAATTAACATGTTTTACTCAAAAAATGGTTTCCACATTCTCAAAAGCCTTACCGTTGTTTTACACAAGCAGCACATAAAACAATGGCGTCTTGAACAACATGATTGGATTGCGGCAGCGTCAGCAGGCCTCTCTCCCTCCATAACGGTCACTTGGCCAGTCGCTCCCTTCCCCAGCCGCAGATGGCTGGCGGGGGGCCTGGACTCGTCCGGGCAGGACATGGGTCACCTCGCCCGTGTGCAAACATAATTTTCTAGAAGTGGCGACTCTATCCGTAGAGGTGGTGAATTCAGTGAGCAGTTTGCCGTTTGCTGAAGAAAAAAGGATGCTGAGGCAGTAGGGACACTGCTATTTATACGTCACGCACGTATCAGTAGCGACGTCCTATTGGTCGGCTATGTACATGATAAAATTTCAGTGGGCAAGTGCGTGCGTGTGATTGGAGGAGGTAGTACCCATAGAGTCCAGTAGAGGGCGGAGCCTGTGTGAGATAGAACCTCTCCAACCTCTTTGCAACCAGCAGCTTTGGATTTTTTAGCCAGTGGTGAGCAAAGTAACTTAGGCCTATTCAGATCCTTTGAAAAAATAAAAGTTCCAATACCTCCCTGAAAAATACTCTGCATGTGCATTGAAAAAGTTAAATAAAAATATAGGT
Organism: Micropterus dolomieu; assembly: GCF_021292245.1. Taxonomy (NCBI): domain Eukaryota; kingdom Metazoa; phylum Chordata; class Actinopteri; order Centrarchiformes; family Centrarchidae; genus Micropterus; species Micropterus dolomieu. The sequence continues at coordinate 21,749,896 of NC_060171.1, read as the reverse complement.
TATAAGCAGGAAAATGTAGAAGTAGCCTATTAAAAATAAAAGTAGTCATATGTTCCATTTGACTGTAACTATTATATATTATATCATTAGATTATTATTCCTCATGTATTAATGTAGTTGGTTGAACACAAGTTCAGTACAAATACCTTGTTTAGTATAGTATTACTTTGTTAGTGTCCACCACTGGGCTTAGCTTTGGCTACCTGAAACGGAGAAAAGGCTATGATCCATGACAGCGAAAATGGCCACAGTGCTTCAAGTGGGATTAAAATGTCATCAAGGTATTAAAATATGCAACAAACAATTACAACACAAAACACCATTCATGAGCTGAAATGTGTAGCGTACTTACACACACAGCTTGGCATACATGCATAGGGCAAGTTCTGCCATCCTACTGTAGGCCCATGTGTACAGCACTGCAGTTCAGTGGGCTCGTTTGGGTACAAGTATATATATAATTAGTGTATATATATATATGTGTGTGTGTGTGTGTGTGTGTGTGTGTGTGTGTGTGTGTGTGTGTGTATATATATATTTATATATATATATATATATCAGATTTACTTATTGTTCTAATTTATTTTCGTTCGGGTCAGTTATGAACTAGAGGTCAAATTTAACTGCTAGTAAAAAGTTGAGAGAATTGGCTGGGGCTGCTGCAAATGTTTGAGTGGCTCCTCCTCTAACACGTGTTATCTCACTCCAAACTTTTATAAAACTTGAGAGCCCTGTGTTGTGTCAAAGCCACGTAAGAATTTAGAGCCCTTCCATGGATCAGCAACACTGTCTGTGGAAACAGACAGGTATTTCAAACTAAAAGGGCCGTAACTTTAAAAGGTACCCTCTCAATAAAGCAAACTGATAGAACTTCAAAATGACCTTGACTGAACTTTAGCATGCACAGATTGAAGACTGTCAATTGTGTCCCTTTTTCACAGTGTGTTAGGAATGGATCAAGGCACAGCCAGTAATAGTAGAGAAATTACCAAAGTGACCAAAACTCACTCAGAGGAGGCCTATGTATGGCCTGGGAGGATATTTACATAGATGGAAAATGACTATTAACTTTCTAACTACTTTTTAAACGTTTAGTGAGGTTTTTTAAAAGCTGTTCTCAGTAGAAATTATGTGTTTAATGAAGCAAACCAAGGCCTTATTTGAAATAATACACATGATTGAAATGCATATTTGACTGATGAGACTGCTTGGTTAAAACAATACGATGAATGACATTAAAGCTTATGCAATAATAAAAGTTCAAAGTTTGTTCATCTACACAGTGATTAACTGAGAATACTTTTAACCTCACTCTAACTTTTAACTTCAAAAACAAAAAAGGTCATTAATTGCTTTTCCTCTCACCCATGTGGCAGATTTAATTTCACATAAGAGCCTCCTCTCCCAGTTCGAATCATTTCAATCAAAAAGCCTCTCTCTCTCTCTCTCTCTCTCTCTCTCTCTCTCTCTCTCTCTCTCTCTCTCTCTCTCTCTCTCTCTCTCTCTTTCTATCTATCTATCATCCTTCCCTCTGTCTCTCTCCTCCCACTCTCTTTTGCTTTTCAACTCTACTATTTATTAAGCCCCCGTCAAACTTTTTGAAATTGTGAGTACAACTGCCAGCAAAGAATTTTAGTTTCAGACTATCAACAGGTGCAGCAAACCGTCCTTAATATTTGTTACATTGTGTTCTGTGCCAAACAAATTGACTGTAATATAGTTTAAAGGATTAGTATCATTAGGTATGTCAGATAATTAAACGCAAGCTTGTACAGATGGTATTCACCGCTGCCAATGCCTTGATGATAAATACTGTAAATAGACCAGGATTCAGAGGACAAGGACTCTACTGAATGTGTGTCTGCTATCATATAATCAAGTTCAAATTCCATTAGCAGAGCCCTGTCTTCAGCAAAATTTCTCCTTCATTAAAAGATTTAGAGACTGCTCCACTTTCCTGTATCCACTCCCACTCGAAAACGTGCTCCTGCCTAATTCATTTACCCATGCTTCCTATATACACCAACAGTATAATTGCAGTGGTAATGAACGTGCAAAGGCAGCAAATTGGGATGGGAATAATATTAGCAACCCAGCAACACTCGCTGTTCCTTCTAACCTAACCACCATCTCTAGGTACATGAATGCACGGACCTCCACTCTAACACACGCACACACACATACAGACACAAATGCGGAGACAACACGACTACAAACTGATACATTTGCTCTATCGGCACAGCTCAGTTTCCTTGTAGGCCTTATTCGGGAAGCTCTTTGTGAGTGTGCAGCTGTCACTCTTGAGGCCTTAAGGGGGTCCACAGGGATCTCTCTGCCCTCTGTAGTCAGCTATGCAAAGCTACAGCTGAAGGTCACACCGCTGAGGTCACATGGTTTTTAAAATATAAGCCCATTACATGTTTATCAACAACAGAAAGAAAATAGGGGCAGCTTTCAAAAAGCAATTACCCATGATATTCCAAAGTTGCATAATGGTATTCATTTTTTATAGAGGGGTTAGAGGGTGATTTTAGAGCCAAAAAAGGAAGCGGTTTTGATCAGAGGCTGAAAAGGATAAATGGGAGTGAGTATGAAGGAATGGATAAGCAGTCTTGAAGTAAATACGTTTCAAAGAGACGAGTGAATCATACCCCAACATTAGAATTGGGAAATGAAGATCAGCACATAGTGTGCTTCAGTCATGGGAGTAAACATTTTAAAAGGTGCAGTTTTTCATCAGTACGAACACTGTTTTGAAAGGTTAACACAGTGTATATCAAAACATATCAGGCAAAGTCTCCCAATTCTGCACACTGACATGCTCCCAATGACTATATTTCTACACCATGTATGTTTAGCAAATATAATGTTTACCATTTTTATTATCTTAGTTTTAGCTGGTGCTGATGGAAATGTCATTAGCGTTGCAGGCCTTTGGTCATAAAGGAAAGAAAGCTAGAGGAAAAGTCAGGGTGATAAGCAAAGATAATCAGGTCAAACATAAATATGTGCACCAGATTTCATGACAATCCATCCAGTAGTTGTGGAGAGTTTTGGCTCTTACTCACAAAAGGGAACCTCATGGTGGTGCTAATGGCTGTCTTTATGAACTACCATCTGACAACCATGAATGTCTTTAGACGATTTTCTGCCAATCCATTTTGTAGATATTAAGACATTTGTAGAGTTAATGCAAAAGTAAAACTCTAAAAACTGAGCAACACAGATATTCTATATATACATATAATTTAAGACAAATTATTATACAGATCTACAGAGGAGAAATAGCTTCAATGCACAGCTCAAGAGCACTCAGAAGGAATATGTATTTATTTATTTTAGTTTTTTTGTTTTTCCACCAGTAATCCCAGTTGCTTTGCATCAAATATGCCCAAATGTTATGCTGTCTTGTCATAGCTCTCTGTTCCTCTAACCCAATTAATGTTATGCACTTTGCATGTAATGAGGCAACAGCCCCAACTTCATGTTAGCTGGCATGTGCCTCCTTCTCAGAGGAGGATGCAAGGGCAGGGATTAAATTGCATTAGCTGCATAATTATTTCCCTTGAAATGGATCATGACAAAAATTTGAGTCTTGGGCTGTGTGCAGTAATGGACTACTGCTAACATTCCTGTGCTCTACATATCCTAATATATATATATATATATTTCTTGTTTTTTGTTGTTGTTTGTTTGTTTCCCTAGATATTATACATAATGTTTTTGTCTTTTTATTTCAGTCTCTCTGTCTGTGTGTCTAAATCTGCCAACCTCGAAACATGTGTTCCTTTCCTTTCCTTAGAAATGTAACTATGAGAGTAAAAGCTATTTCATGGATGTGTGCTTATCCGCAGCCCATTCGGAATAATGCAATGCAGGAAGACACTGTGAAGTATGATTAATGGCTATTTGTCTCTTGCATTAGAGATGAAAGAGAGGACAGTGCATTTGCTGTAAAAGGACTGGAGACCTTGTCTATCCAAGAAGGTTTTGTTTTACTGAGTTTTTGAGATTTGGAACTGAGTGTCTGGCAGCAGCTCTGAATTCTTACTCACCCAACCTTGAAAAAATAGCATACTGCAGTATGATTACGCCTCTCACATTTTCACAAACTGTCATAAAACAACAAGCAGAGGACACACATTGCTGGAGGGAAAAATATGCATACTAAGATATTGTTTCCTTTGAAAATACATGGGAGACCTTTAGCTTTGGTATCTTGCCGTCTGAGTGTTGATGCAATGCTAAGCACAGCAACATGTCTTGGAGTAGGTTAGAGTGACAGTGTCAGTGCTGAAGGAAGAACATTAGTCAGCTATCGCTCACATGTGACAAAACCAATTAGGGTCACCTGGAGAAATTTGGTTTAGGCTTGCAATTACATATGCTTGATAAGCATTATCGCCCAGTGTTGTGTGTGTTTATGTGTGTGCAGAATCATCTATAAGGACTTCTAACACGATTACCATTGCAAGGTTGAAAAGCTGAATATTAATGTTGTGTAATCCATTTTCAACAAGGCACATAGGTGTTTGAAAGCTGAACGTAATCGCTTCCTGATTATGAAAACATTTCTCCCTGCACCTGCATCAATCACCAGTTCAAACTCATGTAGTATGTCTTTTACTGCAGAAAATGTCTTTGATATGGGCCACATAGATGTTTAAGCCAATACAGTGTCAGCTGTCTAAGTGGTTCACAAAAGTTATGAGAATGCATGTATATGGCACGTTTTGATTTCTTTCACACTTTATTTCCACTCTTCTCTATTCACACACAACACCAGATACATAGACACACACACAAACATTGGACTTCCTTGGTAGTGCACCCAAGATGTTAATGTTACTCCTCTCAAGGAGGCTTGAAAACGGGTAGGGAGCCATACTGAAACTACAGGAATCCATTTTAACTAATAGGAGTATTTAAACTAATTACTTTCCTTATATGGTTACAACCATCTGGCAAATAGTGAATGATTTCGTTCACCAACTCCATATCAGTTTTGAAGCGCTGAGGGACCACAACAGTGTGGCTGCTGGTTGTTCATGCTTAATTAAATTTATTCATCGACTCTGACTGTAATTAAACTCAGACGTATTTTCTCATCATCCGTTGGGTGCAAACATTCCATTAGGATCAGACAGATCTTCATTGGAAGAACATGTTATTAAAACATATGCTTATAACAATTATCTTACTTTTTTTTTACTGATTCCCACTTTTCTAAGGTTATATTCTCAATGTAGACAGAATTAAGATTAAGTTTGCAAATCAGTTAGTTAAATAATAATTAAGTTTTGATACTTGACAAAACATGTACATGCCTCAGACGCACGCACTGCACTTGCCTTTTTAATACCACTGTGTTTACACACTTCTCACTGCTGACTGGGTAAGACTTCTGACACACCCACCAGACAGGAGAAAACATATCTCGAAGCTTGATACGCACCGTTGCGCACCGTTTCAAGGAAACATGCCATTCAACCCTGAAACATCGCAAACCTGTCCCAGTTTTCACTTCCCTCATATGTTCTGCAGTTACCTTGCCTACTCCACCTACTCCTCACCTGTTACCACTTTCTTTACAACAAGCTTAGACAAATGCGAAGAAGTTAAATACATAATCCAGGCTAAACGCAACACAGCTGCAGCTGCCAAATGAAGGAAAGAGAGCTGAACAAAAAAAACGCAGATTGTGTGGCTGTGTAAAGTAATAAGCATATAATATTACTGCCCCATCATTAGGGCACGAGTAGACCTGACTATAATTACATTTGTATTTATTTTATTTATTCCATTAAATTAATGTGTTGCTTAGATGTATTTTTATAGCGTGTATGACAATTTTAGCCTTATTGTTCTAGCGTCTGCAACGACTGTATTTTGGCATTAAAAGCCTCGAAAAAGTCCAACTCACTTTTAAGAACTTGTCGTCACCTAAAAATTCTGATGAGTTTATTTAACACACTCAAATGGTGCAAACACTGTTCTAAATTAACTTCACAAAGCAACAAAACAAAAAATACATTTGTGCCATAAAAAGTGCTCAAGCAAGACTGTATCTCCACCATGGCACAGTTCCAAACGTTCACTGCAAACTCACCCATATTACCTGAGCCAAATAGTAAAAGGTGGGGCGGTACACTCTCTATAATCTAAGAAACAAATGCAACCTAAAGTTATAATAAAACATTCATATTAACAATAATCAAATATATGCTACTAATTTAGCCTAACATAATAAAAAAAAATGAAACCTCTTTAACGGCTGTGACAGGATGTGTGAAATGGACTTGGGAGCAAACAAAAAATAAATATAAAAATGTAATTCAAAGCGGTAAGTAGGCTTACTGTCATATCTTAAAATAGGCCTACAATAAGTGCAAGGCTTTAGTGCTTCAATCAGAAAGGTTGGCTCTGTCCTGGTGGGAGAACTTGATTCTTCGGTGGTGGTGAAAGAAAGGGGGATGCTGTGCAAACTGCAGAGCAACATGGACAATCACTCTCATCTTCTCCATGATGTGCTGGTCACGCACAGGCGCACCTTCAGCAGTAGACTGTTACCACCACTATGCACCACAGAACGCCACAGGTAATCCTTTCCTGTGGCAAACACACTTTACAACTCATCTACCTCATGCAGAGAGATGGACAGCAGAGGTATGGTGTGCTGAGGTAGCTCCAGCCTGGATTTCAGTTCTGTTCTGCTCTGTTTGTTAAATCTCTCTCTTTCTCTCTGGATTACTGTCTCTCTGTGGATTACAATCATTACAACTCTCTTACTTATGGGACATAATGTGCAATAATGGAACATTACATGAATTACCATAGATATAATCATTGAACATTTTGAATTAATTGCACCTTTTACATCTAAATATTGCACTCTTCCCTACTTTGTACTGCTGCACAAAAATGTCCATTGGGAAAAATAAAGTTCTATCTTATGTTTTCAGAGAAAAACTCTCAAACTCTCAAAAACTCTCAAAACCCACTGTATACTACCTGTCCAGCACCAAACTACAGGCAGGCAAAGTTAGCGAATAGCTGGTGAATGTTGTGGCTAAAAAGCATGATATTGTCCTCAAGAGCTGGTGCAGACCAAAATGAAGCTAAAAGGAGAATAAATATTATACTTGCATTGGCAGAACCATGTTACTCCACATCTGCTGGATGTGTAAATAAGCACTGCTACCATGTGGCTTACAAGTTTGTGATCTGAATTTAAAAGTGTATAATCTGCCAATGATTGGCTTTTTTTTCTACTGCCTCCAAGTGGTCAAATAATCATATAATTCAAGTTGAACTATACCGTAGAAGCTGAGAACTGCAAAAATGTTGGCACTGGACATAATTTGGAATTTGGCATAATAGTTTAATATGAACATTCTTGTCGAGCAATAGAGCATGAAAGCTTACACAACATAAAGAAGATACTGTAGCCGTGTGTGAAGTAGGAAGAGTAGAACAAAACAAACAATCATCATTTAAGATTATTTGCCTTTTTGACTGTTTTTTGACAAACTAAATATTTTAATCAGTAATCAAAATGTAAAAAACAAAAGTAAAGCCAGATATGGTGTATAATTTTCACAAAAGCTAATAAAAACTATATGTGACTGCCAACACAAAGAGAGCTAAGAGAGAAAGCCAGCATGTTCCTGTGCTTTTTTCCATATCTTTAAGTCTGTGATGTGAACTTGACAGCTGCTTGCTATGTACTTAGCAAGGGAATATGCAGTAAAGGAAAAGTTCCATGCTGTAGAGTCGTATTAATATGTATTATTGCTTGATTACTGGGACTACAGGAGGCTTAGTTGGTTTGCCCAGAATAGGGAGATCATCCATCACATGCAGGTGTATCTGCCAGTCTCTAGCTTACTACAGCATTAACAAGATCCTCACTTGGGAGCCAAACACAGAACATAAGACACAAGGGAGTTGAGGGCAGCTGATTGAAGCCGATGTGCAGCCATATAATTCTGGCCATGTCTTTGCTAAGACAAGTGATGCACGACATGTGTAAAAACATATGCTTTGAAAGCTTTCATCTTGATTTTTACAAAAGTCAAACTCCATTTAAACAAGGGAAAAAATGCTTGTCTATGTGTGCTGAAGGCAGCAGACATTTGAAGATGACTCACATTGTCACAACAGAGGTTGGAGCAGATGTGAGTTGAAAAGAAGAGAGAATGACAGTTCTAGGATGCCTAACAACATCAGGGAAAGGTACTGCCGATGAAAACCAGCCTTTCAGCTAACGTGGGCGCACTTACATTTGTTTGAATGTTGATTACAGTGTCCCTTTTCAAGTAGAAATTAAATTAAATTAAGTTGTGTTGAGTCCTTTTTCCTGGTGCTGACTTTTGTTCCATGCGCTTAACCAGTGTGCTGCAAGTACAATTCAACATCGATTCAGCTCCCTTGTAGAATGGATACAATACAGTTGCAAAAGTAGTATTCTGTGAATGTAGTATGCAGCGATTTAAACTGCCTACACATGATCTCTAACAGTCTGCAGCTTAATGTATTTCAGTCCTCTCATAGCCCTGTATCAGCACTTGGTATTACCTTCAGTGTGTCACTGAAAAGCTTTCTTTCTGGCACCATCAAGTGAGGGATAGGCCTTCTGAATCCTGCCTGTCAAAATTCAAATGGACCCTTTGGGAGCAGTGTCATTCATCTTTCCTCAGTCAATAGCTGGCAGCTCTGTCCCTCCATTGATTATCAACTGCGAGGGAGGCGAAGTGGGACGACAGACAGGCCTTTTGTTCCCTCTCCTGAAGGAGGACTGCCAGCTAAATAACTCACCACAATTAAAATCTCAATACATCAGCTGGAGTTTACTTTATGGTGGAGCCCAGCTGTTATGTAAAGTATTCGATGAAAAGGAAATAGAAGAGGTCCAAATGCATAGAGATGCTTATGGTGCCAAATATGGATACCTGATAAATTTATTTTGGTTCACATCTTATTTAGTGCTTCTTCTGTCTTTGTTTTGCTTGCTTGTTTGCGGGGGGTGTTTGCATGCAGAAATAGTTTGTCTTTTATTTTTTTTTAAAAAACAAGGACTTGTTGATTAGACTTGTATTTGTTTACAAAATAGTAATTACTTTCAATTATAGAAGAACTGATCATTCCACATCAACAGAGGAACTGCTCATCTGACAAAGTAGAACAATCATACAGTGGTTGAGTTCAAGGTCATGGGTTAAAGACAGCTGAGTGGCAAAAGCCAACAAAAAGGTTACTGCACTTGTTGCACTTTAACCCTACAGATGATTGCTCATCGTAATGAATTAAGTATCCTTGAGAAAGCCGGGAGCCAAGTGGACAAGGGTAGAGCCTGGAGACGTGAACTTCATCTCACTCTGTCAGCTTCCATAGCCTCCTGCAGAATTTTAACAGTTTGTTAAAAGTTAACAGGCTGTCATGGAATTAACAAGTGAATATTTGGAGATTCTGGATTCCAAATGCATCGCCTCAATTTGCTTGTGTTGTGCTGAATGCGCCAATGGTCCCAACAGTGTGATGTGAACACAAATGGAGTTGGTGAAAACATACAAAAGTGCACTGTCCAGTCTGTTAGTTGTTGGGTTTTTTTACTGGAACTATTTGTGACTGTATGAATATAACATTTCAATCACACAAAAACAAACGGTGAATACCTCCACAGCCACCAAATAATGGCAAAATGGAATTGGGAATAAGGTCAGATTTCACCCTGCAATCATCCAGCAAGGCACCGTACCTGTGTTTAATGTGAGCAGTATACAGAAAGAGGGACTTTAATGGATAGATGCAGCAAGTAATTCAGGCACTGCATGGGACCTAATGAGGGATAGAATTCAGAGAAACCAATCTTTTTTACCCCATTGATGGTGCCAGGTTTTTTCATAGAGCTACACTGCCCTCTGAAAGGTCTGAGAGGTACTGCAGCATAGGTTCAGACACACTCAGGCTCTGGTAATGTCCCTTTTTGTGGATTTTAAAAATGTTGATTCAATAAATCCTCATTGTGTTAGCCCCACTGACCAGTAGATCCCACTGACTCCATATAGACATGTTGCAAAATGCTAAATTTGAAGGTTTGCCACACTGCACAGCCTTGGAATATGCCTAAGGGGAAGTCAAGGAAAGCACAAATGTGAATTGATCTCTCCAATCAACATGATGAACGAGGAATGCCAGGCATTCTTTCTGTAATGCCAGGTCTCACGCTGCAGTGTTGTTCATTCCATTGTGTTTTCAGAGAGGATCAAGGTTTTGTAGTCGATATGCCTTTAGCCATAAAGTGAAGCTATGCTGTTATTACGCAGGTCAAGACAATATTTAGATGGAGGTTTTTGCAGATTTGTTGCTCGAGTCTTTGGATTTATCTCGCAAAAACAGACTGAGGGATGCAATCCTGGTGAAGTAAAACATTTTCATCACGCATAACTGAATGTGGGTAGTCTGCAATCTTGCATCTCAGTGTTTCTTTTCATACATTTTTTATGGACGATAAAGGCAGTGAGAGTAAAAGGCAGCCAGGTGCATTGTGATTGCAGTTGCTTTATTTCAAACCTGGCTTGCATGATGATGTGCCCCTCTGATTGGTGGTTACAAAATATTTTCAAAACATCTCAAAATGATACATATCCAGATATGATAAAGAATTTCAAAGATCTATGTTTTCTTTAACAGCAGATCACATGTACAGTGCATCCAGTACATCACATACATAATTCCTTTATATCAGTTAGTTATTCTTGCCACCTGCTCTGAGAAATGCACAGTGTTCATATCAAATACATATCGAATTTAATACTTTATGCACTGTTTTTCCTCTCCAGTTCTCCCACTCTCTAGACAACAGGGTGCACAGCAGATGGTAACTTCTGTAAACTTTGCCTTAGATTGCTCACCATTGGAGGATCTCATTAAATGTGGGCTTCATGCATTGCTTTTAATACTCTACATAAACACAACATTTATCTCTTTGTCATTGTTACAGCTTCACAGGGCTAAAGGGCTGCACCGCTGGGCTCTACAGGAAATATTTTATTTACAATCTGAGTGCTTTTTTATAATTTTGATAAATCATGTTTATGATAACATTATAATCTCCATCGTTACTGTAGTGACTTTGGGCAGCAGCACCACAGAGTATCACAAACACAGACAGAAATGTTCAATTCAGCTAAACTATGTAAAATCTCATTTGGAGATGAGAGGCAAGGTGAACATCCCCATCACCAGTACAACCATCTTCAGAATTTTGTCATGCTTAATAAAGTGCATTAGCAATGTTTTGCAGTGTTTTTCGCTTTTGCTTTTATTTCACCAACATTGGGTTACAAATATCAGTTCGTTAAGGCAGATTTCGTGGACAGGTGATGAATTGAGGTGGGAAACTCAAGCATGATCGCTGGTGGAGAGGTGCAGAATGACAAGAAGTTAGAGAACAACAAAGAGAATAATCGGATGAACTAGAGCAGAAATATACTGAAAATATTTGGGTCTGAATGTAATGAAGTGACAGGAACATCTTGAGGTTCTATATGAATATTTTAAAATATTTTAGTTATTCTATCGTTTACACAAATGTTTGTCTCATTGTACTGCCACTCAATTTGGCCAGATACAGATAATAATATTATCCATTGTGAGTGATAGTTTAATTAAGTTTATGGAATTGGAAATTATATATTCATTTATTTATCAGTTTGGAAACCTGAAAGTCGTTCCAAAAATATTTCTTTCCCTCAAGACACAAGTAAGATGTTAAGTTAATTTATGATTTTATTTGTATGAGAACCATTTTATCATATTGGTTAGATCTGACCAGTGCTACAACTGGAATCATCTAAGAGCACTTACGTAACTGCCGCTGATTCTTTCCTACAACAGTGTATGTCAAATTTGCAAAACATCCTCCTTCGCTGCAAATAAACACCAACATTTAAACTGGAAGTCTTTTTAGAATATAATCTCATTTAATAAAACTAAGTAGAGTCAAGTGTGACATGAAAAGGCAGTGGCTGATCTGCTTAGTCTCTATACTTTGATAGGAAGGTTGGTGCATATATGAGCAATACTGCACTATTGATTTTGTGATTCCAACAGATTAAAAGCAATCGAAGGGTGTCCTTTTACCTTGTCAGATGGCAGGTTAACAGAGTACCTTTTTTCATACAGTTCTGTTTTTTCCTTCCCAAAAGGTAACGTCACAGGGAATGATCCTTTAATGTTGATCAATTCTGCCACCTGACACCACCATGAGTACAATTAACTTCTGTGCCAGCCCTGAAAGGAGACATGAGGGGAAAGCTAATTCTGTGGACAGATAAGCTTTGTTCTGAGTGCTGGCTTGTGTGCCAAAATCTCCAGTCTCAGTACTATTCTGCCGCCCTGTGCGTAATGTTTGTGGCACTGTTATCAAGTGGACTTCAGATTTCTATCCACCCCACTAGAGTGGCTTTCAAACTTCTCTGGGAGCCTTTTTGTTTTGTGACCCACAATAATTTAATGGACTATTGTGCGGGCTTATCGAGCAAAATGTATCCCATTTTCAGGCTACTACTAACCTGTTATAGTGTTTTATTCAGCTCACCACCCATTGCAGAAACCAGAAAGGGCTTTGGCAAAATAACATGGCTATAATTTTGATACAAGCTTATACAGAATCATTCCTGACCCAGTTTAATCTCCCTATGAGTCATCTTTGGGTTTCTACCCAAATGATCTCTAGCCTGTTAATTTTGTATGCAGACTCTGATGGCAGCCAATTGTCTGTTGTACGTTAATTATTATTTCATATCACACACAAGTGATGACACTAGACAGCAACAAATAACAGCCTCCATATGCCCCCCAAGGGTGTGTTAATAGGAAAGAAAACAAAGGAAAATTACACAATAACATATAGAGTGACTTTTACTCTCCTTTATTATATGAGGAGGTACCACATCTCCAGAAATGTATCCATGCATTCACATACCATTATTTCCTAATATTCTCTTCTGTGTGAGCTTGGCTGGACACATTTCTCCTCTGCGTGGCATCTTCCCATAATCATCTTATGCTCTCACACACAAGGCAATGTGTGTGTGCAGAGTGGTCTGGAATATAGGAGAACCACAACTGATGGAAAGGCAAAATGAGAGAGAGAGGATGAGCTTACTCATTCAGGCCATCTCTGCCAAGACAAAACAAACCCTGAGAGTGAAAATCATCTTATCAGGACGATAGCAGACAAATAAAGGGAGACTGTCAAGAAATGATCGTGTTGGTATTCAAGCCATAACTTGCTATGTCTTGTCACAATAAAACAGAGGGAATGCAAGCAGAGGCTCAGAGAGTGCGGGGCAGAGAGAGAAAGAGAGAAAGAAAGAGAGAGAGAGAGAGAGAGAGAGCTGTTGATCTGTTTAGCCTGCTTGCTTCATGCCACTGCAGTGCATCTCCTGTGAAATGGCTGTATTTGAAATCAGCTTTATAGAGTAGAAGACACTGCAGAGCACTGTGTGCCCAGGCATGCCTGTCAGACCCAGGAAGAGTAGACTTCACGGATGAATTGTGATTGCTTACATACACAGCTACACACCAAACATTAATCACAGACAGCAGTCTCTTTCCAAAAATACTAAAATCCATTGGAGGATCAGAGACAGGTGCAGAGCTGTATTGAAAGTCAGAGGGCAGGATGGAGTGAGAACAGAAGAACACAAAGAGTGGGTGAGACCTGGAGAAGATAAGGCACAGGCTATATGTAGTTTAAGGTACGAGAACACTTTATTTTACCATGTAGAAAGAAAGAGTGCAGTGGAGAGATTGCGCGCGCTTGTGTGTGAGTGCTGCTTGCAATTTTAATGCAAAGCACGGCTCTACTGCAACCTGTCTGAGACAGCAGGGACTCTCTCAAGTGGCTCTGACAGGGACCGTCTGTGAACCTGCCTGTGGATCATCATAAACCCTGCACCTGCTCATGACTGTATCACAGTGCCCCACCGCTTTATATGCACATTGCATACGGCTCAACACATGCTGAATATATGCACCATTATGGACCATAATTCATCATGTGTCGTGGGGTATTGATTATGTGCTCAGGGATAAGGCAGTAGAACATGCTTATTGAATATAGATAAACACATGTATCTGCATTCATTTGTCCACACATCTAATTACTGATGAATGCAGCGAAAAAAATAATAACAAAGGAGCTAACAACTTTAATTATATGAAAAAAATTAAGAGCAAAGGACACCGCCCTACCAAGCTGAAGACATGTTTGGATGAGAAATGTGCACGCCCCATCACTTTTCTTTGTTTGATGCAGACTTTTGCTGCTTTTCGCTCTAATCGCTCTAATCTAAACTTTCATGGCAAAAGTGATTTGTAATTAATGGTGGTTTTGTAACTCATCTATATCCCTGAACCTTGACGAGACCGATCAATAGCTCTGCCTGTGGCCTGCTCTGTGTTCTGGCTCTCTCTCACTCACTGCAGCAGAACCCGGAGTTCTCTCAAAGGAGGCCACGTATACACACACAATGTCGATTTGATAAAAAACAGAAAATATTTTTTTGCCTGCATGAACATGAATATAGTCTTCAGTAAGTGCAGTATTTATTTTATACAGGGTTATTAATTATCATTATTGGGGAGGGGTTTACCCAAGACTTTCTAAAGGCCCAGGATCAGATGTGATTGATGATTTGCTGATGTCATTTGTTTCACCCAATGACCAAGAAGCTAGGTCGGTCTGCCGCTGCTGCTGCTTCTGATATGGTAAGTAGAGTCTTTAACACCTCCAGCGATGATTTTCCACACAGACGAACGCAAACGTGCAGCACCTAAAACGACCAATAACTGCGGGGGATTAGTTGGATTCTAGGCAGTTTACAGGGACTGTTGGGCAGCAAAACAATCAGACAGCTGATATTAACATAATATCGCTTTATAAAGTTTATACAGCTAACATGTTAGCAAACAGTTGCCTATTTACTCATTCAGCAGATACGGAGCAACATTAGCATAAATTTGGAGTCATGTTCCTGCCCACCATTTGAATGTAAGTAAAATTTTTACTCTTCTTTTATCTTTGGTTTGGTCTCCACCAACTCGAGAGGGAAATATCTGTGTCTGCTAAATCCTCAGCAGTTGCCAATGTTATTCTTGAAAGAGTGAAAATGCTGTAAAGAGCTGAAGGGAACAGGTGATCATTCTCTGTGGGTCCTGGGTGCTTTTCACATTACACATTACGTTGGTTAGTTGTTATTTTTTCCATTGTTAATAAAAGGGTTAAGGTTAGGTTAGTGCAGCTTTAAAGTTATCATTGTTAAGATTTACGTTCTGGGTTATTAGGCAAAATCGTGTGGTCACTGGTGGTGGCGTCAAATGTGTTTTAATCATAAAAGCCCCAGAGTCCTATTTTAAATAACACAGAATATGAACACATTGAATGGCTATTGCTGAAAAAAGGATGGCCTCATACAATGAAGTTACATCAGACATACTGAAAATCTTAGTTTTGCCAATGAAAGAGTACTACTGCATGCGAGAACAAAGTTGCACAACACCTTTTGTGGCTCCAGAGAGTTGTGTCTATTGTGAAGTCATCTGGTGTGGGGTTAGGGTTAAGGACTGAGATTACCAGACCTCTGTAGTTCACCATCCTCATCTCCGCTTGAGGCTACGTTAGACAACGTATAGTTTTTTGTTTTTTTTAAATGTGCCAGCAGTTTGCGCCTGACTGCTTCCTTTTTTTCCTGCCATACAGAGATATTTACTGTTGCATCCCTCTGCTCATTGCACAGCCTCTATTCAGTTCATACAGGTCTACAAAACTCCCAGCTCACTCCCTGGGCTCGTAGTCTGCTTTGGTCTTTATTTGATTTTATGTCTCTTTCAGACAAGTATCTTTCAATCATTCCCCTTAGGGTCATACCCCTGAGTTGTTCACATAAAGAACACTACACCACCAAATTTACGCTTCAGTAAAATAGAAAAAACAATCTAATTCAGGAAATAAAAGAAGAAATAAGGCGACAAGGATGGGGAGGGGGAGAGAAAGAGAGATGGGGGCTTAATGATAGACACCAACAACATTTTTCCTGAAAGGTCACTTCACAGACAGATGGCAGCCCTGTGCTGTTCTGCTAATGTTCCCCATCATAATAGGTCCTGATTTTCATCTTCCATTTCCTTCATTTTGGGAGTCACCCATTCATTTGGCAGTGGGAAACTTTCCATTCTCCTTGACACAATATCAGTCAGACCAGTGTCACAACCAAACAATGCAGGCATCACCAATGTACAACTTATAACAACCTTATCAGATAAGACAGAAACGAAACCAGCTGCCTTTTACACTTCAATCTCCAACACGAGATGACATGAACAGGTGCGCAGCGATGACACAAACAAATTAGAAGAGAAGGAATGTCTGACAGGACGTGCTATCACCTTGTGTTAGGTCCATGAGGAGTGGCACTGTATTCAGTTGTGTCAGCACTCCCACACACACGCAGACACACACGCTCTGGATAGCTGCTAAGGAGCCTGAAGAGTGGGATGAGGTTGCTGTAAAAGCAATTTCCTCACGAGAGAAATGTCTCATAATTCTTGTGAGACACAGCATCTGGGATGATTGGGGACAGATGGGAAAAACTGTATGAAATTCAGCAATGTCCTCATTCACTACAATTGTGTTTTTGGTAACCTTTCTCTTGAAAGTTTCTCTGATGCATTTCCCCTGTTTTTGAGGGACTTCACATTAATCATGGTTGACAAGCAGCAAGGCTTTCCTGTTGACAGCAGTGTTTCAAATGTGGAGTGTGTCTACATGGATAATGTATTGCTCTGGCAATAACACATGTATCCAGTCATCTGGTCCAGAGCGACCTTTCTTGATCAATTATCAATGAACATATATTCAAAGTCACAACATTTTTTGCAGTATTTGCTAGATATGCATCTGAAGTAAAAAAAGACAAAAAACAAATAAAAAAACATTTTGTATTATGTTTGTTGTTCACAAATGCTCATTTGTGCATACTTTCAAACTAGGAAAAAATTGGGCTTCTTCTGTTGTATCAAGGAGAAAATATCGAGCCAAGTGAAGGACGTGGAGCTTGACCCTGCTATTTTGTCCAAACATGGGAATGACTTGACTCCCTGATTAAAAAAATTAATAAAAATGGTTGTAGTATGGCGGACCAATTTGAATCTGTGTATGGTTCGTTCTTTGATTATTTCGTTTCAAAACAAAATCCGAAAAACAAAACAAACAAGTCGTTTTTTGTTTTTTCTGTTTTAAAACCAAAACTGAAAAACTAAGCAGCTGCGTTTTACTCTGTCTACGACCGGTGTTGTATCCCTACTGGTTTTCAAACTAACTGGCTGCTGTACACGTGCGCCTGTTGTTTGCAGCAGCAGTGATCTGCGTCGGGCTTCATCCAACCAGAGGGAATGACCACCAACCCTCCACAGCGCACCAGGCCACTCCCGCCCTCCTCTCCCTCGCCCTGAATGCTCCGGCTCCCCGCTCCCTCTCCGGGAGACCTACGATGGGTTGTGTTGCCAGTGGAACTGGCGCACTGGACGGTCAGTGGCTGTTCCCTCTGGCTGGATGAAGTCCAATGCTCCTGATTTTATGCATAAACTAATCCATGTGTTACTGCAGCTGGAGGCTCTCTGTAGCGCCACTGCAGAGTTCCTAAATTCTTCCATCTCACGAAGAAAATAAATCCGTGTATGATTTGTTAATATACAGCTCATCCGATTTGACTAATAACAGTTCATGTTTGCTGTGTACCATTGGATGTACTGACAACTATCACTGAATTAATTAGATACTGAAGAAATCTTAAAAACCAGAGGATTCATAGGCAACTTCTGAGGCGTTCCTTTCCCAGTTGCTAGTGATTTACAAACTGAACGGTGAGCGTCCTGTTTTTCTAACTAAAAACCCACCTATGTTGATGTTCAAGCTAATCTTAATTACACTTAATCAGGCACCGCCCTCACCCAAGTGTATCTGCTGCAGGTTTATCAAGTGTAACACACAAAGCTACACTAATTGGATACATTAAATATCAAAATCAATATTTTTACATTTTGGTTTTAAAACAAAAAATGACTTTTTTTTTCCAATTTGGTTTTGAAACGAAATAATCAAAGAACGAACCATACATTAGTTTGATTAGTCTCAAAACCACTGCACATAAAACCACGGGCTTGTAGGCTATGTGATTGCTCAACACTCACAACGCACCCCCAACTGCTCAACACTCACTCACTCGTCAGCATGACTTTTGAGACTTTGGAGGTGTGGATGGAATAGACAGTGTCTGATGTCACCCCTCCTTTGAGTGGTTTCTTTCAACACCCACTGTCTCTGATCCTTTTTTGGCGGCAGAATCATCAAGAAGATGTAAAGTGAGGAACAGCCACCTCTACAATAGGCTATTTGTGTTGACAGCAGTCGTTCCAGATCTGCAACTTGACGAGTGAGTGAGTGCTGAGTAGTTGCGAGCATGTAGGACCGCATTTGTGCACCAAAAATGGAAATGCTCCCTTGTGAGAATGGTTTTGTGCTCAAGGATACTGTTCTGTGCACTCATATCATGTGACTCACCTGCTTTTTATATGCGTGGATTTTGAGACTAATTAAACACCATATTGTGGCAGGTGAAATTCTGGAGCAGATCCAGGGACCATACTCTGTGGTGGTGGTGATATCTGTGGCCCCTCTTTCTCTCTCCCTCCATCTTTTTCTGCATTGGTTGCAAAACTTAGCAGAAACAAACCTGTAACAATATCACTTTGCTGATTTCACAGCTGTTCCTTTGGTTGGCAAAACTTATGTTTGGAGAATCATGTACCCTTTATTTCTTTTCATTGAGTCCAAGGAAAATTAAAGTCAAGCGCTACTGGATTTTTTGACATTTTGTCCCTCATCCAAGAGACTTCTTCAATTCTGACTGACTGGTAGGGAAACTCAGCTATTTAACCTCTGTAAGGTCGTTTGCCAAGATCATCAATACCGCTGGTTCGTTAGTGCTCCTGGCTGTTGTAACGACAGTCGCTATGTTCATTAGAGCCACCCCAAATGGACATTTGTGAAAACAGCCACAAGATCCAGGAAAAAGAGACAAGACAAACGCAACAACATTGAGATTCCATACGTGTCTGGAGTATCAGAGAAACTCTCTGAAGGATTTTCAACAAACACCACATCCCTGTGTTTTTTAAACCCAAAAACAGACTAAGACAGATACTCGACCATAACGACTGTCAGGAGCACTAACGAACTAGCGGTATTGATGATCTTGGCAAAGACTCCACAGAGGTTAAATAGCTGAGTTTCCCCACCAGTCAGTAAGAAGTGAAGAAGTCTCTTGGATAAGCGACGAAATGTCTTCTAGTATCTTCAACCAAGTCCAGTTGCCCTTGATTTTAACTTTCCTTGGATAACTATGACCTGGATGACTGAGAACCTTCACAGACATCTTTTTATCTAAACTGTAAAACGTGATTATTTTCTACCAAGAAATGAAATACTCTTCTATAGAAATGTAAAATTATACATTTGCTGATGAATTTCAGTTTTTTTATGCAGCACAAGGACCACACTGAATGTAACCATGTATAGTGCAGCCATATAATGTAGTGGTTTGAAAACTGTAGTATTGCAATTTTGGTAAGAAATACCAAAGAGTAAATGTCGCCAAGACACAATTAGGAGTAGTAGGATGTATCGGCGCACTGGCAATCCTGACTCTGGTTAAATCTACATCTGCCCACTGCAGATACACTATCCACAACCTGGCTGAGTAACTGGGATATGCTAAAAGCTAACGTGTCAAGAATCACAACCAACCATGCATAACAATGAAATCAACATTTGAAAGTTTGCTGTAGCACATTAACCTTTTTTTAATGTCCAGCCCCATCCAGGCTATGATTGGTCAGTTCACAAAAAGTGGCACTAACGAGCGCATCGATCAAAAATTTGAAGATGTTCCTCCTTGTGTTCCCAACAAAATCCCTGGATACTTTCTCTCCTCTCTACTTTTAGTGTTTCACACAAACACTTGGGAATGCTTTCAAAGATCTGTTGTGTCATCACTTGACTCTGTTCGGGTTCTCTCTGTGCCCTTTTAGAGCCAGGCTTTGTAATGTTGCTCGACTTGCCGACGACACAGAAAAGCAGACAGATGAGAACAGGAACAGGTGAGTGCCATTATGAATCGCCTGGAAAACCTGACATGGAGACTGCAGAAAAGTACCGGCAGCTTGTGAAGTGCACAGTAAAAGTCATGGTACACTAAAGAGTAAAATGTAGAAGTGCCTGTACTGCATAGTGTGTACTGGCCCACTTCAAGCACTGGTTTAAACTTGTCTGAGAGAAAGAACGTATGTTTTTGATCACAAACCATTAGCTGAGCCACTATACCCCCCGCTCCCCTCCACTGCTCTCCATTTATCTTCCCTTGTGTCACTGTGTTCTTCAACAACTACTATGTGAAGCAACACAACAACCATTATCCGGAATGAAAGACTCTTTGCCAAGAAGAGTATTTTTGGGATTTAGTCAGCAACTGGCATACAGTTTGCACAATTATGCTGCATTTTAGCAGCGCGTTTCAATGAATGTGGCTACCATCTTGTTTATCAAAATTACAGTATTGTAGGCTTTTAAGCAACTTTAAGCAGCTTTAATTAAAAAACATTGTCAGCACTGACATATTATCACTTTTAAAAGTTGTTGTAGCAACCATTAGCAAACAGCTGCCTATTTACACACCCAGGAGACATATAAGCAATAAGCAGCATATTTCAGGCTGTAGCTGCTCAATGCTTTGCAAAAAAAAACAAATGCAAAACAAGTTTTTGGAGCATTTCATTGGAAATGACTGCCTGCTGTGTCTAGAAACAATACTGATGAGAGAGGTGAGAGTAAACCAAAATAGTGAAGTTGCGGGCCGTAAAACCAAAACAATGACAGAAGCCAAAAATGCTTCGTAGAGCTAATGGGTTGATAATTTGGGTGATCTCCCAGGTGGGTGCTACATATTGGAGGTGGTTGCTTCCCCCCTTCACTCTGAAGTGTTTTGAGTATCTGAGATAAAGCGCTATATAAATGAAATCCATCATTATTATTATTATGATTCTCTGTGGGTTTGTCAAATGAGTGACCCTTTTGCCATTGCATACTCTATGGTCATTTTATCCAATGATGATATAAAAAAATATTGATTACTACAGCTTTAAAACTTCAATGATGCTTTATTTTTAAAAATGAGTGCAATTACATAAAGCTGGACACATTATTGTGCACACGTCTGCGAAATCTAAGTTTTGTCGTGTCCTAAAATAGAGGAGTGCTTTTTTTATGTGTTGATGAATAATTTAAAGGTATGGGCTGACGAGATTTCAAAGGTCTGGAAGAAATAGATGAAAATGCAAAACAAATGGGTAATGAACTCTTGAACATGTGAGGATGCATGGGGAGGGAAGTCGAGGTGAGAGCATGGAGGGAGCTGCTGAGTGGGACAAGCTGATTGGAGTCTACACTGCTGCACTGTCAGATCAAAACGCCTTTCTGGGCATCAAAGACACCTGCAGCAGCAGTGTCTCCAGTGATAAAGATGCCACTCTCCCTGCCTTCCCCCTCCGATTTTAATTACAAATATTTATAAGCCGCTTAACTGCATGGACAGGGGTTTTTCTTTACCAGGCGAGGGTGTCTGGGTATCAACGCAGCTGTTGGATACGATAAGATTATTTACCCTTTTTTTGTTTATTTCCTGTTAATTATTCATACCCCCACACGATCATCGACTCCACTTTCTCCTCCCCAATACGTTAAATGGGGGATAACATAAATAAATAAAAATAATAATAAATAAATAAACTATACTTGGGATAAACATTCTCAGTGAAACTCTGGAGGGTAAGCTTGTTTCCATGGAAGTTAAGACTCTTGTCTTGTGAGTCTGAGACTGAGAGAAGGTTTCGCATGTCAATTCCTTCAGGATGTTAATGTCCTTACTTAACAACTTTCATATCTTTTTCAATCAATTTTTCATCTCTCGTTGCACACATTGCATTAGGCATAATGCAACATGGTTCTAAACTGCTCATCTGACAACAGCTTAACTTTGGGATACCTAATTTCACCAAAGGTTTAGAGCCTATAATGACAGAAAGCAAGAGACAGAGTGGGAGAAAAAAAGTAGAGTGCACCACACTACTTTAACCTCCATGGCACATTATAATCCTAGAGAAGTGTGGAAGTCACCTTGTATGAGGAGAATGTAAAAGGGAGACAGGCGGAGGGAGTGTGTTAGGGAAAGAGATTGTCAACACAGTAGCTTTTTTCTGTTTTCAGTGCATTTCAGAAACTTCAGAAAGCAACATACATTGTTTTCCAATGAAACAGGCTGAAGGAGGTTGGGAGGAATTTATCTTATTTGGTTCAGATTTCGTCCAACTAAGCATTTTGGTAAACTGGTAAATTTCCTGCGGGATACTGTTAGAATGTCAATAACTCAGCACCTCCTGTAATTCTCTGTTTTTTAATCAGTTCATAGATGTCAGAAAGACTGTGGTGGCTGAGCCATCAGCTAATGAGAATCACAATGAAGAGCCTAAACACCGATCTCAATAGTGACAGGAAAGCCAATTGTAGCGCTGAGTGGTGATGAAGAAGGTGTGTTCTCTTCCCAGTGTTCGGAGCCTCAAATGGGAGTGCAGAAGGGGTTTTTTTTGTTTTCAAATTGGAGGTGAACAGTAATTACATTTAGTCTCATTAGTTGTTCCCCCTTGACTTTGCATGGTCATCAAGTTAATGTATGTGGCCCTTCCTGTTTGGGCAAAAATGGATTTGTGCTGCATTAGCTGATGAGGCAGGAAAATTACATTATGTCTCCCAGTGTGATCTTAATGTCAGGGTTTCTGGGATAGATCAGCCATGTGGACAGTCTCAGACTTGTAAGCGTACGCCGTTTCAACACTCAGTCTCTCTTTCTGCGATAACACGGGGTAAAGAGACAGGGTTATGCTGCTTATGCAACAAATACAAATTTCAAAGAAGAGTTAGTGAAGAGTCACTCTGTAATTCTCTTTCATTTCTGACTCCATTTTGTGCCAAACAGGACTATTGATGAGGTATTACAGGAGCAAAGAAATGACGGTCAGTGAATTACCCGATAAAGCGCAGGGTTTGAATGAGTGGCACAAAGGGGGGAGGGGGGCCTTTATGGAATAGAATGAAAAAGATGAGCGCATCAGCACTTTCATCAATCTTTTGAAGGCTTAGTGTCCTTTCACTACATTTCAGGGAAAATAGATTTAGGTTTGCTCTGCTACAGGTGTATTTTTAAAGTATATTATTTTGTTTAGTGTGGGAAGTGTGTGTGTAATGGAGGTCTCACAACAGCAAAGTCATACACTAATACAAAGTCATGTATAGCCATGCAGCCATATTCTGCTATATTGAAATCCTCTGTGAAGAAACTATCAACTCATTTTTAGGAAGCAGACTAACAGAAGCAGCTAATGGACTTTATTATTTGGCCTGACATTTATCAAGACACTGATCGCTGCCCCATCTGTCAGAACCGGGTGTTAGGGGTAATTTGGGGTTGAGCATTTATCCTGACATTTTAATATTATTCAAGAGTGTGTGAGTCAGTGAGCTCGTGTGTGTCTCTGTCAATGTGTGTATGGTTACAATGTACTTGAGTTGTGTGATTAGTGTGTGTGTGCCCGACAAAAGATAAACATCTGTGTTGATATAAGCACAGTGCCATGTTCCCATTATTGTTCACTACTTACAGTACGAATATGTATTCAGTTTACAGGATGTATAGGGTGTTATACGCTGTATTCAGTCGGTACACCTAACATTATAAAACATGCATTAACACTGACATGGCACATTTTGTATGAAAACAAACCCACTGAAACCCCCTCTAAAATTGAAGAAATGACCCTGGCCTGGCAAGTCTAAATCCAAGACCAAAAACAGTGGAGTCCCATTGGTACGCAGACCAAGTCAAGTGTTTTCCTTCATTTTTTCCCCCCTTTGGCCTGATGAGGGTCTGATTTATGAGTGAACTAAATAACCCAGAACCACTCAGAGCAATCTACTGCAGCTAAATGTGTGATAAAAGGCATATAATGAATGGTTAGATCATTTCTGAATTAGTGTGCAGAGGATGACCTGAAATTTCAACACAAATTCTGGTAACTGTCTAATCAAAGTGAGTACAGTGCACATGCATGTTTTCCGGTTGACTACACCCCTGGAAATGACACAAACCCATATAATCAATTACTTACCTATTGGTTGCACCTGATGTAATATTTTGCTGACTGGACTAGAGCAATGGTTCTGAAAGTGGGATCCGGGGACCCCCAGGGGTCCTTGAGGTGGTTCCAGGGGGTCCCCAGCAAAAAGGGGAATGATTTATTTTCACTATAATTCCATCCATAAATAACATAGTGACTGAATGCTTGACTATTTTAGTCATGGGTTTCATACACTTTCTTTAATAAAACATCTAAAAGCAAAACTGGACACCAAAACAGTCAGTCAGTGCATGGAAGCAAACATATTTGGTACATTGACAGAGTGAAGAGTCTCTCACATGTGATATCTAACGGAATTAAAATGACACATACTCATTAATGCTCTGATGACCACGGGTCACGCCATAAAGGTTTTTATGAGAATTGCTATCTCTGCTTTGTTGGGTTTTGCCAGTAGTGTAAAAGACATAATTACCAGCAAACTAAATAAAAAATAAAAAATGTATTAAAAATTTAAAAATTAATACAGCTGTCAGATAAAATAGTGCAATGTAGTACAACATTGAAATACACAAGTAAACAGCAGGTCCCTTCAGAACTGTTGTGTGCAGCTAATAAAGTTCTGCCAACAGAAAAGTCACACGCAGCCATATTCTCTATTAGCCCAGCACTCGTTCAGTAATTACAGCAAAAGGTCTGCTTCTTTCCGGCCTTTGGTTATCAATAACCACAGAAAGCAGATATGTTACTGTTTGATCCTCTCAAAAATAAAGCATAGATATTTGAAGGTTTTGTGTTCTCCCTGGGGAACTATAATGTTTTTGGCATGCTCTACTGTTTTGTTTGATTTACATTCTGTTTCTGTTACCTTCAAGGGAAAGATATAAGGATGAGCAGGAAAAACTAGGCCACCCCCCAAAAAATAGATTCAGTACTTTTTCAAGGTCTAATATTGTAATATGCGAGACAAGACCAGAGTTAAGGTCCACATGAGAAGCATGAGCAACATAAAAGCCAGAGAAGAAAGTTTGAACCAGCCTTAAACCTTGCTGTACTCAGTAATGGTTCCTTTCTACTGAACAAAATCAGAAAACCCAACCTTAAAAGCATGTCAGATATTAAAGGATATATGAAACTATTAGCTTCAAGAGTTTCACTGACACACTCAACGGATTAAGATTGGTCCCCAAGCTTTCAGCCACATGTTTTCAGAGCAAAAATGGATCAGTTGGGACCAAACCAATGAATACAGCAGTTTGGGAAAAAAAGGTAATTCCAGGAGAAAATGGGACATGCAGCCTTGGGTCCTTCCACAGTTCTTGTTCACTGGATGAGAAGCAAAAAAATGTTGTAATTCACTAGGAGGTACTAAACAACTCTATGAAGTAAATAAACACCATAACTTAAGATGTGATTCGTTCTCAATGAAACAAAGTCAACAACAGCACATGAGATTAACATGTACAGGCACAACGTCAATACTGATGTAACATCTGGGTCACAGTGGTAGAACAGACTCATACAGAAAGAGATATTCAGTGTAGCTGTGTGTGTTTTAAGCCACACTGTGGAGTAACAGCTTTACTCACCACTGTATCTTACTTAGTGCATTAAAAGTGCTGATCAGAGCCAAACTGCAATACCAGCATAGACTATAATGTTTTAACAGATCAGTATCCGCTGTATGAACCCTGATTAATTTCTGATTCTTTGTTTATTATTACACATCACTCCACATATACACTAGCTATCAATTACACCCTATTGGACTTGACTTCAAGTGGAACATATTTCTGTTACACAGTGTTGCCGGCAAGTAAAATGTAGAGCAGCAAGCATATAGAAGCCACCAGTTTCGCACATTGCAAGCTGGTTTGGGTTTTTAGAATGACAGGGCTAAATAAAAAAATACTGATTTATTACAACCTGGATTTATTTTTGTTTTTTTGTAGCAGAGGACACTGGTATGATAACAATGTCCTTACCAATGTATTTGCCAAGATCTTGGAATTTGGCAATACAACAGGGCAGTCAGATAATGATGCATGATGTAAACAAGCCGGCTGTCATATTGGCAAAAAAATTTTTTAGGCAAACCCATAGTTTCCCTTAAAGCAACATTATGCATGATTAGTTTTTTTGTCACTGCTGTCGTAAATAAGGACAGCTGTACATATTCGAAAACTCACCAAACTTGCACATGATTCAGGCGGGGGGGAAATTTTCGTATTTTATGGGTTTCGCGCATGGATGTGGCAAAATGGCTCGATAGCACCCCCTACACTGCAGACAAAGTTTCACCTACATGTACGAAATTTCTGTGGTACGTGTATCATGTCCAGAAGTCCAAAAAAGCCTCTTGGAACCATTGCCTAAACCCTAAAAGTCGGTCATTTTGGATTTAATGGTAGTTTTTTTTTCATACTCCGTACTTTAACAAACTCCTCCTAGGGAATTAGTTCAATCGACATCAAATTTTCAGTGCAGTCTAAACCCATTGACGATGTGGTGTGTCGTCAAAAATAAATGATTCACCATGAAACAGGAAGTTGTTACAACAGTCTACATGCTCACATCTGCATCAAATTTTACATGTATAACAATAGTCCAGCTCTGAACACATCCATATGCCAATATTCACTCAAAGACATAGCGCCACCTGCTGGTAACAGGAAATGACACGTTTTACACTGTAATGTACTACTCCGAGCAGGTTAGACATATCAACTTCAAAACTGTCCCCGGAAACCCTTAACACACTGATGAATTTTAACAGCGTTGCAGTGGCGGAAAATTTCCACGATTCGCCATGACACAGGAAGTTGTTGTAACTTGACTGTACATGCTCAGATTTGTACAAAATTTTACATGTTTGATAGGAGTCCCGCCCTGAACACATGTACATGCCAATATTCATGCCACCTGCTGGCAACAGGATATGACCTTTAACGAAGCAGCCCCCGTGGCACATTTCACCTACATGTATGAAATGCATTGTGTGGCACGTGTATCATGTCCAGATGTACCAAAAAGCCTCATAGAGCGATGCCCTAAACCCAACAGGAAGTCAGCCTTTTTGGATTTAATTTTTAGTCATTTTGGATGATTTACACACTCTATACTTTAACAAGCTCCTCCTGGAGAATTAGTCCAACTGACTTTAGATTTTTGATATCTTTCTAGTGTAATCCCACTGACGATTAAAAGTTGTACAAATGGTGAGTTTCGTGGTACGGTGTAGCCGTGGCGCGGCGTCCAAAATCAATGATTCGCATGAAACAGGATGTTGTTGTAACTTCAGTGTACATGCTCATATCTGCACCAAACTGCTTGATAATGGTCCCGCTACAAACACATCTACATGCCATTGTTCAGTTATATTCCTAGCGCCACGTACTGGCAACAGGAAGTAAACTCTCTCTGACTCTCAGTGTGAGATTTAAATTAATTTTCACCATGTGTTTCACACTTGACGTGGTGAGACCTAACGTATAGATACCAGGTGCTCTGGAGCACAACATAGGTGACACAGGAAGTGATGTTTAAGTCCTCTGTGTTCGAAGCCTGCGACTAATCAGAGCCGCAATGGCAGAGCTGCGGAATATACAGCACAACCTCGTCACACCCCGACGCGCTACACGTGCGACGGCCAAACCAACGCTGCTTGCAGCTTTAATTGAAATTGTATTTAAAACTTTTTTATGTAAGCCTGCTTTTGGCTCATTTTAAACTATGCTGCACTATTGTTAAAGAAATATAGAACTATCAGGCTAGGACTTTTGTCTGCATGATTCAGACCAAGATAGATAATAGCACATGCCAGATAATTAGATGACGAAACATCACACTTTTCTGGAAACATAGCTGTCAAAGTGTGTCTGAATCGTACATACACTTGATTAACTTGTGACTACTATAGAATGTTGTGGAGTTACATAACGCTGAAAATGTGTGCCTCCCGCAGATGTACAACAATAAGCTAATTATACAGATGTCACTCCTTCCCACTAACATGCTATGATTTGAATGTTTGCTTGTCATCACATATAAGATAATTGCTGACAACAAGTTCAGAAAATTGTGAAAAAAATGAACATCAGTCAAAAACAAAAATAAGTTTTATAGATTCTGGAAACTCACAAACAGCGAGGATCAATCTCTCTTCCAATGATTTGTGCTCTCTGTCACGTAGAAAAAGTTCAAGACAATTCAACTTAGGCAGCGTGAACGTGAGGCAAGCACAACTGCGACAGTTTAACAGGAACACAACCACTTGTCGCTACACCTTGTGCTCGACCGCTTCACCTCACTCAAACAGGGACACTTGCTACTGAACACTGACTGTTTATGCTGCTGCCTGATAAAAGAAAAATGTTTCTGCTGATACCTGTTCGGGAAACCCTCCCAAGAAAACTGGACTCTGATGGTAACTTCTTTTAACAAGCTAGATAAAAGATAATGCCCTAGCAGTGGCAAATAGCTTTGGTTTAATATTTGATTTGATTACGTTAATGTTTAAGTTGAGATTTACAAGAAATATTTTATTGCTACTGTGTAAAGACAGTGATTTAGAAGTCCGGCTCTGCACCTTGGTAGATCAGTCTTTAGCTACTGTAGCTAGCCAGTCCCCGGTAGTCGGTGCGGAATGGCCTGAGTTAGCCTGTGGTAGCCATCCCCTGGCATCTCCTGAGCAGCCAGGAAAGGGTGGCTGGGTGACTGTCCGAAGGAGGAATAGTCGTAAGCATTCAAAGCCCACGGGTCACAACCAACCTGTTCTCGTTTCTAACCGATTTTCCCCACTCAGCAACACACCGGCTGAGAAACCAACTCTGATCATTGGCAGCTCCATTTTGAGAAACGTGAAGTTAGTGAAGCCAGCGGGTGTGTACATACACAAAAACAATGTCGGACACCGTAGTTTTCTCTGGACCCCTGCCAAATCTGACGGTGTCTGTCCCCCGGACCATTGAAATTATTTAAATCAAAGGTAAACAGAAGAGGAGCTGTGCATAAAAACCTCATAAAAATTAATACCACAAGAGCAATAGTGCAAACGAATAGGAGAGTTAAATGTGGACTCACATCAGATCTCTCTCTTCTAAAGGTGTACTAGTAAATGAATTAATATCAGATTATGATTTTAAGAATTTGATGTATTTTGTCTTACTGAAACCTGGCTGGGTGACGGAGAATATGTTAGCCTAAATGAATCCACCCCTCCCAGTCATATTAATACTCACATTCCTCGAGGCACAGGCCAAGGAGGTAGATTTGCAGCTATCTTCGACTCTAGCCTACTAATCAGCTCTAAAACTAAACTAAATTATAACTCACACCCAAGTTGGAAATCATTGCAATCAATTCTTTTTGTTATAGTGTACCGAGCACCTGGTCTGTACTCTGAATTCTTATCTGAATTAGCAGAGTTTTTGTCAAAGTTATTATTGTAGGGGATTTTAATATTCATGTGGACGTTGAGAATGACAGCTTTAGTACTGCGTTTATCTCTTTTAGATTCCATTGGCTTCTCTCAGAGTGTTCATGAATCGACTCACTGTTTTAACCACACCCTCAACCTTGTTTTGATATATGGTATTGAAATTGAACATTTAATAGTGTTCCCACAGAATCCCTCTTTATCTGACCACTGTTTGATAACTTTTGAGTTTGTATTGCTGAACTACACGCCATGGGGCACGCCATCAGCTCTAAATTCATTATCAGGTCACAAAGTAAGTCCCTCCCAAATCGATCATCTTGTTGATAGTGCTGCAGGCTCGCTGCGAATGACACTGGACTCTGTAGCCCCTCTAAAAAAGAAATTACTAAAACAAAGACAGTTAGCTCCATGGTATAATACTGACATAGTAACGATTTCATAAGCTTCTATAATGATAAAATTCGAACTATTAGAAACAAAATTCACCAAGACCTACCCTCGACTGGCACCAACTTATCTCTAAACTCAGGAACCTTAGAAACAGCTGTAAAACCAGATATATGTTTAGACTGCTTTGCTTCCCTCAGTCTTTACCAACTAACTTCAATAATTTCTTCATCTAAACCATCAACCTGCCTCTTAGACCCCATCCCGACTAGGCTGCTTAAAGATGTTTTACCCTTAGTCAGCACCTCTATACTATATATGATCAATCTATCTTTATCAACAGGCTATGTACCACAGTACTTTAAAGTAGCTGTAATTAAACCTCTTCTGAAAAAGCCCAAACTTGATCCGGATGTTTTAGCCAACTATAGACCTATATCTAACCTTCCATTTCTCTCTAAGGTCCTGGAGAAAGCAGTTGCTAAACAGCTGTGTGACTTTCTACAGAGCAATAGTTTATTTGAGGATTTTCAGTCAGGATTTAGAGCTCATCATAGCACAGAGACAGCACTGGTGAAATTTACTAATGACCTCCTTATTGCATCAGACAAAGGACTTGTCTCTGTACTGGTTTTATTAGATCTTAGTGCTGCATTTGATACCATTGACCATCAGATCCTATTGCAGAGACTGGAACATTTCATTGGCATTAAAGGAACCGCTCTAAGCTGGTTTAAGTCCTATTTATCAGATCGATTTCAGTTTGTACATGTTAACGATGAGTCCTCCATGCACGCCAAAGTTAGTCATGGAGTTCCTCAAGGATCTGTCCTCGGACCAATCCTCTTCACTTTATATATGCTTCCTTTAGGCAATATTATCAGGAAACATTCCATAAGCTTTCATTGTTATGCAGATGATACTCAGTTATATCTATCGATCAAGCCAGATGAAACTCATCAGTTAGCTAAACTTCAAATGTTAGGATGTTAAAACCTGGATGACCTTCAATTTTTTTATGTTAAACTCAGATAAAACTAAAGTTATTGTTCTGGGGCCCAAGCACCTTTGTGATGCATTATCTAAAGATATAGTTTCCCTGGATGGCATCGCCCTGGCCTCCAACACCACCGTGAGGAATCTTGGAGTTACCTTTGATCAGGACATGTCGTTTGAGTCTCACATTAAGCAAATTTCAAGGACCGCCTTTTTTCACCTACGTAATATTGCAAAAATCAGGAACATCCTGTCTAAAAATGATGCAGAAAAACTAGTCCATGCATTTGTTACTTCTAGGCTGGATTACTGCAATTCCTTATTATCAGGCTGCTCGAAAAAGTCCATTAAGACACTTCAGCTGATCCAGAATGCTGCAGCACGTGTTCTGACAGGAACCAGGAAAAGAGATCATAGCTGTTTCTCAATACCGAGTTCGCCAAGTTCGGACTACTGTACTTTAAAGCTCGGACTTGGCAAGTTCGGCTCGGGAGTACAAACTCCCAGGAACAGGAGCACGCAGTCAGTCATTCAGCAATTGGAACAGCAGGGACCCGTTAGCGGGCGGGACCTCACATCTCCAAAAACGTCGTAGCAATTTTTTAAATCAGCTCTGTCTTGAGAAATCAACCACATATTTGTAGTTAAAACAACTATATTCCCGCATAAAAAAAACTCTTAAAACAACTGTATGTGACACAAGAACAGCAATATTATAAGTTACAGTTCTGAGTTTTCTCGTCTGACATTTCCGTACAAGTCACCATCAATGCAGGCTCGGTAAAACGGGCGGAGCGAGAACACATCCGGGTATTTGACTGTACTTGGCTAGATGTGGACTTTTGAATTGGAACATGACTTTGGCTGCGACTTATGACATTTTGCAAGTCCACAAGAACACAAGTACTGTCTTACAGATTGAGAAACAGCCCATATTTCTCCTTCTCTGTATTGGCTTCCTGTAAAATCTAGAATAGAATTTAAAATGATTCTTCTCACCTACAAAGCTCTTAATGGTCAGGCAGCATCTTATCTTAAAGAGGTGGTATTATGGTCATTTTCAGGTTCAAAATCTTAATTAGGGGTTGTACCAGAACAGGTTTACATGGTTTAATTTTCAAAAAACACCATATTTTCTCATACTGCACATTGCTGCAGCTCCTCTTTTCACCCTGTGTGTTGTACGCTCCGCTCAGAGCTACAGAGTGATGTATCTTACTTGTACAAAATCTTTGTTGGGAGTTGCACATGTGCAGTTACCAGGTAAGGACTACTAGCCAATCAGAAGCAGAGAAGCGCGGGTCGTAAGAAACAAGGTAGTGTGATCCAAATCAAAGCCGCTTCAGACTGCGACCGTGACCTAGCAGATGGTATAAGTTACTCTCAACCACACATCATTGTTCCACATCTTACCATAAACCACTACAAAAACCACCATATTTCAACTCAATTTTACCTAACAATTGGCCAAACAATTTGAACGTTTGCACAGTAGCTTTCACATCAGGTGTAACATTAGCATTATTATTATAGCTATAACTTTAGCTGTGTTAGCCAACAACTCCGCACTTGAACAGTCTGTGAAGTTACATTGCCGTGTTTATTTTAAATATAATTCACAACCAATAAAGCATACTTACAGGCTGTGATTGTGAATTTTCAGGCCCAAACAGAGTCGGAGTTGCATCGTCTTTGTTGACTAAACGTTGAACTGTTGCCGGTGTTTTGACGATCTATGCTGCCTTGCCGAAAAATGCTACCATAGCGCAAATCGATAGACTCGACTCTACTCGGCCCTGCTCCGTTTTCCATTGCAGATAGTACCCAGAGATAGTACGTAGCTTGTGTGTGGCGTCGCTATGACAATTCTAAATCTACACAGCTGATTTCTCACCTCAAAACTTCTCAGAAGTGGATTTAGTGATGAAATTCCATACGAAAACTGTAAAATATAAAACTTTCTGTTGCTGGCCTCTGTCTTGCACATGTAATGATGCAGTGAATAGTGACGATTCTCTCTGACCAATCAGCAGTCTGTTGTGTTTTGACGTTACATTTTAGTATCCCTCAGCTCTCTTGGAACCTCCACAGAGGTGAGGTGATATGAAAAAAAGTACCTGGAAGCAGGTACAGTTGCAACATTTCTACAATGGAAAACCAAACAAAGGCGAGTCGAGCCAAAGGGCCTCCGCTCAGACTAGCTTGGTTTGAGGGCGTGCCTGACCCCGCTAGCCGCTTGGCAAGCTTTATGACGCGTTTTCATTGTGACGTCACAAGTAAAGGAAGTGAAGGGCTGGACTACAAACGAGCTGTTTTCAAGCAGTTCAGAGTAGTGTTTTCTGTGGGAGATGGGAACTCCCTTTGGGCTTTTTCACTTTGCAAACCTGTTACATGCACTGTTACGAACCTCCAGTGGAAAGTCCAGGGGATGAGGAGGTTAGTGACAATAATAGAATCATTCCAGGTTGAAGGAAGCCAGGAGACAGCTTTTACAGGTCGTACGCGTTTTATTTACAATGAGGAGACAAAAAAAAGCTAAGGTACCCTCAGGGAGGGTCTACAAAAAACAACTTCCCAAAAACAAGGAAGCGCCCACAAATGCCACAAATGAGAAAACACAGGATACAATAACGAATTTCGCCCTCCCTCCACTGAGGGAGTGAACCCCACCACAAGGTTCAGACTTATCGCTTGCTGCACTGTCGTTTCACCCAGCTCACCATGCCGTCTGCACTCCCCACTCTCCACACCCAGTCTGCCTGCTTTCTGCTCCTTATACCGGCTCCTGCGCTCCCGCTGATTGTAACTGGGGACAGGTGTGCACCCTAGCCTCCTGGCTGCAACATTAGAGGGGGGAAGGGCAGGACCTGCAGGGCACAGACGAGCAGCAGTACACAGACACAGGGCTCAAGGGCCGTAACACTCCCCCCCATAAAATCAAACTAGGGGTTTGACCAACTCAGTCACCACTTGTTTTTTTCTTTCCTACCACCCGGCAAAAAAAAACAAACACTCCCACCCACTCTCAAACATCTTTCCCCAGAAGATGAAGGAATCTCATCCGCGGGACCAATACTATCTATGCAGTCCTCCATCCTGGGCAACGGGAACGAGTCTGGGACGGTCACTGCATTTACCTTACGAAAGTCTGTGCAGAAACGTGGTGTACTGTCGGACTTAGGAGTAAGTAAACATGGCGAACTCCATGGGCTACAGCTGGGTCGGGCTAACCCATTTCGTACCATGTAATCAACTTCCTCTTTCATCA
>NC_060171.1:21714042-21715393 GCF_021292245.1 Micropterus dolomieu | reverse complement strand
TCCTTATACCGGCTCCTGCGCTCCCGCTGATTGTAACTGGGGACAGGTGTGCACCCTAGCCTCCTGGCTGCAACATTAGAGGGGGGAAGGGCAGGACCTGCAGGGCACAGACGAGCAGCAGTACACAGACACAGGGCTCAAGGGCCGTAACATGCACAAAAAAGAGATATAACTCAATAAAGGAGAGGGAAAAAGCCAAAAAGCATAATACCACCTCTTTAAAGAGCTCATTGTACCTTACTATACTATCCCACCAGAGCACTGCGCTCCCAGAATGCAGGAATTTGTGGTTCCTAGAGTCTCCAAAAGTAGAATGGGAGCCAGAGCGTTCAGCTATCAAGCTCCTTTCCTGTGGAACCAGGTTCCAGTTTGGGTTCAGGAGGCAGACACCATCTCCATATTTAAGAGTAGGCTTAAGGCTCTTTGATAAAGCTTATAGTTAGAGCTGGCTCAGGTGAGTCCTGAACCATCCCTTAGTTATGCTGCTATAGGCCTAGACTGCCGGGGGACTTTCCATGATGCACTGAGCTCCTCTCTCCTCTACTTTCTCTCCCTCTGTATACAACCTCATCCCATTAATGTATGTTACTAACTCGACTTCTTCCTTTTCCCGTAGTTTTGTGCTTTCTCGTCCCTCTCCTCTCTCCTCCTATCACTTTCTGCAGGTGTTTCTGGATCTGTGGTTGCGAGTCACCTGCTGCCCCTGTGTTCCTGCTCGACTCCCTCTGCTACAATTATTATTACTAGTCCTATTGTTATTATAATCATTAAGATTGTTATCATTAACACTACTATAAATACAGTGGGGGAAATAAGTATTTGACCCCTTGCTGATTTTGCAGGTTTGCCCACTTACAAAGAATGCAACGATCTATAATTTTAATCATATGTACATTCTAACAGTGAAAGACAGAATCC
Source organism: Micropterus dolomieu (assembly GCF_021292245.1). Taxonomy (NCBI): domain Eukaryota; kingdom Metazoa; phylum Chordata; class Actinopteri; order Centrarchiformes; family Centrarchidae; genus Micropterus; species Micropterus dolomieu. The sequence continues at coordinate 21,714,475 of NC_060171.1, read as the reverse complement.
CAAAGAAAATTCCAGAAAATCACATCATATGAATTTATAAAAATTGATAACCATCTGATGAGGAAAAACAAGTATATGACCCCCTACCAAACAGCAAGTATTCTGGCTCCTACAAGCCAGTTAGTCTTTCTTTAAGACACAGCCCCAATCCCAACCAATTATCTACATCAAATACACTTGCCTCACCTCGTTACCTGTATAAAAGACACCTGTCAACACCCAAACAACCAGCATCCAACATCACCACCATGGGCAAGACCAAAGAGCTTTCTACGGACATCAGGGACAAGATTGTTGATCTGCACAAGGCTGGGATGGGCTACAAGAGAATCGGAAAGCAACTTGGAGAGAAAAGATCAACTGTCGGTGCAGTTATCAGGAAATGGAAGAAGCACCACACCACCGCCAACCTCCCTCGGTCTGGGCCTCCACA
>NC_060171.1:21538553-21713942 GCF_021292245.1 Micropterus dolomieu | reverse complement strand
CCCTGAGCCATGGTTCTGCTCGAGGTTTCTGCCTCTTAAAAGGAAGTTTTTCCTTGCCTCTGTCGCCTAGTGCTTGCTCTTGGTGGGAATTGTTGGGTTTCTGTAAATATCATCACAGAGTACGGTGTAGACCTGCTCTTTTATGAAAAGCGCTCTGAGATAACTGTTGTTGTGATTTGGCGCTATATAAATAAAATTTAATTGAGGGAATACTGCTGGTAAAAAGCGCCTTATTTGTTTAAAGTGTTTGCAAACCACATGTTATTGTACTTTTGTGTACATAGCAGTACATCTAAATTAAAAGTGCGCAATATACTACCTTAGAGTTCATTATTCAATTTTGCGCATAATCGCAATTAATCACTAGAAAATCATGCGATTAATCGCAATTAAAAATTTTAATCGTTGCCCAGCACTAATTACTATATTTTACTTCATAGTGTCCTCCACACTTCTGAAAACAGAAGCTACACCCTTGGAGATGATTCATATGTCCTATGGCTGCTGGAGGGCTTTATCACTTGAATATAAACATGTTGTTTTGGGCGATTTCCTGAAACAACTGACCTGTCTATTTTTCTTGAAAGGATAATATCTAAAATTTAGAGCATTTGTCTTTTGAGGCAACATTGTTTGGGCTGGGAGGGTCTTCATGTGGAGCATCCCTTGTTAATAATGATTAATAAATGCGTAAATTTTTAATAAATGCGTAACTTTTTCTACATTTTGAGCTTGTGAAAGTACAGAAGGGGTTCGCATCAAAGCCCAACTCTCAACTGAATTAAGAGCTTGGAAATAAACAAGCCATCTGTATTGTAAAACAACAAATACTATCAATCATTTGGAGAAAAATTTACATTAAGCTTAAACATATACATCTAAAATTATGTATTTGTCAAGTGAATTGGCCACACTGATGATATCCCAAACTCAGTAGGCTTTGGCCAGAAAAAGCGTACTTTCAGGGCATTTCCATATTGGACTACAGGTGGATGTGTCTTGAAGACACAATTGAAGACAATGGGCAGAAAAGAGCAGAAAGGTTGTTTTTTCTTTCAGGTATTCTGTTGTGCTCTCTCCTCCTTTTCGAGCTCCAGCAAGAGGAGAGAACTGGGTCGTGCACACAGGAGGGCTGTAATGTGGTTTCAGTGTCTGTGGCCCTGTGGTATAGTACCCTCAGGTGGAAAACCTCTCAGACTGTGTTGGCACATCACTACTCCAATTACCAACAGCAGGAGTGCCCTTTCATTTCTATTACATCTTTCTTCCTTTCTTCTTACTGCACCCTGCTTCTGCTTTGCTTGTGCTCTCATCTCTGCTACTGGCTCCTTCACCTCTACTCACTTTCAACACTTTTCTTCTAATCTCCTGTCTCAACCATCATACCCCCCAACCCCACACACCCCATTCACCACTGCATCATACAGCACTGAATGACTACCAATCTCACCAACAAATTAATTACTTTACTCAGCCAAGCCAGGATTTAGCCAGGAAACGTCTCTTTAAATGGAAACATATTAGACTCTAAAGATGATCAGACTGGAGAGGATCTGATGATTCAACTCATCTGTCGCAGGCACAGGCTATCACTAAAACACTACAATCCACCAGAGAACTATACTATCACATTCAAGTTGGGACTCTCTAATCAGAAGACCAGTCCTATTGATTTCTTTCTTCCTACTTTCACACAAGTCTCTTCCTCTTCTATTCCCTTGCTTTTTCATTGATTGTTCTTTTTTCTTTCTTCCTTCATTCCAGTTACTTTTTATCTAATCCGACAACCATCTTCAAGTTTTTCCCATTTGTTTCGGCTCATCATTCCTCATCTGTGCTGCAACTTTCTGTCTTATATTTATTTAATCTAGCATTTTATAACATGAGCTTGTGAACTCATCAGTAGAACATGGTAAAGGAAGGGTTGATTTGTTATTACTAGGGGTATAACAGTACAGGACTTTTGGAACGGTGAAAATATGCACCGAATTTAATCTATAATGTCAAATATTAGGCTTGTCTTGTGTGTGGAACATACGTAAATTCCGAGTTTCCACATAGACATATCAAGTGGCGCTCTAAATCTCCGCCTTGCACTTGAGGCTTGAAGACTCTCCCTTACTGTAAAGGTCTCCTGTTTGGGAACACTTTGGTTTCTTAACACGGATGAGAACGTCACTGCGACAAGGGAAAAAAACTCGTATGAGTGTAGTGCAGTTAAGTGTGTAGTTAATATGAGCAGGCCTTCAAACTGGGATTAATAATGCTCATAGACGATATAGAAAAAGAAGAATGCTGCACTGTAATCGATATTTATTTATATTTTTTTAATATTTTATTAGCTATATGCAGTATTGTTTTGAGAATATGTTATTTAGTGGCAAACTTAGTAGCAGTATTTTATTTCTTATTCTTTATTTTATATAATTTATTTATTATATGTAACTTGAAAGTTTGTTTAAAAAATTGTAAACTAATTTTGATGTTTACAAAAGTTCATAATAAACAAGCAGCAATATTATGTTTGCATTTTTTTCCCCTTACTGTACCGAAAATAAACCAAACCGTGACTTCATAACCAAGGTACATACCAAACCGTGATTTTTGTGTATCATTACACCCCTAGTTATTACTAAACTATCAGCATTTTCTATGTATTAAGCAAATTGATATTTAGTTGTGTTTTGTAAGATTTTGTGTTAAAATGCTCATGTATTACCATCATCTCACCAACACCAGACAGCATCAGGTTTTCTGATAGCCACAACATTAAAATGAAATGATTTATCTTTAAATAAATCATTACATTCACCTTATATTAAAGATTGCATAGTATAAAATGTGTAATTTCAAGACACTTTGCATTGAAGATTTCACTTGTTAGTTGAGTAAGATTGCACTGATATAGTGAATGTGACATTTTTTCCAAATAGGGTAATGTTTGGCAGCTTACAAATTAGACATTAGCTCACATTTTCTGCTCCACCAAATCAGGTAGAATGATCAGCAGACTTATTTGTTGGAAATATCTGAAGATTCTAGTAACTGATTTATAGAAACATTCCTAGGTATGATGAGAGCTACCATCCCCAGAGTTATCCTACCTCTAGATGCCTGACATTTGTTTCTATAACCACAATTTCAAGGCAAATTTATCAAAAGGAGCTACTGAGGTGGAGTGTGAGGTCCCCCTTGGATCCACTTTACACTTCGTGTTTTTGATAAAGTCATCAAAACTGTGTTGCATAGTGATTAAAAGACTCACATCATAAATTTGATGTTACTGAATGAACAGTTTGACATTTTGCTTATCTGATTTCTTGCTGAGAGTTAGATGAGAAGATCAATATCACTCTTATGTCTGTATGTAAAGTACAGAGTTAGAGCTAGGAAGCGGTTAGCTTAGCTGAAGACTGAAAACGGGGAAACAGCTAGACCGGCTCTGTCTGTTCACAAATATGCCAACCAGCACCTCTAAAGCACACATGTTGTATCTTGTTGGTTTAATCCGTGCACAGACAGAAGTGTAAAAATTTGTGTTTTTAGGAGGAGTTATGTGCACCAACACTTGGCAACCTGGAAAGTCACTGTACCTGGCTGAAATATCTAGAGCATAAACTACCATTTAAACTAGGCTTATGGCCTCCTGGCACAGAAAGGACACGTGGTTTGTCCTCTTAAAGTAGTTAGGGTTTTAGGTTTTAAGGTAAATCTTTTTTCAATACAGGCAAATATCAAATCCCATGATTAGTAAATTAAAACTTTTGATGATTTAAATTCATTCAATTGGAAGAAAGAATGAAAAGACAAAGTTTAATCTTTCTCAATACAAACATACAACATGTATAATGCATTACAAGTATGTTCAAGTGTGTCTGCTATAGTGCTCCAGTATCATCAGACAAAACACACTTCGTCCTCTGCCCTAAAGAATACTTTGTTCGAGCTGGTGTTGTTTAACAAATACAATTCATCATTTTAGTACCAAATTACTTTATTATTAGCATGTGAGTGAGAAAATAATGAACTCTTTGTAGCTGCGGAACTGAGAGACATGATTCATCATTTTGGAGATCTTACTATATTTCTCTTTACTTGCCCGCTGGGGAGACTTTGTCTTCCCATTATAATTAGCATCAAGGCTCCCTCTGTCTACAAGCCAGCCAGCAAGGGCACTCAGGGATGGTTGAGTCAATATGTCTTCTCTGCAGTTTTAATACAGAAGTGCAGACTGACTGACAAGTCATTTCAGCAGGGCTTGATTCCCAGATTCCCATCCCTTCTCACAGTGCAGTCTCTTATGGAGGTAACTGACACAAAGCAGCTGCTTTAACTTACTTTAACACATTTTCAAAGACTGAGAAAAACTTGAAGGGAAAAACATACACCCTTTTCAGTCACCATAGTGTGCATTAGTAATATTACACTCAATTTTACAGTAGTTAGACAGCTAAAATTGTTTAAAATGGCTGTAAATTGATGTTGATGTGGAGTGGATGGCAATCATACCATTACTGGACAAATCATACCATCAGTAATAAAAATGTCTTTGTGGAGCTCTGACAGGTAGAAGATGTCTTACCATTTTGTTCAAACTAGTGTAAAATTGTATGAAAATGCTAAGAATGCACAGTAAAAAATAGAAGAAAGGTGATGACTCAACACAAACAACGTTACAGAGAAAGCTGCAATAAACACTAGTAAGAGCTATTAGAGCATATGGCATCAATGGGATAAATACTTAGGGGAAGAAGTAAGAGGTAACGAATAGTGCAATCAGTACAAGAGAATTGTAAGGAGATAGAAGAAGAAGAGCACAGGAAGTGCATTATAGAGGTTAGGGGTTCGAGGTGTTACTCAGAAACGAGTTTTCAAGAGTTTCTTGAAGTTAGAGAGGGACGGCCCTGCTCTGATGGCATGTGGTAGCTTGTTCCACCATTGTGGTGTCACAGATGAGAACAGCTGGGACTGAGATTGCTTTGTGTGTAGGGATGGCAGAGCCCGATGGCGTTTGTTATGGCCGAGATGGACTTTAGGTAGATGCATGCAGACCCAGTAGTCACTCTGTATGCAAACATTAGTGACTTGAATTTGATTTCAGAAGCCATGTGTAGCAAGTGGAGGTTGCTGAGTAGTGAAGTGACATGAGTCCTTTTGGGTTGATCGAAAATCAGACACGGATGGGATTTAGCTTACAAAGCATAAAAGAACTTTGATGCCATCATAGCAGCTTCACCCTGCATGCTGGTAGATTTAGGATTCTTAAACACTTGGTTAAAGTTAGGGAGAGATCATGGTCGTGGTTAAATGTCAAAACGGTCAACACAAGAATAACACTAATGACTTTTTTTGATTTCCTGACTTTTCCTCTAGTGCTAAGTATTCTGTACCTGCTAAACATCAGCATGCTTTGTCCTTGAAAGCATGTTATAATGCCAAGCAACATTAACATTTAGCTTAAAGCACTGCTGTGTTTAAATACAGATTTATACTATAAAGGTTTCCTTGTTTTCTCTTATATTCACAAAATTAAGATTTTTTAGCGAGAAAATCTTGTAGCCTACTGCAAGTTTGCAATTTTGTGTGGTATTGTGTTTCCTGTATGGAATAAGGGAAACTTTTATCAATACTAAAATGCAATTAACATACACAAATAAAATTAATTAAAAAAATAACACCTATCTTATAACACCTGAAGAAGAATCAATCCTTTATCATCAACAAATGGGACTTTCAGAATTAAAATGTGTCTCTATGATGGCTCCACCTGAAGTGATATGAAAATCTGAAAGAGTGCCCAAGACCTGTTTCCCCGCCACCTTTACAAAGATAGAGAGTTCAGATAATCATTCAAATAGTTAGTGAAAATAGTAAGTGAAATGTTAGAAGTGATTGCAACACTTTGCCCTTTAGGAGATGAATGAACCAAAATCATACAAGAAAAAGCTGCTCACACTTTTTGCAGTGCCTTTATAGACATGTTGCCATTAATGTGGCCACACCCTGTGTATTTCAGTTATCCTGCATGCACGTCATGTTCTTTGGTGCTGGGCTGGGTCCCCTTGCGTATCTACAGTGGCGACCTATTGCCTTTTCCCTGCACTGTCATCTTGTCCATCCTGCCACTGTAATGTATCTGCGAGTATAATGAAAACAAATAACACTAAACAGGTACTTCACTGGAGTTGAGTAATGAGAAATTGTGGGTTTAAGGGATGAATCGGTGTAGTTGTTTAAAGGTAACACAAGTGGAGCAGCTCTTTCTTTCCCTCTGAAGGTTACAGAACAACAAGATTAAAGGAGTGTCAGTCTGCAACCTTAAATGGATGGCAATGAATGCATCTCTGTGAAGAAAATGAGGGAGCGGGAAAATGGAAGGGTGTGCGAGGGATAGATGAAGAGGAGGAACAATGGAGTGAAAAGTGAGAGAGATACTGGGGGAGTTTGGTGAGACATTTAGGAGGAGACGACAGTATGATGATGGGTGAAGAGGCAAGTGATGGATGAGACAGAGAGAGAGAGGGAAACAGAAAGAGAGAGGGAAGACGGGGGAGAGCAATTGTGCTGTTCTTGACACCTCCACAGAAAACACCTTGGCAAGCTGTCAATCAGACAGGCTTGCTTGATTGATTTTCTCCTCTTTCAATCAGCATTTCACTTTGCGTCCCTCTTTTCCTTCAGAATGTGTCTTGATGCCAATGTTCTGGGAGGTTTTTACGTCCTATGTGTTACAAGCCGGGGCCAGACCCTGTCACGTCAGTTGTCCTGAAGCAGCAACACAAATTAGGTTAGAAATTAAAAAATAAATAAAAAATTATAACTTTTTTTACGTGGTATATGTGCACCTGGGAAATACTGTAATGGGATCTTCAAATTGCATTAGAGCAGCTCACTAGCAGGAGGGTCATTTAATGATTACTATATTCACAGGTAATTAAAATTACTCCGGAGCTGTTTAGACAGTTAAAGTCTAAACACAGCTTAAATTAGAGTTTTACATACATATAGTCATTTCATTGTTAATACAAAAATGTTTATCATAGCAGCTTTAAGGACATATCGGTAGAAACTCACTACCTACTTGTTAGTTTGGTTTGTTAAGTAAATTATCAGTATGAAGCACTTGATCATCATCAAACAATTAACTCGTTTTTCATGGGTAGAATTAGTTTTGTGCTGCTCTGTGGCCTATTCAGAGTTAATCAGGAACACACCTGCTACTCATTAAGAAAGTGGTCAGTATGCAGATTAAGACATATTTCGGATCTAATCATTATGTATTAACCTACTGTATAGTGCTGGATCAAGAGTTATTTAGGGAACTTTAAGTGCAAATACGACCACTATACTTCTTTTATATGCTGTTGCATAATATATCTTTCAAAATATCCTATACTGCTAAGCAATAGTACAGCATGTTTTGCTATGACGAGGTGATAGTCACCTGCTTTTGATATACCTTATAGCACAAGCAGACTGCATGTACAGTAAACGCATACAGGAGAGTAAACTTATAAATCAGAGGGGAGAAAAACAATGAGGAGAGAAACCTTTTCATTGCCATCTAAAAGGTTAACAAGCAGCCAATAAAGCCAGGAGCAAAGCCACTAGTCTCATTCGGAGAGAAACAAAAGCATGCAGTGTGCAGCATGCAGCTATACTGCATACCTACTGTAAATAAGCTCTGCAAAACAGCTGCCAATCTATCTGTCAGTCCCTCCTCCTCATACACAAATTGTTCTAATCTTGGTTTCAAAGCAGTATTTCTGAGAGAGGGGATTTTCTAAGAAATAATAGTCTTTTATCTTTAAATGCGTTATCATATCATTTGAATTGATGCAGATGACCGTGTTTGTTTTAACAGTGGGACTCAACGCCCCTGCTGTTGTCCGCTATACACGTGTGCAGCTGACTCAGATAGTGGGCAGAATTCCTGTGGTAAAAAAGTGAGCGTGGACAATGGGGGTGTGTCTGAGAGACAGAGCCCATTGATTTCCATGCGGATGGATGAATAGATCAAATGCTTTTGCGTTTTCTCCTCAATTCCCCAAGCATCCGTGAAGGCCAAGGCCAATCAAATAGCCACCAATTGTTTTGGTTTTTCAATGAAATAGTGGGGCAAGGGGGAGCAGGTTTTATATTAATCAGAGAGACAAATGGGAGAGGGCATGTGGGAGGCATCTTGGGAGAAAAATTCTGCAGTTATTAACAGCAAGTGGAAGGAAAAACCAGCAAAAATTAAGGAACACAGAGGTGGAGTAAATATGAAATGACTGCACAGCACTTGGCAGGCACAGGTTTTAATGTAAAGGACTACCTCCCACATAAAAAGCTGCTTGCGCTGCTTGTATGCTTAAAAAAATTATGATGCATGGAGAACATGGATGCATGCATTGATTTAAATTTAAAAAAGGAAAACAGAGAAGGTGCTAGCAGAGAAAGCGGGAAATTACTTGAGAATGAGAGATGTGCAATTTGTCTCTCCACCGGCCGCAACAACATCATAAGGTGATAAAATCAGACAGCTTTGCTTGTTACATCAGCAACGACATCTATCCATCATTCAGCATGCATGATCACAGCTTACTGACGTGTCAACCACTGCATCCTTCTCACATCCCACCAGCACCCCCCCCCAAGTTCTTGACCCTGTTGCTATTTAGCATTTGCCATGAATATGAAATTCTTGATGTAGATTACATGCCTGATTACAGAACTGCCGTCTTCCTTTTGCAATGTGAATAGTAGGTAGATGTAATCGGGCCCGGTGGCAAAGGGGTCCTTATTTAGTTTGTGAGTGAAGATAGCAACAGGGAAATGAAAAACCCTGTCTCATTTCCTGTCTGCTACAGCCGCTATGAGGTTTCAGAGCACAAAATGTTCCTCTGGTGATACATATCACTCAGCCCTTAGACTCCAACCGTAAACCAAACACAAAATTGCTTTTTTTCACTTTCTCTGTAAGCCACCATGAGGGCATGTGCTGAGTAGGGCTTGTGAGGGGGCCATTATGCAAGGAGCCATGCCTTTCACAATTTCCTTTTGTCCTCAGCACACTGGCCAGAACTGGAAGTCTCATTCACCAGGGTCACACTGATAGCCATGACTCTAGGGCTAATTAGTCCAGAGGAAATATAGTAGCATTTATTGCATTTTATATCCTGTCTACAACAGATACAGGCTTCATAAATATTTTAAATTTGAGATACCCAGACGCCAGACGGTTATTAAAAATGAAGGGAATGGTTGACCTCCAAACGCACCATACATTTCATTCCTTTGTGCCTTGCACTGTGCCTGTGTGAGGCCTCCCAGGGAAGAGGAGGGTGAGTGAACCTAGAGGATCCTCAGCATCATGTCAAAGATCCCTAGCTGCTCATTTTGCTCGATAGAAACTAAGTGCTGATTGTCCTGAGCCTGCAGAGAGCCACCAGGGAGAGAGGCCAAAGATTTACGCTTTCAAGTCAGCCCCCACCGAGAGAAAACATGTTACAAACATACAACAATGTCACATTAGACTGACTCCCTGGTGTGGAAGGAGACAATGCTGAATTGCCAAATTTTAAGGCAGCCATGCTGTTTTGTAATGCAGAAGGTTACTGGATGTCTTGTGTTATTGGGCAGTAACACAGCCATGTCACAGTTGCAGTCAATCATTTAATTTCCCATGAATCACTTTATTAAATGGTTGGGGGGGTAAATCAATAGGGGAAATGTGTGGTATCTAAAACATGTCCATTGCAAAAAAATTAAAGCAGCAATATAATTTTTTTCCTTGTTTGTTTGTTTGTTTGTTTGTTTGTTTCGCCGTGTCTCATCTGTGGCATTTATATTCCTTTCACTGACATTTTAATCCAATGATGAGTGGATATTTGTAAAATCACTGTTGACCATATGATACTATTTGTGTGCTTTTTTGCCACGCAAGTGGCATGCCTCTGGGGATGGCAAGGCTGGTCTGTCGGTTGGTCCGCCACATTGATATATATGTCAACAGCTACTAAATTGTCTGCAATGAAATCCCTGTCCCTGGTGAACTGAATTTTCCTCTAGCGCCATCATGAGGCTGACATTTGTGGTTTTGAATGAGATGTCTCAACAGCTACTGAATGGATTGCTGTAAAACCTGGTACAGACATTCATGGCTCCTCAAGATTAATTGGCGATCCCTTTACTTTTCATTTAAAACCATCATTAGTTCAAAATTTTAATTTCACTTAATACTTTGGTTTACAAGCAAATCCCTGCAAAACAACTGACATTCCCAACAGCCTCAGCTGTCCTTTGTCTTTAATGCTGAAATGTTAGCATGCTAACATGCTAAACTAAGATAGTGAAAATAGTTATGGTAAACATTATACCTGCTAAACACTTCTGCGTGTTAACTTTGTCATTGTAGGCACGTTTAAGTACCACTGTCTTCAGTACCGCCTAGTATTGTTTTAACCAAGTTCAGTTGAGAAGACATTGGTTACTGTTGGGACCCCAGATATCAAGAGTACTGATTCTGAGTTTACAGTCATGCATAGCTGCACAAGGTTAAGAAAAGGTTGTCTCATATGTCACTGCAGCAATTGCCTTCTAATCTCCTTTGATCCATGTTAATGACCAAACCTTATGCTTCGTATGTAAAGGTCAGCTTCATTAGACATAATACAAGCTGCAATAAAAAATCAAGTTCATATCTCATTAAAATCCTACCTTATAAATCATCTGGCACCAGCAAAGAAATGGCTATTTTTACTACCTAGACAGTGCTGAATAAAATCACTACAGACGTGGACTTAGAATACCCTCCCTCTGTTGCTTTTCTGCCGTCTCCCTGCTGTCCCTGTCCTTGTCAGGATTCAAGCAGGTAACATAGAGATGAGGAGCAGTACAACCAAATTGAGTTTTCCGCAGCATACATGGAAGTTTACAGTGGCAGTCTGTTTGTCCCCGTAAATCCCACTGATCCGCCACAAAATCCAGTCTCGACCACAGAGGGCTCTGTCTGGGGCCCAAGGCAAGCCCTGACAGGTGGTGCCGTCCTGAGTGTTGGCAAGGTGACTGTCTGCCACAAAGGGACAGTAGGGGTAATATTGGTCTAGAGATCCAAAGCCTGCATACTGAACCATGTTTCTCTCTCTGTATTTCTCTTTCTCTCTGTGTGTATTCATACACTGACATGATGCCTTACTATCATATGTTTTTATAACCGCATCATTACATTCCAACATGCATCACAGCTGCCTGCGCTAAAAGATATGTATGTTCACATAAATATCAACAAGAGTAAACGGACGTATCCGTGAATCATAGCCATCACAGTCCATTTATCTACAGCTTTGGGTAACATGACAGGCCAGAAATGTCCTTTATGACAATAATGCAAAGCTGACTTAGACCAGCAGGACTTCTCCTCTATCTTCAAAGCTATGAAATGTACTTACTATTGCAGCTATTTTAGACCAATTGCTTGGTTGTCTCCACCTGTTTGTCTAAGAAGTGAAAGCAAAGCTGAAGTTCCGCCTTAACAGACTCTCAGACATCGAGTGTAGGGCTCCCTGCTCCCTGCCACAGTCCTAACTGCGGTATGCTCACACATGTATAGTGAGCGTGTATATGTGTCAAGGCAGTGTGTCTGAATTTGTGCATGTGTTCAGTGTTGCAGAAATTTGGTGGTCTGTGTGCAGCCACCACCATAACTCATTAGTGCGGTGGGACCATTGGATGAGGCTCAGTGCTTCAGATGTGGTAACAGTGACACCCACAGGAGGAGAAATATGCCGACCTTCCTGCCAGAGGGAAACAAATTCCCACCACCTTCACTGATTAAACCCAGGGTGCAAGCAGTTCACGGAGGCATATTTGGCAAGGGTAAAATTATAAAATATTAATGGCAACCAATTGTTTTTAATCCCTATCTTAAATAGGCCAGGAGAAAACTTTCTCAGCAAGAGTATTACAAATAACATGATATGCTTTGACCGCTGGCTGTGCACTCCACAGTACTGTTTGCACCTTATAGTAGTCTGTCTGTCTGTGCACAAAGCAAATGTGTTCTTTCATTTGGCATCAGTGTATCTCTTGGGTATTTTTATGATCTCTGTCATTGCTTAACATCTGACAAATTATCTTTGGAAATATTAAAATGATCATCAGCAATGAACTTATTTTTGGCTTATGGGTGTGTGTGTGTGTGTGTGTGTGTGTGTGTGTGTGTGTGTGTGTGTGTCTGTGGTGGTGGTGGGAGGGCTGGTGGGAGGGGGCAAGTGTGACTGCAGTATATGAGAAGTGTTTACTTACGTAAGCTGGAGCTCAAGGCAGTAAACATGGTAAGCCATAATCCTGAAAAGCAGGAGGCTCTGTCATTGGTCTAAAGAAAAAAACTTTTGCTCCTATGTGCTCTACATTTAGTAGATATGAGTTTTTGCTTATTTTAATGTACATATCAGACCAGATTAACCGAGACATCTATTTAATGCCATGTTATACTTGTAGTTTACTACATTTAAGAGAGAAATATTGTAGTTTTTGCTAGAAACAACTTACTTAGCATGCTAAAAACTATAATAACCATATAAAACATGATGCATTGATTAACACTAAACTAGTATGTTAAATATTTGAAAGTAGTTCCACCTCAAACAGCTACAATGTCAAAATACCTCTTGAACATGAATACATTAGTAACAACAACAATGTACCACTATGTCTGCAGTCTGCTGCATAATGAGCATGATATTTGATGTACATTTTGCTGACAATACTTTTCAAGACTTTTACTTATAATCGAGTGTTTTTCATTGTGGTATTATATATAAGTTCCAAATGAGCTGAATACTCTCTTGTCATCATCATGAGTGCACCATGGCACTGTACAGCATTTGTACCTGTTTTATTATAGACATCAACAAAGGATCTGGGATAGGATTAGGCACATAACAGCTAAGAGAAGATGAAGTTAAGTGAATACTCTGTCACTCTGGTTTCCATTTGCCCATGAAATGGACAAATTATTCTGCCCTCCATCCAGGCCTGAAATAACAGCAGTCAGGTAACTTACAGCCGCCTCTTCTGTCCTCAGAGTACACATTTAGGTTCTGTATGACATCAAACACATCACTTTCTTACCTATTACCAGGTTCCTCATCAATTATCCATCTGGCTAAGCTAAGTTATTTTGTAGTGAATGTCCTGTGAATGCCAAATGTTGCCTGTACAGCTCTCCAGCTGCTGTCTGCTTGGCAGTACATCGGGCTTAAATGGCTACATGGCCGTGTTGCTTGTTGAATCACGGTGGTAAATATAGTATTGCAACAAGCCAAGGCCCAGTGTTTCTCTGTGGTAGCAAATTTAGCGGCTGTGTTTTTTAGAAAAACATTCGAGCAGTTTCAGCCCATCATCGAAATTGTGCTAATTATACCCAAACCCTGCTATATTCCCAGAAATGTGTGCAAGAAGTGTAAAGAATGTAGATTATTTTTCATGTCTATAGTGCATCTGCTTTGCTATGCCTTACATAGTTGTGCTTTAGTGCAACTTTATCATTTACAATCTTGATTATATTATGTTTGTTGCATTTTATCAGTTTTCTTGTATTTAAAAATCTTTGCGTGGGTATGGGTCAATTTTATAATGAGTAATTCTGTACAGTAAAGGAACAAAGAGTACAACACTGTGAACAGCTGTTCCAGATGGAGACCCTATGTCTCTGTTCTGTTTGAATTACTTTCTCTCACAGCCTTATCACCTGGGTGTTACTGTTGGTGCCCCACTAACAGTGCAGCTGCAGACAACAGTAGGGGCAGGCAGGGGCTGGGGGTGCCCTTTTATCTCAATTCTCATCTCTCCTGTTGGGGTAGCACCAACTGAAAGGTTGTGGTCATGGCCCTCACTTCTCTGCCACCACAGGCTGCGGCACCACCTGGGGGGAGAATGAGCCTGTGCTTTAGTGCTGCAGGGGACCAGCAGCACTAAAGCCCATTAATCCGTGTAGTCACTTTCTCAACCATACCAACAAAAACAGGAGCACGCTAATGCATGTCAGCAAAACACTGGGCTTAATCAAATCAGAAATTATTTGGCATCCTCAATAGAATGCACTGTGTTTTCAGATTAGTAGATGATCTTCTTGGCAAGTATCTTTGTCCAATTCAGAGTCACACACGAATAATATCCTCAGTCATGATACAAAATGTCAAAGAAATGTCTGTCAATGCAGTGGGATTTGTTCTCCTGCTCTGAAAGTTTAACATAACTCTGAAAAGGTCTTATCCTTTTAATCTTGCTCCACTGTGCCGTCCACCAATTAAATGTGAGGTGACAGGAGCAGACATCAAATATGCATTGCTTCAGTACGCAAATGTGAACACATTCTTCTTAATGTTTTAAAGGAAAGCAAACCAACATGCGTGCTGGAAAATGTGTTCCGATTTTCTGCAGTATGAATTCTTGCCAAATCCTGTTATGCACGCTTAGTTTCTCTTTGCAGCACAAACGTTGCAATTATTTTCTTCTCTGCTCAACAACACAAAAACATAGGCAACTACCCCACACACCCACACTTCCAGATACATAAGAGTACAGCATCAGAGAGTGGTACATAAAACTAATGACACAGAACAGAGGGCCTTTGCAACCTATAGCCAGCTAAGAGAACCAAACTGAAATATTCCAAATATTCACAAGGCAAAAAAAAAAAGTCACTGCAAAGTCATATCATTAAGAAGGAACTAACACACAAATCTAACCGACATTGAATTAGCGAACACACACTATTTGCCATCACCTCACAGGTTTACATCCTTTGTAAGCCATTTGTTTCTACAGAAAAACACAGAGACACAGACTGTAGCGACATGAAATTAATTACAGTGCTGCATGTTCACCCAGTGGGCTACAAACACTAAAAAGCTGACAACTGTATGCAGCTACAGCAACACCTTTCCCCCAAACCACACACACGCAACAATCACACACACGCTCCTGTTCCCTCCTGCACACACTTTACTGTAAAGGGCTGTTTTTCATTAATCCGCATGCATTTAATCCGCATTTAGATTCACTGACCTAAAATCAATAAATTTACCAAATATCCAGAACATTTAGCAAGAAAACGTTGTTCAAATGTCAGCATATCTCTCATGGAAGGGTAGTGACATTTTTTATTCAGAAAAGCCATCAATCTACCCACGTTTGTCTTGCACCTGAAGGTATGGTTGAAGGACAATCTGAACATGACCTTTACTTTTTTCTTGTTTCCTTTGTTAATTTCTGTTTCACATAAATGTAGAAAGCTTACTGGTTTTCCTGGGCAAAGGCCTGGTCACAGTGGCCCAGCAAAATTAATTCACACGTCTTCACAAAATATATGGTAATGGTGTGTGTGGTAGAGGGATAAAACCTCTCAGAGTTAACAACCTTGCTAAACTGTGTGCTAAAGGTCTTTGTCACTAACGGGGCACACTGTTTATTCAAAATATCTATTTGTAAAATCAATTCATGTCTCCTATGTGTAAAACCATTGCTTTTTTGTGGAGCACTTTACACTTCAATGGGGGAAGATATAGAAAAAAGTGGATGGTGCAAAACAGCTAATAAAATCGAGAGAAACAAAACAGCGCAGATTTACTTGATACCTGTGAACAGATTGCAGAAGTTCCACTTGGATTTTTTTAGGACGTTGTTCTCAGAAGTTGACAAAGTTTTGCAGCTTGGCTTGACAGATGGTGGGTGCAAACATAACTGCAGGTTCTGTCACTTGGTTGTAATTTATTTTGAACAGGAATGGATGAACACAAAAGTGACCCGGAAGCATAGTAAAGCCAAAGCTATGTTTTGTTATTGTTTTTGTGCACGTTAATAGTTACATTATGCCAGATTTTTGCCAGAACTCGTCCTCAACAACATTTTGTAGACAATAAACTTAGTTAAAGCAATAGGCTACAGACAAATGTAGGAAAATGTTGTATTTTACAGCTACTTTAACATTATTAGCATTATCATTTCATCAGAAGCTTTTGTGGCTGCCAGGTTTCATTATTGCTATCAGTTGGGCGGTGATGTTTTGTCTCTGTCCCGGGGCCCCTTGCAGTGAGGGTCAGTTGCAGCTGTGTCAGGTGACAGAAGCAGGTGAGTTGGTGCAACATCATCCTCACCTTCCTGGTAGGACAGCACCAACTGGAAAATAACAGAATAACAAACAAAGGACGAGTAATCCTTTTTTCCCCCTCTTCTCTTACTTGACAGGACACATGAAAGCTTCATGGATAGATAATGTGTGCACAGAAATGTAAATGCTTTCACCTCAAGTCACTAAAGGTACATTGACATAGTAATGGATGTCGGCACCAGAGGACACTTAATTGCATATAGGCAGACACATGGTGAGATGTGGAAAGACAAAACCATTAAGTCCTTTTCCAGCTTTTCCCATCATCGTGTTGGATGCTCCACTGGCTTGGCCTGATTTGGAATGACAGCATCTCTTACCTTCACAACAAATCTGATGTATTCCTTAAGATCAAAATAAGTACAGCATCACACTGCAAATGATTATCGCATTGGCTTTGTTTTGTGCGAGCATCAAACACAATTCAGGAGTGTGACAATCAAATTAGTGGAAATAAGAGCTGACTCGCTGTTCAATTAAAATCAGGCTTCAGTTGTTTCTGAAAGGGTTGCTTGTCAATGTAATTGAATTGTATCACCGGGAAATCATGCATGGAAATGATAATTTTGCAAAGTAATTATTTTACCTTCTCACATTCTCATCCAGTGGATGTTGCAAGCAGTACATTTTATAACCTTTAGGAATGGAAAGTGGCAGAGAGTGCTGGCAGGGCCTGCCAAACACAACACTTTTGTTTGAAGCAATCTGTCTCTCAGCTCCACCCACAGCCCAAGCAAACAGCTCTGTCTCACTAAGAGAAAACACAGGCTTCAGCCAGCATGGCTGCACGTAGAGAGAATTCCATCAAAATGAAAGGCCTTATTAGTTGTGTCAAATACTGATATTCACCAAGGTAAAGTGCACAGAATACAGATAGCATTACAGGAGCATACAGCAGGCCATATCAACACCTCAAGGGAAAGGCTCCCAGACAATAACTTGAGGGATGGTGTGATGGCAGGCATTTGAAAGGCATCACAGATGACGTCTAATCTGTATTAAAAGACCTGGGCTGGCTGTAATCACCTCTATGTCACTGTGCTAATGGAATTCAAAGGCAGATAACAGACACAGTGCATGCAGGGTCAAAAACGGTGCAACACACAAAAAAGCAGAAAAAGACACAAAAACACTACCGATAATAGCAGGCAGACAAAAACATCACAGTTATTTTGAAGGCCAAGACAGAGAAGACTGTAAAGAGAGCAGAAGGCAACTGTCAGAAAGGCTAGGGTATATGATTATGTACTCCCCTGTGTTCATGAAAGGGAATTTCAATCAATTTGAAAGAGCCAACACTATTAAATATTGACACTCTCCTCCTCCTGCTTGCCTGCTAACCCTTCCTCCTCCTCAGTTTGGCAATCACAGACATGATGTTGATCATAATTAAACAGCCAGCCCCTCTTGCTTTTTTGACTTGCTTGTGCCATTAATTAGGCTGCCAAGATTTTGCTCTCCACTAGTTAAATGCTGCTGCTGAAATATGTCACCAGTACCTCACAAGCTAGCACTACAGTACATGACTACAACATTGGTAGAAGTAAACGTTCATTCAAAAGCTTAATTAATACCCTGCTAGTGATTCCCTGTTTAAAAACTCCTGTTGTTTCACTTTGAAAAAAGTTCACCTGCAGGACAATTGTTTCAATCATTGTGTGAGAACATTTCCTTTTTTATTGGTAGTCAGGGGTGGTGGTTCCGATTTTAAGAGGCACTTGAGCTGCAAAACGTCTCTTCATAATCAGCATGGCATATTAAACAAAACCAGTTCTACAAATTAAAGTAATTAAATAAGCTCATTAGCAAGTACACTTTAAAAACACAGCACAGTAAAGACTACAGACGTTTGACGGCAGGTGTAAAATACCATCTTTGACAATAATTGTAATCAGTAACAGGTGTGGGCGGGCAATGACTGGAATAAATAACAAATTTTTTAATATGTTTTTTTGTGTATGGTTATTTGCTCTTGAAGGATATATATATATATTGCCTGGATATCTGAAGAGACTCCTTTTGAAACTCGTCAGCAGTTTCATTCTGTGATGGTGTGTTTTGACAAGTTATGGTAGAGGGGATCAATAGATTGACCACCACTTAGGTTTTAGCAGTGTTGCAGTAACGTGCCACAAAGGTCCGGAGAAAGAGCTGAACCACAAAGCACAGTTTTCCATCACCGTTGCTCACCTGTGAATGAGATAGAGGAAGTTGAAATATGGTTGCTTTGCAAGGTGGCCTGCCTTAGTGATTTGTGACAGGCTGAGGAGCTCAATGAGGAGGTGGACCACAAAATGCTTGCTGGGAGGAGACCAAGGAAACACAGCAGTACATCTCCCTGGAGATCCCCAGAAAGCGCCAGAGGAAATTAGTGGGGGGAAAAGGACATGTGGGCTGATGTGTTTAGATTGATGACTAGATAAGTATGAAGTGTTTTGTTAGTCAATTCAATTCAATTCAGCTTTATTGACATGAATGTCAAACAACAATATTGCCAGCGCTTAAAATATAATACAAAAGAACAATTCATTTTTAATTAAATAGTTAAATAAAGAAAATAGTAAAAGTGTGTTATGTTAGTCTCCTTTGTCACTCCTGTCCTTAAACGACCTTAAAAATGGCTTCCGGGCTGCTGCATCCACCGAGGAAGGAGCAGAGATGAGCACAGACAACAATACAATACAATACAATATCTAATGCTGATGTCTGTACTGTTCTTTAAAATCTTACAGCTTTCCATCATATTTGTGACGGATACACACTTAATAACTACAACTAAGCTCAGTGCTCATCATCACACCCACAGCAAAACATCCCAAAAATGTCAAAAATGATTTTTATAAGCCAGACCAGACAATCTAGTTTACAGGTAGCTACACTACAAGTTTGTCAACCGCAGATGGGGAGGTGGGAAATTGACAGCGGGGAGGAATTGGTAGGAACATACAGTGTCAGGGAGGAGGGAAAAGTGTCATGCTGAGCAAACTCTGACATGTGTCAGGGTATCATGGGGCGTCCCTCACTCAGCACTGGCTGTCGTCCACCATGTCAAACTAAATGGAATATGATTGTTCTTGAAGCTTATTTTCATTCTCAACATGCCAACCATGTACCCACACATACATGTCTGTCAGCATGAGCCATTATTGGACTGACATAGCCTAGATAGATCCTTAGACACCCACACATAGAATCTTAATTTGATATATATATTATAATTATTATTATTATTTTTATGTTGCCCATTTATTTGTTATTTCTTGTTGTTTTAATGTCAAAAAATTGTTAAAGTTTGGCTTTAAAACGTCTATAGACTGTCTGCAGTGATTGAGGAATTTTTCAGGTATTCCTGCTTGTTATAAGTTATTGAAATAAAACATAACTGCTACAACTTGGCCCAAATCTCCCCAAATAATCCAGACGGGCTGATTCATACAGATGCCAAATGCTGAGCAGCCATTGATCGCATGGTAGAGGCAATTACAGGCCATTCAATGTCAAAGAGAGATAGTCACTGTCCTTAACGCCTCCTTTCACCGTGATTTTAAGCTTACAGCAGCATATTTATAATTACACATACTAATCAAGGTGGGAGTTCACAGTAAGCCATTCCATTATGTCAGCATCTCTGAGTGTCAACAGAGAGTCAATAGCCAAATTACTTCTGTACCATTTGGCAGAGATTTTACACAGACCCCCACCTCTTCACAATCCTCCTCTCAACATCAAATCACAAAAATGCTGTTGATTGAGCAGGTCTATATTATGCAGAACATGTATGAGCTAAACACACTCTGGCTCACACCTGGCTTTTAAGTTGGTGATCAAGTTTAGAGCTTTGTTATAGAAGGTGCACCGAGAATAAAAAACAGGTAGAGTTTTACCTTCAACACTAACAGCATGACACTTGCACGTTGATTATGCATAAAACTGCAATTCAGACTATTTAAAAGGAAATTACTTCCTTAATCACACGCATAATATGCATTTAATATTATCTGTATCCTGCTAAATTAAAGGTTGGTGCATAAGTGCCTTTCAAAGGCTTACTGAGGAGTTGTTGAAGAAATATTTGACTTTTATTGAGTTTTCCATTTTTTTGTACAAATTGTTAAAACTGTATGTAATTGTGAAAGTGACTCAATTAAAATAACCATTCTCCGTGAAATAGCATTGGCCGTCTCAAAGGCTCATATCAATACAGCTTGGCAAGATGCTACCTCTCTAATTCTAGCATAATCAGAAAAAAATGTGGATAAATTGATATTAATGAAGATTCATACGCATAATTAAACAAGCTTATTTTCAAATAAGAATGCCTTTGCTATGATTCTCCAATAACACCTGCCTTAATATGCCAATCTGAATTCTAACAAGACAGATTTAAACATTTTTTGAGTTGAAAGAGAAAATTCCTCAAAGGTGGGCTGCAGTTAAAAACTCACCCTTTGGTGACAGAAGTCAAATTGTTTCATTGACAAAACTAAGAGTTGAAAGCCAAACTAGCAGCTCTGTTAATGTCAGCATGCTAACATGCTTGCAATGACAATGCTAACATGCTGATATTTATTGCAAGGTGACCAGATTTCTGAAATGAAAACTGGGGACATTTTTGGTTTGGTCGTCAGTATGTCATTAAAAAATATAATATTATTATATATAAAATAAGAAGGGGGACAATTTCGGTTTTATAATCTGTCAAATATAATTCTTCTGAATGAAATCAAGTCAAGTCATTTTGAAGCAGAAACTACCTTTCAGTCAATAAGTACAGGCTGCAATCACTTTCTGGCAAGTACAATACTGCATTTTATGTGATGTTTTGGCCATTTAAAGGTATTTCAACAGGTAAAAAGGACTGGATTGGTTGGTAAACATCAAGTTAAATAATGTAGAGTCATAAGGATAATTGCAAAAGAGATCATGTTTTTATTTTATATATAACTCAGCAGTAAGTCATGTTAATTATAGGCTACAGTCTGTTTTCCAATTATAAACAAGCATATTAGACATAGTCTACCAAACACGTATTCCATCGGCAACAACAGGCTTCTATTATTGCCTATAATCACATAAATGTCAGGCCTGGTTGCGCTATAAACTGCACTTGGCCACATTTGTGATTATTCCGTTAAAAGAAGCATTAAAGTATCACAAAGACATACCTTTGCTATTACCATGGACATAAAATTATGTTTATTTGCATGTTATGTCTTTTTGATCCAGATAAAAGCAGCTGTAGACGTAAGGAGACGGTAATACAGCTTTACCATGCAATCAGTTTTCGATGATGACTACAACGATTACGACGATCACTTTTCGGCATGACACCTGTATACTCTACTGTCCAGTCTTTCTGGCCATGTAAAATCTGATTTCGGGTCTGTTAACTCCGTAAACAGTCTATGATTAACACACAGTTAACATTTCTGGGGACAGATCCAGACGGGGACAGGCAACCAAAATCGGGGACTGTCTCTGGAAAACGGGGATGTCTGGTCACCCTATACTATTGTAGCCATCTAAGTTTGTCAGGTTAGCACGCTAACATCTGCACTACAAAGTACAGCTGATGCTGTCAGGACATCATTAGTTTTGCATTTTGGGTTTAATTAAAATTTTGGTTCTAGATGAAACGTTATAAGGTCATTAAAGTTATTACAATTTATTCTGTAGGGACCATGAATGTTTTTAACGAAGTGTATGGCAATCCATCCCTTTTAAGTTTTCTCTCTGGTGAATGTAGGTCCAGCATTCACTTTTCTTTGAGCACTGTTTTGTTCTCCACCAACTATTTAGGGAAATATGGAGCTCTTTAGCCACTACATGCTCCACTATGTTGTCTGGCTTGATGCTAAGCAAGAAGTGAACAGCATTTTATTATCATATGATCATTTGATCTATTGTTCATATAAAAATATTTATTTCTGCTTTTATCTATATTAATATCTATATATCTATAATTGAAGAATATATTTGAATTACATTGAAATATATGAAATAGATATATAGATAGATAGATAGATAGATTTGGTTAATAAATAGCATATTACACCTTTGTAATAATACCTAATGCAAAATCAGACATCCAGCCTGGCCTCCAGCACTGTAGCATTCATTCCCACAACTGCTACCCTTCAAACCAGCAACAGCATCATTTATTGCAATATTACTCAGTGAAAGACATCGCTATGACAGGAATATCGTTCATCAAACTCTTATCGTACAGTGTACGATGTCTAGCAGCCCATAAAATGTAATCATGATGATTAAGTGGTGATATTGACTGTAGTTGTTGCATTGAGTGTCCAATGCATTTAGACAGTCGAGAGCCTCGCATGCTGAACTGTTTTTTATACCAGGGATCTTGTGCTCACTCAACTGCCTTTTAATCTTAAAAATAATCAACAGCGTGATTAATTGGAAACCAAATAGGGGATACTATCTGGGAGCATCAGTTTCACTGTGCAGTTCACTGATGTATGGTTATCGATTACAACAGGGGGCCCTCTAATCAGAATCATAGTAAAATCAATAGCTACATAGCATTGCCTGAGGTCCTGTTCATGCTTCAGTGTACGTATCGGGAGTAAACTCCCCTGTGCTAAAACAGTCCATCCACTGTGGAAATAAACGGCAGGAGACAGACAGAGATAAAGGACGAAAGCTTTGAGAAAGGTGAAGCAGAGGACTGAGAGGGTTATTCAACGAGGGGATTCTGTGTGATTGAAAACTGTTCTGTAGGTTTTCTAACTCAAACCTTCAAGCCATCAAGCTTCCAGGGTGCGCCGAAGGGTCAACATGCCACTAACCTCAACCGGATCCACAGGCGAGATCCAGCCACCGAGCTGTCGTGCTGTTGTCACATCCCACTACCTCTGTACTCTGACCGCTACGTTCCTCCTCTGTCTCTTGATCACTCCATCTCCCTCGGGAGCGAGTTAAGTTGCACGGCTGCAGTCATGTGTAATCACAGCATTCCCTGTTGGGAGAATGGAGAGGCAGGGTGAGGGCAGACCTGACTTTATCAGTTTAAAACTTGACTTTAGGTTGCCTGTTCAACATATAACAGTCACAACCCATGAACTGTGACACTGTCCTGAAGACAGCTAAATGAAGCAGACCTAGAAGAGCTCAGAGGAGCCGCAGAAAGACTCCAGGGTTTCCACAAGCATCTGGTCTGGTGCCAGGCTATCTGAGGCATTCTGCACTCCTGGCATCCTGCCATGTAACAAGGAAACCAAACCTTTGCTGCTCACCTACACAGAGAGAGGACAACAGAGGAGAAACACATTTAGTAGAGCAGGAAATCCAAGAACAATAGGAACAGGATGAGAGAAAAAGAGGGATTTGGAGCAAAGGAATTTTGAGCAAGGAAGGGGCGCTGTGAATTCAACAAATCTATTTCTTACAAAATTCTCTTATATCCAAGTCTATTTGCGTTGCCAAATATGTTTTTGAGCAAATGTATTGTACCTTGATTGCATTAATTAACATTTTTTTCAGTCCAGGAAGTCAGACAGAGGTAATAGGATGAGAGTTGTTTGTGGGCTTAGGTACAGAAGCCCTAAGCGGCCACCCATTCATGTCTTTATTTTACTCGTGGTAACGGGATAATTATCTCGTGATCTCGAGATAAGGACTGTTGTTTTCTCGTGATAACGGGATCATTTTCTCGTGATCTCGAGATCATAAACAGTAGTTTAACACAGGGTTGGCAAGAACGTTTCTTAATAGTAATTTCAAGTTGTTTTTAGTGTCATTGAGGCACAGGACTCATTGTCTGAAGATTATAAGTTCAATGCTCATGGAAATAAATTTCATATTCCTCTTCAACAAAGTTGTTATGAAGATGACTGATTAACATGCTCACAATTAAACACGTGCTGGAGTTTGCACATCCCAGCGATTGGTCCACATTCATCAACCTATGGACTTCATTTCCCCATCATTCCCAGGCAGATGAAATTCATCCGCTTCCCATTCAGGGAAAAGAAGAACAAATCAATCAGAAGTACAGCCAAAGATTTTGACATAAGCTTCTGACATCGCTATTGGCCTCATCTATGTGGAGCCATTTTTATACAGTATTCCAAAGCCCTTGCAGTCACCTGCAGCTCACGTTAGACTATCAAGTCAGCGAAAGTCAGCTGCAGTCATCTCAAACGCACCTATTGTATGCTTTAGTGTGTGGCTACCTTGTGATTGACAAGTTGCTACCATGGCAAACTGTCAGGTGTAGCCATTTGTATCCCTACCCAGCACCACCCTCTTGTCCAAATGGTCACTTTTTGTTCCAAATAACCAATATGGCGACTACCAATATGCCAAACTCGTTCAAAGTATTAGTCCACAAACCAATGGTGGCTCGACTTATTTTATACCGTCTATGGCTCCAGTCTATTCTACTATCCTACTGACAAGGTTAGCGTCTAGCTATTGTCACCAGCTAGCCGCTGACCTTGTCTGTCTGTTGTATGGTGCTGAGCAAAAGCATACATTAGGTTATCAAAGCTTTTTCACTAAATCTATCAAAACAACAATCTGAAAGATGGTAGAACCCTCTGTAGAGCTGAGGGGAGATCGGGGTTAGGTGATAATTATCTGTGGCTTTGTCATTACAAGTGACTCCTTTCACATTACATGTAGTACTTTTTTCAATTGTTAATGCAAAAATATTGATTAGTGCAGCTCCAAATTGCTTTGAGTTCATAAAAACATGACCACAAAAACATTAATTAACATTAATGTTAGCTGCAAGTTTATTGTAGGAAAAAACTAATCAGTGAATGTTTTGCTACACTATACATTCCTGTATGTAAATACATTCAATGAAACAATTTCCTAACAATGTTAGCCAATAACATGAAGTTAGGGGCATTAGGTGTCCTACTAGATTGTATACAAGATTGGGATCCACATAAGTTGCAGTGTGAAAACAATGACCCTGAATATAAAAGCTTAACTGTGGTGCAGGTCGCCTATCACCAGATAATAACTACCGTACCACAGCAACATTAACCAGAGTGAGATGGAAATGCGCCACTGGCACTCAGTACCAATCACCACAAGGGGAGCAATTACCGTAACATTAAATAGTGATAAACACAACTGCACAGTGATCGTCAGAACATCAGAGCTGTCACCGCGTCATCCGTCAAAACCACGCTTCAGGGTAGCAACAGTCAGGTAGTGATACATTACAAGGGACAGAAACAGGTGCTACCATAGATTCTAATTACTTTGTTCTATCAATTATGTACAAATCCTTGCATGGCCTGGGGTCTGCCACACACTGCTGTGCCTCCTACTCACTCTCTGCACCATCCCAGCTGCAGCTACATAGCAGTCAGTACTTTTCAACAGTGCTTTGTGAGGATGCCTTGAGGTGACTATAAAGGTTTATTTTTCCAAGGCTGAATTCATATGGATGGAAGAGTTCTCAAAAATAAATTGAAAAATAAAACATTCTGCATATCCTACTGACATCTGAATTTGTTTGTTACATCCTCTCTAGTAACAGGAGTAAATTCTTTTCTCTTCCACTCAGCCCTGTAAGCATCAGTTTAGACACACAGGTGCTCTGCTGTTTTGTGTTTTCAAGCTGTAACGGTCTTCCAGGCACTTGTGGTTTCTGCCTTTGTTTTGCACACTTCTTAAGTTTTCTCTCAGACGCTTGGTGCACAAAAACATTATGGTAATGAGCTGGTAGACATCTGCTTCCAGCTCAGTTTTTCTCTAGGTGTTTAAGCATGAGTGTGTCACTCATATAGGGGATCTGCTTTTACCTACAGTAGGTCAAATCTTTAAAAGGGAGGCATATACAGGGGAATTTCAGAATTAAACAGCTGCAAGAATCAATTCATCATGGTTGAAGAATGATGTTTTGTTTACCCTCCCCTCATGAAACAGCATCGTAGTTTTATAATGCATTAGGTTCGGTGTACTGTGTGAATTAATGACTTACACTCCCGGTACGGCACGTCATTCAGTGTAGAAGGAGAGCGTTATGTATAAGGCAGGCTGCAACTAACAGCCATATTTGTTCAAATGTGAATGGGGTTTTGCAGCAAGCTATAAAAGCAGTCTGATAGTGTTTAAAGGATCAGTTCATGTTTTCGTGCCTAAATATGAAGGCACAACGCAAGACAAATAAGCAGAAGGGAGAAACATCTGATACAAAGCTTTTTTTTATTAAGGCCATAAGTAGCAAAGATGAAAATGTGAATCTAGGCTGCAGAATAGTGAATACTTTATACCCATACAAAACAGGCATACTTATGGCACTACATTTGAAAGGACATACACTTTCTCATGGAGCAGTGCTTGAATAAATGTTTCTGTTTTCACATTTGAAGCGTTGCCCTCGACTTATTTTCCTGAATACCAATGGCGGATCAGTATACACTGCCTCATAATTAAAGGAAAACTCTGTTGGATCCTGTAATCAGCTTTGGAAAGATTGTATGAATTAGGAGCCCTGGCCATGGTAAACGAACTAGAAAAATAATGTCAGTTGTTACATGATGTTAATTATCTCTCAGAATTAGAAAATGTTTTGGAATGAGGAAGAAATTATTTTAGATACCACAATTTGTTAATTGAGAGATTTTAAGGAGTTTCAGAGTTGCCAAATGACCGTTGACAGTTGAAAAGGGGGATTGCTATTTTGGTTTTCTCTCATAAAGTTAGTGAATGTATGGATATTTTTATCCAGAAATAATATAAGAAAACTAACAAACTATAAATATTATAATATACTTTCTGTCTGTCTGACAATTTACATCAGAGGTGTGTAATTTAAAAGATGTGGTCATGCATTTCCTCCACAGTGTAGGTCATGTTCCCGCCATGGTTGTTATCTGGATTGTTATGAAATATTTATTTAGTTACCATATCACTCAATTGAATAATTAAGTGTAAAAATCTGATAAAGCAGAGCAAAGCTGTGTGTTGCCTTTTCTTTTGGGTGTGACATTTAAACTTGTTCAACTACTGGAGAGAAGAAAAACACATACTGCATCTAGACAGTTTTGAATTTCTTAAGGTTAAGACTGTTCAGCAGACAAGAGTCTCACAATAGCCTGTACTAGGCTGTACTATTGTCTTTGGTATCACTGATATCCAGTGATATCAATGAAGTGACTCACTAAATGCATTCAAGCAGCACACCTGCCAGTGAGCAGCAGTCACAGACTGTTAACCACAAGATCTGGAAGTGTTTGTGAGTCAATGAAGCTTCACAAACTCTGTCACCGTCTGCTTTTGTCAAAGTTCGGCGCACATAAAGAGCGATTTAGATTCATCTTCGTGATTGTATGATTCACACTAAAGTGAGCTCAAGCACGGCGTCCTGGCACTGTTGTAAGGTAAGCAAATAAAAAGTTATGATTCAATATTAAAGAAAGAATTAACAGTTCTCAGGCTTTTTAAATCAATGTTGTGCTACTATTTCTCTAAGTTGACTTGTACAGTCTATGTAACCATCCTTCTGACTGTAAAATATAGTCAAACAGTGTCTGTATTGAAGTGACTCATATTGTCCACAGCAGTATTAATGTTGCTGTTAAAGCTAATGAAATAACATTATATTGTTACACATGTCAATAATGATGGCATGACAGTCTCAGGCAGACCGTCTCAGAATAAACTCTAAATGGTAGAATTTCCTTGTGCCCAATGTCCATGCTGTGCCATTGTCTGGTAATTTCATAATGGTACTGACAATGTTGCACCAGAAAATGTAGCCCATTTTCCAGGAAAATCACGCAGAGTACTGTCTCCATGTAAACAGTCCCAGAAAATGATTGGCTGAGTGAAGCAGGTCCTGTTCGTGCCTCATGCTGCCTTAAAGTACAAGGCTCTGATTCAAAGATAGAAAGTTTTAATATGAGGTTTTGTTTGTGGTCTAAAATAGTGTGACCGAAAGACTTTACTTACCTTGCTTATCCGTGTGTACAATTATATTTTGGTGCTTATGTCTGAGTCTAGGTACTCTAAATGCAGCACTGCTGTGTGCTGCCAAACAACAGCAGCAGTGGCAGCAGCAACATATAGTCATAGTAGTAAGTTAACCTACAACACTGTGTTGGTAGGTGTGTCAGTGGCATAGCATAGTTCAGTGCTCTTCATCCTCACAATGTAACATCTTGGCAAAATCACTTTTTGAAAATCCAGTTTACATTCTACAATTTAAATGAACTCTCTAATAATGATAATATTGTTGGCATTCATTTCATGTTATTACTTTATTGTTACCATTATTATTCCTTCATTATACCATATATTTATATCATCACATGACATGCTGGTAGTCATTGTGTGTGCCATCTTTCATAAATTTCAAAAGAGATATTGTCTTGCAGAAAGGCTAAAAGATTGTATGCCCTTATTTATTAATTTTTTGGGGAGGTCTGTATAGCATATTCTGATTGCGTGGATTATGGTCGTCCAGGTGTTACTATAATAAAGAGGAAGTCAAAATTTAAAACCCCTGACTGAAAACAATAAACAGCTGACTGACATATTGTGTTTGTGTGCTGTTTTGACACAGGCACCTGCTGGAAAATGACACTGCAACCATTAACTCCAGTGAACTGTTCAGGCCTTCTGCAGCCTGGCTGCTCCCTGCTACAGCTGGATGGTGAAGTTCTCCTGTTTGGCCAGAAAGGGTGGCCCAAGCGTTCATGTCCAACAGGTGTATTTGGGGTTCGGTTGAAATGTGGCGAGATGAAGTTGAGGCCCATTTCCTTCTCCAGTGACTCATGCTACCTTCCTCCGTTACGTTGTCCAGCTGTTTGCCGCCTCGACCCCTATGACGGGCTTCCAGAGAGTTATCTCATCCATGGCGGCCGCACCCCAAATAATGAGATCTCATCGAGCCTGTACCTGCTGACCACGGATAGCCGTGGCTGCAATCGTAAACTGACCTTGAGCTGCAAAGAGAGGGAACTGGTAGGAGAAGTGCCGGGGGCCAGATACGGCCACACAATGAGCATGGTTCAAAGCCATGGGAAGACAGCTTGTGTTTTGTTTGGGGGTAGATCCTACATGCCCGCAGGAGAGCGGACCACAGAGAGCTGGAACAGCGTTGTGGACTGTCCTCCTCAGGTGTTCCTGTTTGACTTGGAGTTTGGTTGCTCTTCTGCTCACACTTTACCTGAGCTCAGCGATGGACAGTCTTTCCATCTGGCCCTGGCCAGAGAAGACTGTGTCTACTTCCTCGGGGGACATTCACTCACCTCTGACTCTCGTCCCCCTCGACTCTTTCGCCTGCGTGTTGAGCTCCTGCAGGGCAGCCCCTTGCTTTCTTGTGAAGCTCTAGACACTGGGATATCCATCTCTAGTGCCATAATCACCCGTACAGGTCCCACTCACAAATATATCATCTTAGGTGGGTATCAGGCAGACTCTCAGAAGAGGATGGAGTGCAGAACTGTGATTCTGGATGAGAAAGGGATTCACTTTGAGCCCTTGGAACCACCTAAGTGGACCCCAGATATCATCCATAGTCGCACATGGTTTGGCGGCAGTGACGGGGAGGGAAAGGTCCTGCTTGGTGTACCCACGGAAGGAAGGCCATGCCAACCAGATATGCATTATTTTTATCAGGTGAGCTTCCAGACAGAGGGAGAAGGCAAAGAGGAAGCAGGAACACAGGGCTGCAGCCAGGAGTCAACAGATTACGACGACTCCACTCCTCTTGAAGATTCTGAGGAGCTCTACTTCGGGCGTGAGCCACACGAGCTGGAGGACAGTGATGGAGAAGGGGATACTTACAATGAGGAAGATGAGGAGGACGAATCACAAACAGGCTACTGGATCAAATGCAGCCTGGGCTGTCAGGTAGACCCCAACACGTGGGAGCCATACTACTCTACTGAGCTCCACCGGCCAGCCATGATCTTCTGCTCCAGAGGGGAGGGGGGACACTGGGTCCATGCTCAGTGCATGGAGCTGTCTGAGACCCTTCTGCTCAGGCTCTCTGAGGGCAACAAAAAGTACTTCTGCCTGGACCACGGAGGCCTGCCTTACCAGGAGATGACACCACCCCGACAGGTCATGCCTCTGAAGCGCACCCCCATGAAAGTTAAGGACAGGAAAACTCCTCCTACAATCAGGATGTCCCCTGCAAAAAAAAGCTTTTTCAGAAGGCTTTTTGACTGAATTCAGTTTTGATTATGACGCATGTAGATGGTCACTGTTAAAAACGCTATGTAGACTGAGAACATTTCTTGTTCATATTGAGAGAATAAATGATAGAGGAAAAATACATGACATACTGATCCGTACTCAATGTGGAAAATACTGTGAAGAGAATAAACTGTAAAATTGCAACCTGATATGTTGTATCTAACAGCTTTGTATTTCCATTAGAATCTCACATTGTTTTTCAAAAAATAAGTACTATTTTAGCAAGTTCGTCTACAGTGTTTCTACTTTGTGTTTGTATAATCTGTATAACAGGCAATTTTAATTTTGCATTCCATTAAGTATAACAGGTTTTACATCCTAACATTTTCTTCCATGGCCAAATAGAGCTGCATTCTTTTTACAATTCTTTCTACTATTAAGATGATGATTATTGAATGAAATGAAATATCTGACATGCTTATCTGTACTCAATGAAATAAACAATAAACAGCCACAAATTCTCAGTCATTCTACCTGTTTATTTCTAATATTTTTCACAGATTGTCAGTGTTTCTAGTTTGCAGTTATTTTGCATTTCAGTAAGAACACCTGTGAAAATAACACTATACATTAACACTTCTTGGCTTCCAGAGCCAAATATACCTACATTTACAATAAAATTTATCATAATTTATTAGTAGTATCTAATATACAAATCTGTGGTCAGTTAAATAATTAATTTAATTTAAATAATAACAATCAATCAACCTACATGAACAATCTAAACCTAAATGTCTTTATAGTTTAAAGGGCTTTCACAATTTTTAAATGTGACAGTAAATCTGTATTATTTTGAAAATTTTTTAGCATATCTCTCTGCAGTGTTTCTACTGTTTCATTAGCTGTGTAACAGTTTCTTGTTGTTTTGTTTTCCCGGACCACAGTAAAAATAAGCAGTTATGAGTGCTGTCTTCCAGGACCAAATGTGCATGATTTCTGTGCTGTTAATGCAATATTAAAACACAAAATAAAAACTAAATAATAAAATAAACCGACAAAGGATCAAGATCAAGATTTTGACTTTATTTATTCTTTGAAGGAAACAAGGACAAAAAATGTACACACTTCCTCTTCTATGAAGATAACACATCAAAAGAATGTTAAGTTGTCTGCTTCAGTGAAATATACAGCAGATATCTGAATACTGTACAGCATTTAAGAACAAATAAATAATGTAAATGAGTAGTGGAAGTGCAATACTGTATTAGTACTGTACTACTATGCAATATGAATCACTACTTGAAGTCTTCTGCAACCGCAGTAAACAGTTTACATGATATTTAGTGTAATATGGAAACACAAAATGAGGAAATACTGGTGAATAGTGAACTAGTAGAAGTCCGTGGATCATCCATCATCCACTACTTTGGAAATACAATTCATTATGGCAAAAAAAAACTAATATGAGACAAGTTGCAATATAATGCACTCTAAAACATGATGTTATTGTAGAGCTGTGACAAATTGAATGAAATGTGAATATTCCACAGCTGTCACATGGTTAAACTTGTGACAGTAAAATAAAATCAAACACTCAATCAAATAAGAAAACCAAATTGCCTGTCACAATTCAAAATTGTGACAGGCAGAGAAAGAAAATATATATCAATCAATCTAACAAATAAAGTTGCCAACAAATCAGGTCTTTCTAGCTCCTGCCCATCCCTCTCCTCTGTCAACCGTGTGAATGAAGAAATATCAGCAGAGAAAAAGAGCCAGGTTATATACAGCACTTAAGAAAAATCCCTGCCTGTTGGAGAGTCCATGGGGTATTAAGCTCCGTAATGGACCATACTGGATTTTTATGATATCAACAAAAAGGTCAGTATATGCTTTACTTTATGTGAAGAATTCGAATAAGTATCATCTATCCTCCACTGTGCAAAAACTAAAAGAGATAAAAATTGGTTCAAAGTGACCTAGCATCTATTCTGCCCCTAAGGGATCCCAAGATAAAGCACTAAAGTAATCTTTTTCAGAGGGCACTCATGAAACAAAGAACATTTGGGTCTCTGTGATTGCATTTTGCTCCAGCTCAAATGATATATTAATACAGTGGCCACAAATGTGGTCTTTTTAACACAATTTCGCTCCATGACTTACAGCACTTTCATCCGTTTCCATAAATATCCTCTCTGTATAAATTCATAAATGTGTCATATCCTTGCAATACAATAAACTGCGCAATTTTTCACAGACGGTGGAGATAAAAGAAAGAACTTTCCAGCTTAGAGCAAGAGAAAAGAAACCTGTGTGTTACTTCTATGTTCCTCCGCTGTCCCATCTTTGTATTATTAGCTACACAGCTAACAAAGCAAGGCAAGTACTCAAAACAAGTAAAACACATTTAGAACACATTTTCCATTACATTTTTGAAATTAGCATGTGTGCGAATGAAAAGGTATTTTGTGAAACAAAGATACTTTAATCACACCAAAATAGGAAAAGTTGTAGACAATTTTTTTATCTGTTTCCATTTCTGTTATTCTAAATATCGGTCAATGTTTATAGAAAGTAAATTAAGTAAATCATATTACCGATAGAGACAATTAAACATTATAGAACTATCTTGAAATCAATAAAATGGTAATACTTAAGGTTCACAGTAAAAGAAAAATCAAAAATCATTCACTTCCAAAGACATGTCTTCATCATCCTGGTTCTCTATCGGGTCAATGGTAGCTTGCAGAGCTTTGGCAGAGTCTTTGTGAGCTTCCATAAACTTCTGCAAGTACTTGGAGGTATAGAGCCAGTGATGTTTCAACACATCCTCTAGTTCAAAGGCCTTTGACTGGCGTGCATTCATCTTGCGGAAACGCCTGAACAGTTTGTTTGCTGACTCATTCCCCTCGCTAGCCCAGGCTCCTATGGATCCATCTCTCTCTATGATTTCAGGCACATGGGCCAGGGTCTTGTGCAAGTAATTGGTTATCTTTCCATTGTACCTGTATTTGAAGGTAGAGGAGAGGAGGTCGGCAAAGCTCTGGGAGTTAAAGCTGTAGCGGCACAGCTGGTCAGGGCACTCTTTGGCTGGGCAGGTGGCACGCCACACAGGCTTCATCTGGAGGTAGAGCCTCATAAGCTCCCTCAAGGCCTCCCTCCTCTCCTCTGAGGGCACCAGCTCACACACCACCTCCACAGCCTCCTGGGTCATTAGCCTGCGAGCATAGTTCCCATTCATCCTCATCACCGGTTTCAGCTTCATCTTCTTCCTCAGCTGTTTATCTAGGGCTGCCCTCCAGCTCCGCCGTTCCTCCCGGCTGGGGTTGACCTTTTTGTATACCTCCCCGATCTCGTCCTGGAAGATTTTGTAAAACTCAGTGGCATTTCCAATGTCACAGTGTAATGCATCCAGTGTGGGCTGGGTCTCCATGAAGGGCTTGGCAGAGACACCTTTGACTCTGTCTCGCAGCTCATCTGCAGACTCAGAAAAGGGGTTGGTTCTCCATATTTCATAGCGTTCAAGGTTCTCTTCATGACTGCGAGTGACAGAGTGTAGCACCATGTTTTGAGAGGCCTCTGCCCGACTGGAGTCACAAAGAGTGCAGATATAGGTGGACCCTGAGGCCTCGAGGCCCTCCATCTCACGCACCATCTTCTCATCGTATCCAGTGGCTCTGAAGTGGAAGCGGAAGGAGCGTGGTAGTCCGCCCATGGACAGGATGAGCCTGCTCTCTTTCATTGCCTTACGTTCTGCAACTATAGGGCTCAGGACAGCTGTAAGTGTCTCATGGTCGGACTCATCCACAAATGTCAGACAAAGGGGCTTACAGGACAGTTCTGAGTTTGGCTTTGGCTCGGTGAAGATGGTAACCTCTTCTTTCTCATCGTCTGCCAGGACAGAGACACTCATAATAGTGAAAGAGTAACGTACAGCCTTCTCAGGAACAACTGGTCCTCCACCGTGCTTCTCGCTGACATCACCCATGCCATCACAAGATTCCTTGATCATGACATTGAAGCCTGAAGTGCAAGCACTGTCTTCCATCCCACTCTCTCTCAGCCCCTCCATGATGTCCTCCTCCAGATCCTTTAATGCTGACACCAGTGCCACATCATAGCGAAACCGCCGAGTGATAGTGTCAGCTGGAGCATCATCCACCGAGGAAGCCCATCCTGAGAGCCCATTAATAATGCCAACATTGCACGATGTAGACACATTCTTAAGAGCTGGCTGCCATTCAAACTGGTGAAAGCCTGGGAGAAGCTCCTTCTCTGCAGCTCGCAGGGTGTGCAGGGGCTGAAAGATCTGGCGGCCACTGGTGGCTTTGACAGTCCGGTACATCTTGTGATACTGACTGCAGCTCAGGAAAGTGTTGACCCGGATGGCCAAGCACACAGCAGGATGCAACCCAAAGCCTCTGCCTGCAGAGAGAGAGAGAAAACGAAAAGAGAGAGTGCTTTAGAGAGAGACAAAAAGAGGCAAGTTTAAAAAAAGTCAGGCAAGAATAAAGAAGTGAGACATTGAGAGAATCTTTCAACACCAAACTGTGGAAGCCCATTTCTTGTGCTGTGAAAAGAACTGCAGTATCTAACATTCATTGGATAGCCTGCATTTAGAGTCATTTATACTATGAGAGAGAGAGAGAGAGAGAGAGAGAGAGAGAGAGAGAGAATTGCAAAATTAACATCCAAATGTGAATGTATCATTGTCAAAAGCCCACAAGCCCATGATTACAAAATCCAATATTTCCTAATTTCCAAATGTTATAAGGGTACAGAGGGTGAATCAGTGAAGCTGGCAAAAGTGATGCATTGGCTGCAGATGAAAACAGACACCAGCTGGCTTCTATTCCCCAGAGAGGAGGATGGTGCTGTCTGTGTAATTTGCAGATACAAGAGCTGCTGATGTTGTTTTGATTCTAACAGCTCCGTCACAAGAGTTGTTATTGTGCATTAAAGGGAGTGTGAGACTCTGAGACTGACAGACAAGCAGACAGAGCGTGAGAGTACGGGGGTATCAGAGAGGGGTTTGCTGTGTAACAGCGGCAGTGGTTCACTAAACAGAGATGGACAATGATGAACTGCTTTTCAATCAAAATCACATAAAACTTTATTCTCTCTCCTCAATAGTGAACTTTTTCAGCTCATTGTTATTTATGAGATGACTATTCCTCAGAGATATGCAAAAATATAAATGCGCAAACAGTATCATACTTTTCATTTGTTTGTGTCCTTTTTTGGCTAAAGGGGGTTATGTTGATTGAACAAAATGTCTTATAATAGCTTCTTACCTTGCATCAAGGCCTCTAGTTCATCAGCCTGCCGGTGTTCATTCCCAGATCTCAGTGCAAGCAGAAACAGCGTCAGACACACAGACTTCAGGTCGCCACCTTCCTCTTTGTCTGCAAACACCTTCACCTGGTTCTTCAGATCCCTCAGCCGATGCTTCTGGGCACGACGGGTTAGCGATAGCAAGTGCTGACGGGGTCTTCCACCTTTATTGGTTAGCAGGTAAATGTCAAGTTCTGATGAGTGCTCATTTGCATCCTTTTCATCCAACTCATGGCCCAGACAATGAGCTTTAAATGAGTCTAGCGTTACCTGCTTGCCACATCCACTTCTGGGGCAGAGCAGGGGCAGCGAAAGTAGGGCTGATAAGAAGGCTTTGGCTGGTAGGGTGAGATCATCAGGGGCACAGGGCAAGTTGCAGGCCGGACAGTGAGGTCCCAGAACGTGGGTATATTTTATAATACAGCTGCGGCAGAAGAGGTGCCCACAGGCGGACTGAACTGGATCAGAGAGCAGGTGGTCACACACCAGGCAGGTGAAAGAAAAGAGGAAGTCTACAGGGAGCTTCTCAGAGATCAGCTTGGTACTCAGGTGGTCTTTCTGGCAGTGGGTGATATTCCTCACCCATTGCTCTCTCTGGGTGATGGGTTTCCTCCAGCCCCTGAGCACTGGAGTATGATGACGGTCTCCAAATGGTCTGAGAGCCCTTCTCTCACCAACAGCAATGCTGCCGCCATGGTCCCACCGGGTCCTTTTTGCCAAGCTCTGGGCTCTGGGGATGGCTTTCCGCCTCTTCCTCCCAGTCCGCTGGAATGAAGTTTTCCTGGGGGAGCAAAGGTGGCAGAGGGAAGAGTGGGGTTTCCACTCAGGGACTCTTGTTCTGGAGAAGCTGCAGACGCCCCCTCCTCGTATGGCAGCCATCCAGCAGCGATGGCAGAAAGAAAGAGGGTGGACAGATTCTGTGTCCTCTGTCACGTCCACTTTGAAGACTTTGAGGATGACCTCTGGCCAGCTTGTAACCTTGCAGCCCATTTTACGCAGGGCACCTTTGCTTGACTCATCCAGATCCTCATGAACATTGTGCACTGGCCCTTTGACTTTTCTCAGGACCATTCCACAGAGACGGCACAAGCACCTTCATAGAGAAAAAACAATGTTGTCAAATTCTTATGCATATGCACATGATATGGTGTAGTTTATATAGTATTGTGACATTTGATCACCTGAGGTGGTTCATGTGAGTGTCCATTTCCTGAAGCTTCATATCTACCCTCCGGCCCGGGCCCTCCACATTTTCCTTGCTTTTTCCTCCTAAGCACAATTTCATAACGCTCCCTGGAGCCACACCATTATCTAACTCTATATTTGGAGCTTCAGTAACTGAGATCCCTAACAGGGCTCCTTTTTCAGGCTGTGTCTCACTGGGCAGGGGGGCCTTCTCCATGGACTTCACCCTAAACAGTTTAAACTTCCACTGAGAGTACTTAGAGTGGGGATGGTGGAGCTCAGCCGGCATGGAGGATCTGGGGCCATCTGTCTCCAGGCTCTCCTCCGCCATGATGCGTCTTAGACCTCACACCCTGGAGAGGAGAGGAGAGGACGGGGTGGGGGAGCTTAGTTTGATGTTTCACAAAAGTATGAACATAATTTCAGGGGTCTGTGAGAGGCTCATTAATGGATACAGAGAAAACATTTGAAGGATCAAATGCTCAGATATCCCCAGTGCCTTCTCAGAGTTGAGCCCATGACACAATCTTACAGCTTTACTTGATTCCTGTTGAATTTATACACCAAGTACCCTGAAATCCCACTGAACAGAGAGTAGTGAGCCCTGACCTAGAGTGCTGTATTATACCATAAGTGGCATTTAGATCTTGTGTAAAATGCATGAGACAAGCACTGGGGGATCGATACAGCACCAAAATCTTCATTTCTCTCATCTCCAATCCCATCGCTCAGGGAGCCATTGTGGATTTTTTTTCTTTGACACAGCGAGTTTGCTAAATGGGCAACCTTATCCCTGCAAGGCTGCCAATCATTTATATTAGTCATTTTCTTGGCTGGAAAGAGAACTGGAGTCCTGGGAGCCTCTGCCTGGCATTTTAAATGCAAGGGGAAAATCATAAACGTAGGAAACTTATTTCATCATGCATAGATATTGACCAAACTGTAGGGAAAAGAAAACAAGAAAACATCATATTGAATAAAGATCATAAAGAGTTATTCCAAACACAACATTGTTAAATTTAGGAGTCATATTTCAACAGCCAAGTGCTCTTATGATATGGCACAGGTAAGATCAATGATACTGCTGCACTGACAGACATTATTTCATCTCCTCCCAAACTATCTAGGCTCCATTACCAGATAAGACAATAAAGCAGTCAAACAATCTTACCATTGTACGCCTATAGTGCACACGCTCTAGCATCTTCCGTCTATCCATCTTTCAGTGTTCTCACTACGCTTTCTCCCTGGGAGGCTTGAATCTGGCAGTTTCCATCATATTCAGGCTCTCAGTGTACTTCACATGCTGAACTCTCCTTTGAGACAAACAGCTGAGCCTGTGTGCATGTGTGTCAGCTGGGCTCTTACCTTGTTTTTCAGTCTCAGCTGGCATCAGCTCCCCTGGGGGTCCTCTCCGCATGGGAGCACAAGGGAAGCCCTAGAGTCGGGCCCTCAACACTACATATACTGTATATGTTTGAGTCTATCACAACTTGAAGCATCTGTTGCCAGGATTTGTGGCTCCATACAGTTGGATTGCTCCTGTCTCTCTCCTTGTGTGTTGTATTTATACTCTTCTCTTGATGGGATCCCAACAGTCAACTCCTGCCACCTGATACATGCAGCTGATGTGAAAAAACAAACAACAAAAAAACAAGGTCAACCCCAAAGCACAGTTGCAAATGTGTACTTACAGAATCCAACAGAATACCCCAAGCAAGCATCATTCTACCACATCACACTGATCCTCAGCTGGAAACACTTTGATGCCACCTTTATCTCCCCTTTCTCATATCCATCTGCAAGCTCACCTCATCCAGGTGGCCTCTCTCTGACAGAAAGAGAGATACTGTTAAACTTATGAAAAGGCTACTAGAACAGAGACACAACAGATCATAGAATAAATGCTTTACACAATAATATGGACATAACAAATTGAGAATTTGCCTAAGATCACATTTTTAAACATAAACAATATATTTATACATAAAAAAACAAACATGGATGAATATAAGAGTTGATTACAAGTCAGTGCAATTGCAGTTGTTACAGTTTTTTCAATTGCTAACCTGTATTGGTCAAAACTGAAGTCACATTGTCAAAACACTTCACACAGTCAGCGAAAAATAGTTCTATGCGGACCAAATTGTGAATAATTTTTCATTGCTTTCACTCAAAATGCATTCAATGACCACTTTCTCCAAAATCCATGAACTATTTTCTCATTACTACTTCACCACCTGCAAAACACTATGTATATGCAGC
This sequence comes from Micropterus dolomieu, assembly GCF_021292245.1. Taxonomy (NCBI): domain Eukaryota; kingdom Metazoa; phylum Chordata; class Actinopteri; order Centrarchiformes; family Centrarchidae; genus Micropterus; species Micropterus dolomieu. The sequence goes on along the minus strand of NC_060171.1, from coordinate 21,674,869 downwards.
ACATTTTTCAAATGCTAACACACTGTGTCCAAAACTGTTAAAAACACATTTAAAACAGAATTATTGCAAATGTCCTGTATTTTTGCAGTAGCTGGACAGATGTATATAGAAAATCTTAGCAGAACATTTACGTACATTTTATGTTTACATCTACGTGTGTAGAGAAATGTGTGTAGTGTTTTGAATGTGGTTTTACTGTAAAACTGTAAGCTCAGTGTACAGCAAGACATGTACTTGTATTTTAGCAGAATTGGTCGAAGGGGTTGGTACATCAATTACAGGTTGTGGTCATTGTATCTCAGGTACCAGTTTTACAGTGTAAACAACTGAGAAAAACTGACATTTCAGGAACTTTACTGTAAGTAAATTACTGAATGCAGTGATAAAAAAAAAAAAAAAGAATATTGAAGCCAATTTCTGCATTTCTGATTCATTCTTGTTACATATACTATAGTACAGTCAATAAAGTGAAAATATATTTTTGCAGTTATTTTTGCAATTTTCTCAGTTGCTTTGATACATTTCTAGAATCATCCGTACAGTAACGTTTGCAAAACCATTTGTATTGTATTGTATAAACTATGGCTAAGGTTGGATGACAATGATTGAAAATGCTCAAGGCTGCACATTTTATTCACATCACAACATATATCGTCATCAATATACTGTAGGACACATTTACAAAAAAAGTCTAATAGACATGTAGAAAAAATGCTTTGCAGATTATGACGTGTTCAACTACGCAATGAACTTTTGACTAGATTTTTTAGGGGGTCATCAGAAAACCTGTATAATACATTGTGATCAACATGACATACAGTAAGCAACTGATATTGTCGGAAACAGCAGACAATCATTTCCATAAATGTGTCAAAGCATTTGCAATTAGTAATTTCTGAGATTGAGAAATTGCTTCTTACATATGATGTGCACAAGTGACTAGATGATGTGGAGGTTCAACACGTAGAATTTCAGTTCTGATCTGAGAAATGTACCAAAGTGACTGAGAACAACTGTACTCTATATGAAATACTGATTTACTTTCTTAGCAATTGAAAAAAAACTGTAAAGCTGATCTTCACCAAATCCTGATTCGTTTGTTATGTGTAACTGTCAGAGTGTTGAAGTTTTCAACTCAAAGAGCACTAATGAGGCCATATTTGGGAGCTGTCTCTTTAGTCTTTTTTATTCCTTACCTTAGTGTGATCTGTCAAAACATAAAAGTGACATTATGTTAATGTCTTTAACAGAAATGATGTCTACATATGATTCAGACATGACAAAAGACAAAACAATTACAGTATACATGTTATATCAAAGAGAGAGAAGGTTATCAGATCAATTTAATTGTTGACAATTTTGTGCGTGTGTGTGTGCGTGTGTGTGTGTGTGTGTGTGTGTGTGTGTGTGTGTGGAGAGGCAGCAAAAAGGGATAAAGAAACATGTGTTAGTATTTGCAAGGTTGTGAACAAGACAATATGTGATATACAAAAAACTAGACAGACAGAAAGAAACTAAATAATGGTTTAAAATGGGCAGAAATCAATGAACAAATATATAAAATACTAGTAACTGCAGTGATAATAATGACTGTTATTGTTTTTATTGTCATTCTAACAAATGTATTATTGAGACTTTACCCCTTGCCACTTCACATCATCTTTCAGTGTTGACTGATGTTGTGTGACTGATGCACCAGCAATTCAGGTGGTGACTGCTGTGAATCAAAATGAAAAATGCAGCGACACAATTGAGTCAAATTAGGTTGAATACTAATTAGCAGTGTGTGTTAGCTGTTAGAATCTCAGTGTTCATCTGCCAATAACCATTTTGATAGGTCTTCAAGGCAACTGATGTATGGGTCAAACAAGCCACAAAATATATGTATCATTCTTCTTCTTCTTTCAAGGTAACTGCATTATGTTGTATGACTGTCATCTAGCCCCATCTAGGTGGTTTTTATCTACAGTTCTTCTCTCTGTACAGTGTCAGCACATTTCATTCATCTCTCCAAATGCTGTCTCTCTATCAATTAATTAGACAGCATCATTTGATGTAACTTCTCAGTAGGAATGGGGAGTATTTGCCCAAGATCCTTCTTGTTTGTAATTATCCAGGGGATTTATCTGGTGTATTCGCCACAGGAGCCTGTTGCTGTTGCGTTGGATTTGCCAGCCAAGTCATTAGATTCACAGTCAGTGGGCACCAAACAACAGTTGGGTCTCTCCCACTCATGTCAGCTCAACAGGGGAGCAGGATGAATAGTGGCAGGCTTTGCAGCTTATATTTGGTGGATATGGTCAAGTGTGACCTTAGACACCAATAGCATATTTTTTTGTTTTGTTTCTTTGTTACAAGCATACTTATTCACAAGAAATGCTCAAGAGCAAATACATTGAAAAGTTGCTGACATAAAGTGCTGTTTTCTAGGCCCATTCAAATCCATCCGACTCAGCTGGGAGATTTGAAGTACACAATGCTTGATACATTACTTTTCCAAGAACAAGCAAATGATGGATTGTAGCAAGATGTTCCAGGCCTATTTATAGTTGATATTTAGATTTATGATAGCCAGGTAGCCACATGTTTCCAAGGCAAACGGCACACCTAGCTCTGTGGCAGACAGGGACAGCTGCAGATGTCTGCCTGACAAACAAGCGGTGACCCCCTGAGACCCTCATCTCTCAGCGCCTGCTAATTGACTTGTTATTGATCAACTCAAAGACAGTCTGATTTATGGGGAAGAGGAGTTGTGGAGACAGCCACCTGGCATGGAGTGTTATGAATGTGAGGAGCAGACCCTGGGGGACTAGAGGCTGCAGTTTAGGAGGACATACAGGAGTTTGCAATGCACCACTGAGCTGACACCTTGCACTAGGAGGGGGTGTTTTTTTCTAATATGACAAATCCAAACAACATCAGTGAGCAATGTGTGTGCATGTGTGTATATGACCGTGGTGCAGGTGTGCAGTGGGAGGGAAGAGTGGGAATGTGACAGGGGCAGTATATGTGTTTGGTGGGAAAGAAGGGGTAGAGAGAAAAAGGGGGATAGGAGAGGCTGTGTGTCTGTGAGTCCATGCCGGTGCGTAGGTGATGCCGAAGAACAAGGCTAAATAAATAAAAAGTACTCCTACTAATCCATCCTTCAGAAACTTCAGAATCATTACTTTTGGGTCTTTGTGTGTAAAACAAAGAGACAGACGGACAGAAAAGGGAACAAGAGGGAAGGTGTAAAAGGTGAAAGACAGAGAAGGGGCATATAGTAGTGATCTTGCGTAAAGGAGTTGCACAGGATAACAGGCTTAGCTCAGAGTGGAGAACACAAAAGGGCTTAAGGCTGATTGCAGGCTGTGACAAGGAAAGGGGGAAGAGATCAAGCCTTCCAGGCAGAACTATGTAAGCCACAGGTCCAAAAAAGACCCTCTGACAGCTCAAGTCACATAGCAGCTTAAGGAAAAGTGTCAATAGCAGAGATGGGCAATGAATGAATTCCACAGCAGCGTTGGTATCTTGCTCACAGGGAATAAAATGTCAGCATTGTCCACATTTGAATAGACCGACCAAAATTGCTGCATGATATTTCCAAATGTCAGGAAGAATGTAGGCATCTTTGTGATTGTATTCAGGGTAAGGAGGGCATTTCACTCTGATATTTCCACTGAGTGTTATGCTGTATATTGAGCATTTGGTATGCTAATTTGTAATTGCATTTTCATAGTGCGTTCAAGAACTTCTTCAGCCTCGCCCAGCCAATTCTCAGTGAATCGCTTCCCACTGTCCACCTCTTCCATCCCTCATCCGGAGACATGATTTGGTAGATTAATACTCAAAGAGGTAGACTTCAATGCAGAGCTATTCGTCAAAGCTACCTGCCAGAACCAACCCCTTACCCCACTACTCAAACACCCCCTCATTCATCTCCCCCTGTCTCTTGTTTCCCTCGCCCCTCTCCTCTCACCCTCACCTAAGGTTTTGTTAATAATCAATTATGTGATTATTCCAATGAGGTGATTAATTACTTGCTCTCCCTACCTCTGTCTCACAGGTTAGCTTGCTTATAATAACATAGTGACAGCCAGGGGACAGCTGAGTTGAGTGATGCTGTCTTGAGACTTCGGGTGACCCTGGATGCCTCGGCTGCGTTTGTTGTCGGCTCATCCTGACTGATGGAGCTTTAACAGAGAGCAGAGACACACCACAACATCACAGCTTCTACAAATAACTTCCCCCACAAGCTACTGACAGCCTGACACCACGGCATCTTCCATGTCCAGCTATCCAAATATTCATTTTATTGGATAGTCTAGTCCTGGGACCACATTAATTCGTTCCAAGTCTTGCATTATGACTCTCCCCGAGGCCCTGCAGAGTTCTTTTTGGTTTTGGACTGGTTCCATTCATCTCTTCTGTTCTGGTGAGTTAGACAATATGAAGAACAACTTAAGCTACAGCAACTGTGAGTGTTCATTTTAAGAACCTTTTTTTAAAAAGAAATCATATTACGATCACAAGATAGGCCGCACAGAACAGAGTTCAATAACATGCTGAGATTGCAGGAAATACATAGCATGATTGTGCTGGAGTTTAAAGTATAGCCCTGCAAAAAGCGAGACCTGCATCTGAGCAGACAATCCAGATGGATGTTGATCCACTCGCAGTAAACCAAATGAAATTAAACCCTAAGCCGGATTCAGGAGCACTAGAGTAGAGTGGGGAATCAAGACCACTGTCTTTAATCAAAATAACAATGCTCTTTAATTCTGTGTTAATTAAATGTAGATTTCCCTGATTGAAGAGCAGTCCGCTTGATGCCAGGGGACCTCCAGTCACATAAACATCCACTCACTGGATTTGTCTTGTGTTTAACCGTGTATTAGTGCTCTTTTCCCAAACTGGCTGGTGCTGGTTTACACAGAAGGTCTGTCAGCTGAGGGATAGTAGCTTGCAAACAACTCCTCAAGATTTCAAACGTTCAGCATCCTTGAAGGCAGGATTTGGGGGCAAGTTGTTAAACACCTTAGTAAGTGGCTTACATCTGTACACTTCTCAAATGAAATGTGAGTAATAGTAAATTTTAAGCACAATACTTCACACTATTCATCTCTGGTCTTGACTGGTCATTCACCTCTTTCCCTTCCCCACTCCCTCCCTCAGTCCCCTTCCATCAATGTAATGAGCAAATCATGGCCACTAGGGAGAAATGTAGAGAGAAAAATTGGCCCCATTATGTGTCAAGGAATGTGAAAAGAGCAGCGCTGTTGTCTGTCAACTCTAACCCCCAACTGTCCCTGGTCTTAACTTCCCACCAAACACAAAGAGCTCTTTTCCCACACGTAGACCTGCTTATTATTTCCCTGTCTTTTAACTACAAAGTCCATTATAGGAAATGCCAGGACAGCCGTGCCCTTTTCTGCACCAGCTCTGCCAGAGTTCAGACAAGGGAACAATGGACACAGTAACACGTGCCGATTCAAGGCTGATTTAGAGTGACTGGTCTTAAACCCGACTTATAGAGTACAGTAATTATAGGAGGTGAAGGGAGGGGCTGTGAAGGATGCCGGGGGTAGGTGGGGGCTTGGGGACGGAGGTTGTTGTCATTTGGCAGCCAGTCCAGTTGGAGAGAGAAATTACTACTGGAGCCAGAGCCTAGGTGGTGAGGTATTTTTCAACGAGTCATCGCAATGAATCACACAATCCAGCGGGGAGACATTATTTTACCATTTCGGTCTCTCACGGTAAACCTGCTGGTGGCGAAGATGATGATAGCAGTGGGCTTTATGAGCAGAAGGAGCAGACATGTACAGTAATTGTTTGAGAACAATAATTTGGAACGTCCCATCCCTTTTCTGTATTCACAAGTCATATTTAGTGTGTGGATTGGACTACACTGAGAAAGAATCGAGCAGTTGAGCCTAACTCAGGGGCGTATGGCAGTTGTTCACTGCAGCAGAACACAGGGATGCCTCAGGAAGGGACTGACAAACATGTGGTCCCTGTAGTTGGAGGGGAAAGTAACTAGCACTGAATACATAAAGATCACAAATAAATACACCATCCACCTGCTCGGCAAGTGCTTTGGGACCGGGTAGATCCGAAGGCATTGATACAGTTTTGCATTTGCTGGCCTGCCTGTACAAGCAGGTATAACAGTCTCTACATAAGCAAATGAATTCCTAAATGAATAGGGAATAAGGGAAAGAGGCAAGCGAGGCCTGTGATGGCCTTCTCATAATAACAATGATAAAAATACTATTCTTCTATTCATACGCCCTCTCTCTTGCTTTACCAACTTTCCCTTTCAGCTCCCACGGGAGGCACATCATTCTAATATACACAGGTTTTCATCCCTTTTTGTGAGACCTGCTGCAGAGATGGAGACAGGGAGAGGGATGGGGATGGGGGACTGTTTATTCAGTCAGATGGTCTAACGTGTGTGGAATAGATTTGAGCTGAAGAGGAAGCTGTCTACACAATGGCAGTTGGCATCAGTGAGTGAGTGAATGATGCTGTTTTCAAAATCACTCCCTCGTTCGCTCATTCAGTTTACTTGGTAGAGCAGAAGTAATTTGAGATTTTGGACCCATTATCATCACTGACAGCTGTAGTGTTGCATAATGGCAATGAAACATCTACTAAGGCGAAACACTGCATTGTGATATATCGAGCAAGAAGAATAAGTCCACAGCCATGCTAGCTGCTTTGTGATGCTGTATTTAAGTACAGCAGGGCTTTGAGTTAAATGCTAAAAAAGAAAACGCAAACGTGCTGATGTTTAGCATGTTTAACCCAAGCGGGAAGCTTCCGGTGTTGTGCCGAATTCTGCCTGCCTGCCGAGAATTGCATGCACCTCGCGACTGGTAACGCTCATTTATGCTGAGAAAAGAGGTGGATGCAAATCTCGGCAGGCAGCCTACAACATCTGTTCTGCCGAATTATGCATCCACCTCTTAAGCTCCTTTTCAGACACTTTGCTGTGCTCATTAATCAAACGCGGTAATCACCACATCTTTTAGCTGAATCTCAATGAATGTTACTTCTACTAAGTGTAATAAAATATTAACGACTCTAAACGTTCTAAAAATATATACTTCGAATCATTTATCATCATTGATGAACCCCACAAAGGATATTATAGCGTTTAAAAGCAGTATTTGGAAGTGTGAAAACTCGGCATTACACCGGTAAGCAAACTGAGGCGAACGTGGAAATTCCTTAAACCTGCATTCTGTCGAACAGCCAGCAGGGGCCAACGCTTCTGGTTGCAAAAAGAAGTCCAGTTCCATTATAAATAATGGTAAAATGACCCTACTTCTCAGCTGATTTATTACCTCAGTGAACACTTTCCTAATGAATTTATGGTCTCAATTGCTAGTTTCAAGTCTTCTTCAAAGAAAATAGACCATAAAGCAGAGTATGCTTCAGAGCGGGATTATCTATGATTGACAAGTCGTTACCATGGCGACCTGTCAATCAAGCTAGAGTGACTCGTACCCATGGCACTTTATTAATTTAACCAGCGCCGTTGAAAAAGCATATTAGGAGTTGGCTGTTCATTTTCTCTAGTGAGTACACTTTTAAGACTGTTGTTCACTAGACAAAATTGTCAGCCGTTAAAATGACTGTTAACATGAATTACAGATGCGCCTAGCTAAGCAAGCAAGCTAGCTCCACACACTGCCATTAGTTCCACCATCTCGTCCAAAAAGCATGGTCACAAAAAAATCAACATGGGGGCACCCTATCGGCCACACTCGAGGCTTCAAAACAGCACTCCACAAACCAACGGGTGACCTCACGATGACTATATCCACTTCTTTTATACAGTATGTGGTTTATCCACTTTCACAATCTTGGTTCAGTGTGTTAGCATGCTGTCTTTTGCTAATTAGCACTAGCAGAGGCTAGTGACCCAAAAATTTCATGCCAATCTGTTTAATCTGTTGCCATAGTAGTTAGCATGGTTAAAAGGTAGTGTTTGTTTACTCCATGTGAGGATGCTACTGTATGTAGTGCATACATTTTGCACTTAAAGTAAATATATATTAAATATATTATTTGTTTATATATAATATTATTCACCCATTCAAAGTTCTTTTCCCAAGATGGCTGCAGCCACGTCTCCATGTCTCTTTTTTATACTCTTTTTTTCCACAGCCTCCTTCTCTTGCTTTACTTCCTCGTGCCATTGCCTGTCATTGTGAAAAGGTGTGTGTGACTCTACTAGTAGAGCAGAGCCCATTATCGTAAATAGGCCAATAAGTAACTTCACACAACGTGTCTCCAATGCAAGCACACTCTATATGCAAAGCAGAGGTACACTGTTAAAGAAACTGGCGCCAAGTGATTATATTTGTAATTTAATTTCCTTGGTCACACAGAGATAAGAGAAGGGAGCGGCTACAGTTGGCCAGGGATGAATAGAGTGACGAGAATGGGACTACAGCTTCATTGTCTGTACTGAGATGTCCAAGACGACACCACTTACGAACAAGGGTACCGGTGGGCAGATATGGTACTTACACAGGGATTCACAAGTCCAAAATTTGAAGACACAAAAACAATATTGGTACCAGAAACAGCAGAGAGGGTTCTGCTATGCAAAAAAACCCCACCTGAACTCTCAAATCAAATGGATGAATGTAAGTGCAGGATAATCAAAAAACTCTTTTTTTCCTGATGCAAGCTCTGTCTCTCCCCTATCTGTCTGTCTCCTTTGCACTCAGTTCTGCCGAACAAATGTAATCAGAAGGGTGGTCTGGGTAGGATGCCAGTCACAAAGAGCAATGGCTCATTGCAGATTCTACAGGCGAGATGAACTGGATCGCTGCAAGAAAGACGACTGAAGGACATAAGGTGTACTCTCCCCACATCCTCTCTCTGTCTCCCTCCCTCTGTCTGCTTTTTCTGAGATTGCAGGAGTACAGACATCACATTTCCTGACTTTTTCCATTTTCAAAGAGTGTCCACTTATACTGATAACAATGCAGTGGAGGGCACAATACTGCAGTGGTCAAACCTCTGATTTTGACTACATCAGAACATTCAGGGCTGTAGAGAGCTGGCGGTGAGCGATGGTGAGGAAGAGAAAGGTACAAAGTTCATCAAAATTTGACACCACACATCGCTGCACAGACTTCAGGGACAGTGTGAAACTATTTTGTGACATCTCAAATCCTCTCTCCCCCTTTGTTCTCTGTTCTCTCCTCCTCTCATCTTTATGTCTTGTTTCTCCCCTGCTGTCTTGTCTTTCGGCGCATTTCCTCGGTGTCTTCACTTTGAACCCAACAGCATTAACCTGTCAGGGAAGTTACAAATGTTCTGAGTGAATTATGTAAACCACAGAGAAATAAAACTGCAAAAAGCATGGAGTTCTCTCTTTATTTCATAATTCATCATGCTCTCAGATCAAGCCAAATAAAGCTTGACTTATTAAGTAGTCCAGCACATCCTGGCTCAAAATCCTCTGAAATATGCTTGATAATATTAATCACACTTTGTCTCTTTTACAAATAAAAAATCAAACACATATGCAAACATGCAAAGATTTTTTTGTGATTTCATTACTCATTAAATTAGAGCAGTGTCTCACGCATTTCAACAGATTTCCCTGCAAGAGGCAAAGCAATAGATGTTACACCAGCACCACCAAAAGGTAAAGCAGAAAACAACTGTTTCTTGCTTTTCTTTGTCTCTTTTTCTTCCACTTCAAAATACAAACTCACATAGCTGAAAATCAGATTAAGGATGCTTCGCCTTGGCAGCCAGCAAGTTTATTTATTTATCTTATTTAACACAACCACAGACATGCACGAGAAAGGGGAAACACACACTTTATATTGGTGGAATGGATAGTGGCAGTGCAGCATAATTAGTAGGACATGGCTGTATAATTTGTCTGTAATTGATATGAAGAGCAGTGGTTAAGCCCAGGTTGTGTACTACACATGCTGCCTGCCGCAGGCAGGAAACGCTGGCGGGCAGCTCAATCTTGGTGCCATCTTCTGATTGATGTCTCTGTAGCAAATGCCCTTCAACAATCACTACCCACAATCTCTCTGTGTCTATCAGGGCACCTGTCTATCTGTGTATAGCATCTTCAACCATTCATCTGTCATTTCTGCCTTTGTGCTAAAATGTCTCACTATCTCTTTCTTTCTATCTCCACATTGATTTGGCCTGTCTTTCTCTGAAGGCATTCTCAACCTTTGGTCTGTTTCTCTTAGAGAGGTGAAAGAGTGGTGTTTTTTGTGGTGGTCAATGGTGAAAAGTGGAGGGTTTGTTCATGAGACACTGGCAGCTATAAAAGACTGCGTGTCTTTAATGGCCCAGACAGCAACCACCGGGGGAAATAAAAGCAACTTTAGATGAAGGAATTCAATTTTGAAAGTACTTACAAAAGCTGCTCTCTCAAATTAGCAAATGAGGTTTGAAGAGGTTTCTTGTAAAAATGAGAACTGAACTAACTACACTGCCGAGAGGCCCAGGTGGACACAAGTGATCAACACATGGTGAATAGAACGGATTTGAAGTTTGGATGGGGAAGCTCTTTAGAACAATTCTGTTCATGGATCGCATGCTGATGCAAGACGGTCGACCTTCAAGGACATTCCCCTCATTTACACAGCAATTAAGCGCTACCCTGTTGGTAAATTGAAAAAGAGACAAAAATCCTCTGTGGATTTAATAACAAACTCATTACCAGGGCCCAACAGGGCGGAACTGCCTTTTAATTAGAGCAACACCTGATTAACGCCCAATTAACAGAGCCAGAGCCACTTAATTCTCCCCCACTTTGGCAGGTTGAGAACATAAACATAAGCAGTCCAGCATCTGAGTGCTTCCTCTCCTCCTGGGAATGTATGAGAGAAAAGTAAATAACGGCTTTGGAGGCAGGCTGTTGTCTGGTGGTGCAAATGCTCTGCAGAGCTGGGAACTGTATGCTGGAAACGTAGTAATTCAAAAAGGAGACAGATGAGGGCCTGGCTGGCAAAAAATCTGCTTCACTACACATGCAACTGCTGGTGGGCTGATGTAGGACAACTGTCCAAGCACAGTGAACCATCATGCGCAGCTACAAAATATGAGCTCTCATTCCTTTTAAAATTTTTATATAGCTGTGGAAGGGACTGGACAGCACACACGAACTAAGCTTACTTGAACATACTATACATGCAGTACATTTTGGTATCCATATGACTGCTAATTGGTAACAAAAACAGGGATAATTCACCACCGATTATTGTGCTTTTTATTACTCATCATCAGCAAACAGGACATATTTTATAAGAAAACAACAAAGTAACAATAACAATAAAAAACTATAAAAATAACAATAACACAATTAGTATTTGCAATACTTATGATGTCCATAAAAAGCCTGCAGTTCACCTTTCAACAGATAAAACATTTAAAAAGAACTGTTGAGAACTGTCAAAAGTGTCACATGGCCATCACAAGATGGTGCTATACATTATTATTGCAACACCTTCTGAGACTTTCCGTTAATGGTAGGAGTTGAATGTTTTGTAACAGTGTTTTTTAGATACATTCAACTGAATCACAACTGGATGTGTCCCCAAATTATGAACTTAATAACTTTGCAAACACACCTACACATCACTTTGTCAGAGAACAGTCCTCAGCTTACATTTGGTGCACAGTTTCTAAAGACGGTATTGTTGATCCTTAGTGTGTTTTTATTTTATTTCAGTCCATACTGGAGCCTTTTGGGATTCAGGATCCTAATTCCTCTAGCCAACACACAACTCCCAACCCAGCTAATCAATATTCAGTCTGCTTGTACAGATCTATAAAGCAGCAAGGAATTGCTGGTTTCTTATTGAGTCTGTGTGCATTAATGTCTTACTTACACATTCATACTCATTGTGTCTGTCATGTCCTTTTTTCTGCTCTCCACTCAAGGTGTTGACATATACCTCTTAGGAGCCATGTTGCTTTTGCTATAACCATGGCGATAACTATAGCTGAAAGAGTGTTTAGCGGCCTTAAGTTGAGAGGAAATCTGCCATGAATCCACAGCCTTCTCTAAGTCAGGTAGAAGGTCTGGAACAACAGCTTGTTCAGCTATAAAGACTATCATCCCCACAACCATCAGCAGGACCCATCCTAAAGCCCCTACCCAATAGGAGGAGCCAAGGCTGGAGAAGTCTTGACGGATCTCTTCCCAGTGTTGATAGCTGAAGAGAGACCAGCTGAGGAGGAAGAAGAAACCTGCAGACAGAAAAGAAAAATGAGGTAAATCAAGTATCATCGTGAGGAAAAGAAAAAAGTGATTAAGGTCAATTATCACATGCCTGGAGCTTTAGAAAACAGTTTGTATGATAATGAACTGCAATTCCAAGGAAAGTAAAACATCTCTTTAAAAACTGCTGCCCTTCAGGGTATGTAAATGAGTTGTACATAAAAGAATTTCTGGAGGTGTGGGTTTGAACTGAACTACACAAACCAAAAGGCTATGTGGAGGTTAATTGGAAATGGGGTTGATTTGAAACTCCCAAAACAATAACAGTGTAATTATTAATAAGGTGAAACACAAAAACATGGTGTGTGGCTGAGGCAAACAAGTGTTTCACATATTTTGAGCTGTGCAGTAGCGTCACCTGTAAAGGTCATGATGAGCACCAGCAGTGTGGTGGGGTACAGGGCCTGTCCTGCCATGAGGAGAGAGCGAGTGTTGGAGTAGGAGCGCACCGTCTCAGATGTCCAGCAGAGGGCAAACACCAGACATAGAGTACCAGTGCAGACCGCCATCAAGAAGGAAATAAGTGCAAATACTGTCTCTGCCTCCGGGGCTGGAAAACACAAAGCAACAGATGCATACGCAGTCCAAAATGAGAAAGGTAAACTACACTAATTGGTATTCATTTTAGATTGCCACATTAACATTAAGTCTCTACTATAAACAGTCAGCATGATGAAGTGAAACATGTTGAGGTGATGACACATCATTCCCCTGCCTAAGACCGAAACCAGAAGTGTGAAATCAAGAGTTCATGTACTTTTAGGTAGTTTTCATGCACATGGAGTTAATGTCACACTACATTAGATTCATTGTGAAAGTAAAATGCATTGGATGTAACAAACACAGACAGGACAATTCATTGTTTTTAACAATTACCAGCAGTCGGGTGTTGTGTTGTCATCTGCAACCCCTACTGGCACAGTTCCACAGTAGTTTTTAGTGACATTGTTACACCTATCATGTTGTCATCCGTGACAAATCAAATAAAAAACAATTTTTTATCTCCTCCCCAAACACCCTATCTGTTGGTACATATACTGTAATAGCGGTTTTGTGACTGTTAATGTGTTATTTGTAAATTTTGTTTTTCTGTGTTTACTACAGGCTCATCTCAATGTTCCCAGGGTCCTATGTTAGGCTATAAGTAAAACATTTCTTCACAGTTCAAATTTAAAAACAGCGAAGGGAGATGGACGTTTCAAATGCAGTTTCAATGGTAACAATTTGTTCAGCCACTGCGGAGATATCAACGTCTTAAAGTAGGAAAAACTGTCTTGCCTGCAAACTTGAGGGAATATAACATCAGTAGGCTATAAGCTATAGGAGGTTGATTTCAACACATTGACCGAGAGAAAAATACATTGAACATAGATATGCTCCCAGCCAGCTTGGCGCCTCTGTGTTCCCAGGGTTTTATGCTCCCCAGGTACTGTGTTCCCCCGCTCAGTATCCTCTTAATAAGACACATTAAGGAGACCTATGTTTCCCTGGTTCAATATGTTGAAATCACCAACTTACAGTTCACTGATGGTATAATTCTTGAAATCTACGCAGGCAAGACAGGTTTCTTGACAGTGAAATATCCACAGTGGCTGAATGTATTTTTAACATTCAAACTGCATTTGAAATGTCCATTTCCCTTAAGTTAACCAATAACAATCTCTCGTTGATGTCAATGTTAATGTATATCAAGAGACAGAGAACACAGGGGAGATCCCTACATCCCCAATGTAGGTTAACTAATTTGATATTAGTACTATACTTTCTATACTATTTCATTGTAATACCTTTGATGTAACACCTTTGTTTTTTATGGTATCATTTATTTTTCAAACTAATAATCACTATCACTGAATGTTTCATAGTTTGACAATAACATAAAAAACTATGAGGACATAACCTGACGTACACTATATTCATACTGAAAGTGCATGTAAAAATGTCAGTGGAATACAACAAACTGACAGGGGACATCAATTATTTGAGTTACCAATGGCAAGAAATAAGATGTAGTACAAAGTACAAGATGTACAAAGAGTAGGTTTCAGCTGACCAACATCGCAGCCAAGTCTGAGAGCTTCAGCAGATATAAGAATGCACTTTTCTGCTACAGCAGCAAGCTCAAACTTGCTTACTACTACTGAGAACCTCCTCTGCAACCCAGTGTTTTTTCAAACGTTCCTCCTGATGTTGCTCACGTTTAGACATTCAAAGGTGAGGGGGAAAAAGGTTGCTCTCTCGGAACCAGTTCGTTATCAACACAGCAAAGCAAAGACATGTCTATATCACAAAATATGCTGCCCTGCCTCACTCATTTTCTTCGCCCTGTTATACAGTATGTCAGTCAAACCTTTTATCTAACCCTGAGTGACAGCTTTAGACAGATGACAAATCTGATTTGTAAACAGCAGGTAAACATCAACAAGGTGAATGTGGCTTGTTGCTCACCATTGAAGAAAGTGCCATCTTTATGATTTGGCTGGTCACTTTGAGTGTTATTCCACTCTGTCCAGAGTCCCCTCTCCTTCAGCCAGAACGGTGTCCAGACTGCGTAGCACACACACAGGCCACCTGCCAACCCTACACAGGACAGAGAAAACCTGAAGCGACTGATGGAGTCCCCCACTTCCAGCAACTTCATTTTTCACCACCACTGAAGGAGAAGGGACAAACAGAAGAGGCGAGAGGAAGAGACATTTAATTACTGATGCGTTTAAGTTTTTTGTTTTTTTTTGTTTTTTTTTAAACCTTTATTTAACCAGGAAAATCCCATTGAGATTACTAATCTCTTTTTCAAGGGAGTCCTGGCCAAGACTGCGGCACAGATCACAACAATTCAGTACATTTCAGACAATTTCATAACAATTTCATAAGACTATTTAAAAACATTTACAAACCATTGATTTGAAGAAGTTGACTAACAGATGGAAAAATCTGTCTCAAAATTAACCTTGTTATATAGTTTATATGAATCAGCTTTAAGAATGTCGATTTGTAATTCAACTAGTCTTACCTTTCTTGTTGAAGAGAACAAAAAAGTGTCAGGAACAAAGCTTTGGAGTTCAAGTGCAACACAGTTTAGACTACAGGAACGTCTTGTGTTTACTGCTGTACAAATACTACTGTACAATCGCTTTGAACAACCTGAGAGATTATTATACCGCACATGGACCACAAGCCCTCACTCGCAGATCAGTGTTGCTCCACCTC
Source organism: Micropterus dolomieu (assembly GCF_021292245.1). NCBI lineage: Eukaryota > Metazoa > Chordata > Actinopteri > Centrarchiformes > Centrarchidae > Micropterus > Micropterus dolomieu. The sequence continues at coordinate 21,659,397 of NC_060171.1, read as the reverse complement.
TGTTGCAATGGAAACTCCCCCCAGCCAGTATCTAAATTTCCCCGTGAATTCTCCACTGTGACCCACCAACTCATACTGTAGAGAAAGTAAAAGCACCAACAACAGCCATTCAATATTTGAGTAAGTTTGTGCGGCTTACACAAAGCAACAAGGAATAAAGAATAACTTGACATTAAACAGAAGTTAAAACGTCCACAAAGTTTTGATACTTGAGATAGACACTGTAGCAGCAATATACCATGCAGACATTTAAATGCAGAAAGTGTGTTTGTGTGTGTGTGTGTGTGTGTGTGGGGGGGAGGGGCATTATACATGACAACACATTTAAGGAAATCCCACTCTTATCACAGTGGGGTATAATGTGTTGTGGTTGATGGCGTCTTCAACCTCAGATGTCACTGGTCGTTGTAGTCACATACCTACCTCCCCCTTCGCTTTCCTTTGTTGCAATGGAACGGCGCCCACAGCCCACCTAAAACCAAGCTTTCAAAAAAACATTCAGAGCACATTTTACACAAAATAAGCTAGTAGATATCTTAAAATAAAAACATTTAAGTCGATTCAGATTTACTGTAAATGAAAGATTATAGTCAAATAAAGACATAATAATGAATTCCTTTATTCACAGATCATTAACTTTACAGAAGGTACAATACATTCTGATAAAATAAAGTGCATATGACCAAATAATAAAGATGTACAATTCAGATTAAGAGACTTTAAATGTTTCAGAATAAAATGTGACAGATTTTGGTTAACGTACATTTGGCATTCACTTAGAATTTAGTAGTAAATAAACATTGAGTCTTTTGAGTCTGGACTACAAAAAAGCAAGGCCGTCTCAGCTAAAAAGTAAGGCCTCGAGATGCAGAGATAAAAGTACTCTGTCCTCTTCTTCCATCCTGGCCTTGACTGCATTATGTTTCGTCTTCTCTCCTCTTTATCTTGCCCTCAGCTAATGTTTCCCCTTCATTTAGAAACAGGCCTCAGATTTGACCTTGTGTCAGGTGTTTGTGTCAAGCCTTTTCACCATAAAACATAACGACACTGAAGTACTGCCTCTTGAAATTTGGCAGCTACATTCATGCCTGTTTATCCTAAGCTTACTGTCTGGCTCTTTGCAGCAGGGCCTTGAATACATCAAGAATCTCTGGGTCCTCCCCGGCAGACAGCTCTGGAGTGTTCTTCTCCAGCCAATCAGACGAGCGGATCTGGTGCCTGAGAGTACCAATCAGAGAGTCCAGACCCTCTGCGGGCTTTGATGCTTGGCAGTCCAGCAACACAAACTCCTCAGTGGCCAGTGAGCCTGTGTCAGGAACAGGGCTATCCTTCTCCTTCAGCTGGTCGGATGACTTGCTCTCGGGTGGCGATGTTGAATTGACAATCGCAGCATTGTCTGAATCTGCACTGTCCTCTTTCAGTGATTTTTTGCACTCCTTATTGGCTTCTTTGATAAAGCGTGAGTCAGGGCTACTGCTTTTTTCTTCAATTCCTTTCAAAGCCTCCTTAATTCGCTTCATTCCTGAAATAACACAAAACAGTAACAGAACAAGTCAGGAACTATTACTCAGTGGATAGCTAGTTTAAGACACAAAGCAGGAGATGAGATGGAATAACACAAACCATTGACTGAATAAGTGAAATAATAGATATGATCTAATCAATGACTAATTTAAGGCAGAAAATGGGAATTCGATGGAATAGCATAGCACGCTATATGAAAACTTGAAAAATAGATAAACCTTTTAACACATTTAGCTGAACATATGTGTTCGCATAAAAAGCTTCAAACATTAAGGATTATATACACTATATTTCACTTATATTACACTACAGACTGACCAAGTTGAAGGTGGAGCTGTTGGTCTGCAAAGACGATGCGGAACCAGCCGGGTATGGTGCAAGAAAAGGCCTGACCACAGCTCAACACCACCTTGTGTCGGAGAAAACACTTCCACAGCGACAACTCCTCCTGAAATGACGACTCTCTGAGGTACTAACAAAATGGAGAGAAAGAGGCCACACATCAAGCGTACGGACAGTACATGCAATGTTTTCAAGAAATAACCATGTGGCATTATTTGCATTGCAATTAGCTGTATACACAAGTAAGCATAGGTGTCATTTACACTGAGGACGCTGGGGACAAGTCCCCACCACATTTTGAAATGGCTGATTTTGTCCCCATCACTTTTTGAAAGCATTTGTTAAAAATATTCTACAAACTAACTTGCAACAAGAGTGTTAAATAAGAAATGAAAATGCTTTGAGAAAGGTTTAGTTGCACAATTAGAAAACATGCAATGTAATTTAAATATAGAAGAAAAAAATGTGCATTGTCCAAAAACAGTAACTTAAGCTAAAAAAACAAGCTTATATTCTGTTATATTTTTATATTTATGAATTGTCACCTGCCAGCTGAATTTTTGTTTCCCTTTAAATAAAGACATTTCCACTGTAAATTGGATCAGAAAATGTCTCCAGAATGCAAGAAGAAGTTTTTAATGGTCCAGTTTTCTGGGGGAGGACGACAAGACCTCCTGCTAATATATTTCAGCATTTATTATATATTTCTTCAAAATAGTGTAAAAATCTTCTCGTCTTGTTCTCGTGCACGTCAAGTGTGTCATCACGCCCCTAATCTGAGTCCTTATGTCCCCACCACTTTTCAACACAAAGTAACGCCCTCACAAGCAAGAACTGAAACATTAGCCTCCACATCTTAGTGTGACTTTGATCATGGTACCTTTCTGAAGTCCGCCCAGATGTACAGTGTAGCAGGCCTGTCCAGGTAGGGCACGCCCATATTCCGCAGCTCTCCTGTCAGGTAACTGTGAGCGGCTTTCAGTCGGCACCTGTTCTCAGGCAGAAATTCCTTGCTGATCCACTCTAGAACATGAGAGTGTGAAGTGACAATAGGGAAATGTAAATGAAATGTTACAAGTCTTTATGTGCAGCAGAACGCCATGCTGTGCTCCTGCAATATTAAAGGAAGGCGAAAAAAAGGGGATGATATCACTCAGAAGCAGGAAAAGCACGTTTGAATGTTTGAAAAGCTTGCACCTAAAATAATTAGCAATTATGAATTTAAACTCAACTGAGCAAAGAGCTACCTTTGTACAAGGAGAGCTGATTGTATTAGTGTGAATTTAGACTATTCTTAAACCAAAAGGGGGTTGATGCGATTCATTGTGTTTGCAAAGCATGTGAAGCTTGGCTCCATACCTTTGTCATGAAGGAGTTTTGCTACCTGGTGCTGGGTGATTCCAGAGATACCGTGGAATGAGCCCAGCTGGGCCAAAGCCTCCACGAGGTCTCTGTTCTCAGTATACAGAGTGCCTATTCTGACTCCTGCCATTGCAAAGTCCTAGAAACCAAAAGAAGTTAATGAAAAGGAATTGTGAAAGCAAACACCCACTGAAAAAAACACCTGAGATTTCACTGTACTGTCGGCAGGGATATAATATAAATAACGGCCTCACACTCTCATAGACCTCAACACAGTACGTACCTTACTCACACCCCACATTACGTGCGTCCTCTGTGGGTCGGGCAAACTAAAATGAGAGCACATCATAAGCAGTTAAGAGGCTGTCTTCAGTCACAATTGTTATGATTAAGCGTCTAACAGAGTAACCACACGGAGGTTAATTTCATGCTGTTACCTGTCTAAACTGAGGACACTATGAAAGGTGACAGATTCATCAAAGACCGTCAGCATGTACACTTCATCTACAATGGCATGTAGCTCATTTCTAAAGCAGGAAATGGGGGAGAGAAAGATAATATAAATACAGTATACAGTGCAGCATTTATAAACCTTGGCTTTATATTGTTAATGATAATGTTTATGACAAAGAAAATGCAACATAAATGTAAAATGGTGCCTTCAATGTGCTACATCAGTGTAAAAGCACTAAGGTTTATGGATACAACAGCTCAGTGCCTACAACAGTCTCTGTAGAGGGAATTACTCTGGCAAGATCATTTAGAAAACAATAGTGCAGGTGCAGGAGACTCCTGGGCACATGGCTGCACTTGACAATATGCTGATGGTTAGGAGAGGTGATAAAACTCCATCAAGAGCGCTTAATATTCCACACACGGGACAGAGCACTTAAAAAAAAAGAGTTCACACTAGGATCTGTATGCAGTGCCTTGGCAATGTGCTTAAAGCAGCCATAGGACTACCGGGACGACTAGAGTGTCAGGCCACTGCATGAGATAATAGTGGGGCAAACATACCTTTTGGCAAACTCCAAGAAGGCAATCATCTCTTTCCGCGTGTAGATCTTAGCCAAAGGGTTGTGGGGGTTCATCAGTATAACAGCTCGGATGATCAACCCCTAAATGAAACATCCAGTTTCTAAGTAACTTTAAACTGATGTACTGTATCTTCATAGTCTTTTAAGATAAAGCTGCAAAACAAATCACTGAGACAAAATAGAGCATCCGAGGCATTTATCTAAACCAAGAACTTTGCCTGAGCATGTCTGGAGCTTTCCTCAAATATTCAGTAAGGGCAAGTGCTTCAGAAAAAACTATGCATTCATTAATTACCTCTTGTTTAGCCCTTTTCAGACCTTCTTCTAGTTTGCCTACAGTGAGGTGGAAGGGTTGACTGTCTTTGCCATCGGCCTATAAATAAATAATAAGTGGAAAAGGAAAAATACATCAACATCTAAATTTCTGCCAATGACAGCTGACAATACCTTAGGGCGTGCCATCACATGATGCACTTAAAGATCAATGCAATATAAGCCCCCCTACCACGAATTATATTGAATGTATACAATCAGTAAGACACTACAAGTAAACACAAACACACAAGTAAGTAGTACGTAAGTACAAATAAATCAGGCTTTGTATTCCTACCTCACAGTCAAGAGGAACATGAAAGAGTTTTACATCACTGTACAAATCTAGGTCCTCAGTGATTACACCATAGAAAGGAGTAGGGATGAGAATGGCATCTACAACATGAAAAACATAATTACCACATTTTCAAACACATACATCATCTTGCAAATTATCACTTTGACTGACTTTGTGTTTAGATGCATACAAACCTACCATACATGTTTAATAGGTGTATTAATCGCCAATCTTTTGTGACACATGGAAGCTATCATTTTGGTCATTAGCGGCCATTTGTTTGGCTAATTTGTACACAAATTTGCCAAAAAGTTGAATTTGCTGATATAATTTTTTTCAGGCCTATATGCACAAATGAATCGCCATCAAATTACCACCAAAGTGATTCAAGTTGGAAGTAAATAGATGAGCATGGGCTGTCTTCCAGACTTATGATTTTCATATTAAGGCAGTTATTGAGCAAAACAAATATTCTACATCGCTTAAAATGTCCTTACTTGCAGTGGCAATTTATGCGATTTAAGTGTTTTGTTTAAATGGAAAATTGGCCAGCTTTCCTGTTGCTGTTGTACACATATTTATATTCATATAGTGTAAATATGGGTGTGTTGTGTCTGCATGTCAGTGTATCCTGAACTTACCTTTAGGGTCACAAATTACTGCAGCAATACATGAGAAGAAGGAACTACAGCCATTCATCACCACAACCTGAACAAACACACACATCCACTGTGTTATAAAAGACCCAATTACGGTGCAAAAGGAGGCCTGATAAATACTCTACAAATTAATCCACAGACTAAAACAGCCTTTCATTACATCTGTAGATTAAGTTGGTTGCCCTAAAAAAAAGCTGTTAAATTGTAGCAATACGGCATCTTTTTAATCATTACAGAGTTAATCAAATAAATTAATTGAATCCACTGCCTTACATTTTTAAGAATGGCAACAATTCACAGTGTCTTCTGCAGCAGCAGTTTGACACATTTTTAAAAAAGGCTTATTTGTCAGTAATTACATAATTTGCAAGACATCTGTATCAGTCATGGGAGGGGAACCTTTACCCAAATCACAGCAATCCAGATTGACTAGTTACACAAAGAATAAAATATAGAAAAAGGAATGCATTGTGGTGGAAAATCTATTGGTACAATACTTTATTAAAATTAAAAGTCCTGCAGTCAAGTTTTATTTGTGTAAAAGCAATAATTATTAAAAGTAACATGTATTTTAGACTCAAAAGTGCAACTAGTCATTGTGAAGAATGACTCCTTTTAGAAAATTGAAATAATTAATCATTTCATGTTAAGTAAACTTGTAGTACTGTAGGTGCTTCAGGTGGCACAGTAGTTATATTTTTAACCTTCTGTACAGTATGGTGTGTGTGTGCTGAGCGCCTCCACTAACCACAGTCATAACATAAATGTTCTAAAAAGGGCTAAATTTCCCTCTGAAAAGGTCAAAATGTAAAATCACAAAAAAGTTCAAGAACCTGAGAACTGTGCCTACTGTACATACAGTGTATGAGTACATTTTCCACCTCTGCTATTTATATGCTTTCCACAAACTCTAGATTTTACTATATTACAAGGTATAATTTATTAACATTCCCTCCATCTACAGTATTCAGTATCATATTATATTATATAGTGTGACAGTTGTCTTACACATATTGTTACTTGTGTTACATTCCAGAATTAAAAGCTATAATCTTCACTCACGTTGTCAGCTTTCAGTGGGTTTGGAGAACAGCAGTAGTGAGTGAGGAACTTTGCAACCTCCTCTCTCAGGCTGAAAGAAAGCAACATGGAAAGGTTGTAAGAGGGTTAATGTTTACTTGAACTTGTCTTGTATTGTTCAAGAAACTTTACTAGGAGCCACATGACAAATGTGCTTCTCATTTAAAATAAAAATTAAGGTCTACTTTAATATCGTACAATGAGTGTCCCGTCCAGTCCGAATACTGCAGCATGGATGGGTCAACATGCAGCATGTCAGGCTTGGTCAGCTGTAGCAGAAAGGAAAACTGAAATTAATTCATGAACACAGGCAGAGCAATTGATATTGGTACGATTGATACTACTCATGCTCATGCTACTCATTTGGTATCGATTCCTTTTTAAAAAATTAATTATATGAATACAAAACATGGGTGGATGTCTCACTTCCAAATGTTTTCAGTACTTCTGCATAATGTTTGGGCCAATAAACAGCCCTGCCTTATATAACTGGAAACATAAGCATATCAAAAGAAAACATCCAAATCCCATACATATAGATGAAGCATTGAGAAAACAATGATTTAATTCTAGTATGACTGTGAATTACTGGACTATTTTCACACTTACTAGCACAAACATTTTCACACTATATGTGTAATAATGGCCGGTATGTGTCATGTGATTTATCTTTAAGTGTAATTTAAGAAATCATCAGTCTCAGTATTGTTAAAATTGTAACAAAATGTACCGGCATCACATCGAATTCAAAAGGTCTGGTATTATACTCCACAGCATTACATCATTTTTACTTGGATGTGCCTGCACTGTTAATCTTACCCGTTTATGAAGAAGATCATAGCATAATTTGTTCTCACTGGTACCCATGTTGATTATACCCTGGGAGGGAGAAAAAGAGGAGGACCTTATACATAATCATTACAGTGTAACTTTTTGACACATCAGAAATGTCTATCCATCTGTAATGGGTATTCATTACACGACACAGACTCACTTCAGGGTTGTCTGTGTCGTGGTATCGGTCCTTTCCATATTGGACAAAGCCCTCCTGGAGAATGCCCTGATGCTGTCGGATGCTGTTACCGCGGTTGGACAGGTACACGCTAGGGCCGGGAATTTCTGCAGCTCTCGTTGTTGCCAAAACATTCTGAGACATTGCGCAGGCCTTGACAGAGATAGGCGGTGTTGACTTTCTAGTCTCCTGAGTGGAAGCAGCCTGTGCTGTGGGAGCTCCTGATGGTGGCTGAGATAAAGATGAAGGGACAGCTGAGGTCATCAGTGAAGCTGACAGGTGTGCTATGGGTGAGAAGGAGGGGTCAGTCGGTGTTGTTGCAGCAGTGGGAGGAGCACCCTGTCTGACAGCAACCAATGCCCCCGTGAGCATGCTGAACAGGCGCAGCTCATGCTGGCGCTCCTGTTCCGCCCTCCTCTCCTCCCGCTGTTGCCTGCACTCCTCGGCCTTCAGCTCTCTCTCCAGCCGCGACTCCTCCAGGGAGAGGAGGCGCTCCTCTGCAGACTGCTGCCAGCTCAGGAAGCTGGCCAGGGCTTTATCCAGACTGCAACATCTAGCACCCCCGTGGCCCCATGATGTTTTGCAACCACGGCGACGCTTCCTCCGTCTCACAGAGGTTGGGGTGTGAGAGCCCTCCTTTCTGGGCCGCTCAGATGTGTCCTGTGGCACAGGACCACCAACAGCCTGGCTGGCAGCTGTGGCAGAGCCAGCAATGTTCAGGTCACTAAAACCTGGAGACATGAAAAAGATAAACAACTTTTCAACTACCTAACAAATCAAAATCAAATCAACCATATACACAAGTGCAGCAGTTGGTGATCTTGGAAATCTTGGGTGCAGTTCCAGCCACATAGCAGTTACAATTATACAATATTGTAGATTGTTAAAAAATTGAAGAAACCAGATGGTTAATTATATGGTTAAACTTATATTTATGGTCAGAACAGTGGATCACTTCACAAGTCTGAGGTAGAACATTCATAACTATTATGATAAAATCTTTTTCAACAAATATAATTAGTTAATCTTTCTTTAAGTTTCTTCTTCTGAACAAAATAAATAGAAAATTTAATAGAAAACTTAATAATAATAATTAAAATATAATAATTTGTTCATGATTCAAATTAATTAAACCAAATATTTATCAAGATATATTAAAAACATTTATTATATTGTTATTGAGGAAAATCATATTGCGATAATTATCATTATTGTTTTACTGCCCAGCCCTATTTCTAACCTTATGTTAATGATAGTAACAGTAAAAATAAAAGTATTTGGATTGACAACCTGAAGGGGAGATTCTTGCGTTTGTTGAGCTCTCTCCTTGACCCAGAGTGTCCTCTGGCCCCAGTAGGGACTGCCCATCAGTTTCCTGGTCATCACCAGATCCATAGTACATCTCAGGGGGTGCAACACCTGAGTTCAGCATGCTCTCCTCAACATCTTCACATTTAATATCCAGTGGATCTCCGGTTTTTGGAGGCTGACCAAACAGAAACCCACCCGAGGAAGTAGGACCAAAAGAGCCAGCTGAAAGTCCTTGCACGTATGTGTCAGGGCCACCGGGGCTCTGAAACACCTGTTGAGCTATGACAGCTCCGCCCAGGGAGGAGTAGGTAATAGCTGGTCGGTTGGCCAGGACCCTGTCCATCACGTCATAGAACTTCCAAGATCTCATTTTGTGGTTGTCCTTAATGCGGCGGTACTCCAGCTTCATCTTTTTTATCTTCTCCCTGCACTGGTCGCCGGTGCGGTAAATGCCCTTTTCACGCAGGATATGTGCTATGCGGTCAAACACACGCTGATTGCGCAATGAACTCTCTAATTCAATCTGGACCGACTCGTCGGACCACAGCTGGAGCAGCTCCACTATCTCTGGGTCTGTCCAGTTGCTTCCTCGCTCATGCCTCCTGCTGCGGAAGTCCATCCTTTAAGTTACAGGACGTATTCTGCAACACAAAAGGAGGGACAATATGAAGACAAATACAGTAGCCCCTGCCATCACAATTTAAGGAACACATAGAAACGACGGGGCTTAAAGTGGGCACGTGTTTATGCCAAGAGTGTTATGTAAATAGTAAATATAGTACGCTATTTTACCCACTGGTGTTCTCTCACCGTAATTCAAAAGTGCAACTCTTCGGAGCTCAGATGTAACGATATCACCCACGCAAGTCGACACATGTCACGGCTTGTTAACCCGATTTGGACTGGTTTTGAATGGTAAAGCTTTGTCCAGCCGGTGCTAAGATATATTAATAATTCTTAACAGCAAATGTGTCATAACTTGGTGAAATGGGGAATAGACGCGTACAAACAAATCTACATCCGGGTTGACGGCACATGCGTGCTGTCCTTATTCCGGGATAACTTTGGTCCGTGTTAACGGAGGAGCTGGCGCTGCTGAAAGCAGGCTGGATTTCACTTCTAGGCTGTAGCCGGGTAGACACAACCGTGCGAGTCAGAGTCAGAGCTTTGTGTTATAGCCCCCTCTACCGTATGGTGTGCTGTTTTAGCCGTGTGTAAGTTCAATAGATGTCCAGAAGATGGCGGTCACATACAGCTGTACAAATCAGCTATGTGGAAAATGAGGATGCGTGCTTTGGACACAGGCGTGGCCCGGAATAACCGTACCAGCGGTTGAAAACAACACAAAAAGCCATCATTCTGTCAAAATAAACGTGCTATCTTACCATTAGAAACGCATTGACTTAAGTTGCTTCATTAAACACCATGAATGTATAATTTGTAATGGGCCTCAAATTGACTTATTGCACCTGCTAAAGAAGGTGAATTGTTAACGCGGATTAACGTGACGCTAGGTAAATGAATTCCGTCTTCTCGCTATATAAAAACAATGACCCGCCCCTTTCAACGACCACGGTAACACGAATGAAGCGCACTCCCTGGTCCAGTCGGCTTTAAAAGTGACGTATTTCCTGAAGAAAAAGGGTTTGTGGCAGTTTGTTGTCATCTTCGTCCAGTAGTGAACCGTTACGATGTGTTGGCACGTAGCCCCTTATTCTCCCATTTTTTCTATCCATGTGTTTACTTTGCATGTGTGAATTAATGCCAGCATACTTTAGACAGCTTACAAGCCATGTGAAAAAACTGAAACCGTTAGAAGAAACCGTTAACGAAATATCTGGCCGCGACGGTTATAGTTCATTGGCAACATACAACCATGGTGGTGGTTGTGGCAAGTTGGTGGCGGATGACAAGCAAGACGGGATAGTTGAATTCGGCGCCTTTGGAGGAAGATGGGTGTGTGCGGATAGTATTATTATTCATCTCTTGGACCAAGTAGAGGACGTACAGCGTCAGGTTAAATGTAAAGTTGAAAGTCGACCCGCAGGAGAAAGGGGTAGTCCCCGCCCCGGAGGGAGAAGAGGATGAGGAGGCATGACGTCTCGATTCATGTTGGTATCTTAGTTTTTGTATAGAGTTAGATGTGTTCAAAGCAGGGAGGGGAACTGTGGCAGAGTGGGTGGGAACAACAGGAGTATTTGCGGAAAGCATGACTGCTATTTTAGCATAAAGTCTCTGCCAGCGCTGCCGACAGCTCTCTCCAGTCTTCCCAGTCAGGTGAATCCTTCCCCAGTCTGGAGAACAGGCTTTCTTAATCCAGTGTAGGTGGACCTTTTTTTTTTTTTTTTTTTTTAATGGAGGCATGACTTAGCCCGATAATTGGCCAGCTTTGGGTCAGCAGCACTTCCTCTCTGAAGTTTATTGTTGGTAAGATAACAGCATGTTTGTTCTTACTGTTTTTTACAGTGTTGTTTTGTGCAGCATGTCTCATTTTTTGACGTATGCACTGCTTTCCTCCATCCCCGCTGTTTCTCTTGCGCCCACACTCACATTTTCTTTTCTTTTCTTTCTCTTACTTATTCACCCTGTAGCCTTAATAGGCGAAAGCCCTCATCAAGTACTTTTATCTGTGGAAAGTGGGAATTGCTGTAATACATTTCAGTTAGTTCAGCTTCTTCGGGCAAGGAAGAAATTGTTTCAGCCATAGCTACGCACTGATCCTCTTTGCACTGGCATCAGTGGCACCTATTTTTTTTTAAAAAAGGACAATGGTCTCTGTACGGACCCACAAGCTGAAAAACTAAACTTCAAGTGATCCAACTCATTCTGTCTTGTCCTCTGGTTACCATCGTTATTTTATACTTCTAGTGCAACTCCCACTGGGATCTCAACAAGGAAGGAAGTCAAGGTCACTTGCTATTGAGGCAAACAGCAAGGCTCCAAACTTCCTCCTGAATTGGATTACACTGCCTTACCACGTCAGAGATTACCCTATAAACTAATCTTTTGTGTCTGTCTCTGTTAGGCCTTTCCCAGGTCAGTTAAGAGATCAAAGCTATTAAAAGGCTTGGTGCTGCATTTTGTTTATATGTTGCCAGGGGATGTTGGGCTGAGTGGTTCACATACACACTTTGCCCTAGACACCACCTTTCTAGCTCTGTAGCTTCGTCACCAGTGCTGGGTTTTACAATACCAGTAATTCTTTAGTTGGCAGGTCACACATTTTTATAAGAAGCATAAAAAAGAAATGCTCTGGAGGAGAAAGAAGCCGGAAGACAAACTTGTCAACAATATAAGTCATCTATAAACTAGGGCAGAGTGTTGTGGATGAGAGGTACTTTGACACAGGGAACAATGCCAAGATTCAGGTGGCTGTTAAAAATTGGGTTGGATCCCTCTGTGGGACATTACTTACAGAATTGATTCTTTCTCCTGGACACATTGCTTCTGCCCTAGACAACATTTTATCATGATTTTCTATCTCTGTAGCTCGCAGACAGTGGGAGCTAAGATGGATCAGGCTTTAGTGGCACTCGGTCACAGCGTTCTCGCTCACTTCAAAGTGTGTCTCAGATGATCGGCGTACAGCTCACTTCCAGCTGTGTACCGCTGTCCTGACAGAGCACAACATGCCTGTGCAATCATGCTTCTGGATTTCCAATCGAACTCCCAACTTGGAGCAATTTTCCCTCTCAGGAGAGGGTGCTTGGCTGTCTGTGGTACTTCGCAAATGCTGCAGCTCTCTCCGGTGCCTCGGTTTTCTGTGCAAGGGCAGCCCAGAGCACATGGTGGGTGTCGATTTGGCTGCTGGGCAGCCTGAAATAGAGCTGGAGTGCTTCATCTGGTCTGTCACAGCTTTCTGTGCTTGTCATTAGCAATGGAAATTGCCTATTCATTCCCATCAAGACTAGATCTATTATTCTGTCGCATTATGTTTATGGCATCTCTCTGTAGTGATATGAAAGTTAACTAAAAGCATATTGTGTTTGTCAAAAACATCACATTTGCACTATCAGACACTTTCATGTAACCACAGGCTTCTGCTGCTGTTCACTAAGCAGATTCTCTGGCACTGCTGGGGGTAAATGTGTTTTCCAGTTTATACACATTTTCCAGATGGGTAGGAAAATGAAATGAGAAACTTCCTGGTTTAAGTACAGTTCTGGACCTGTGCTATACTTCAAATATAATAATGTGTTTGACTTAGTAACATGATATTGATAATGTGGTGAGTGGAATTATTGGTTCAACTGTTGGTATTTTAATCAGCAGTGGAAATGATGGCCAAGCAGATGGAGTCATTCATTAATCATTTCACATACTGGATTTTTTTAGGCCAGTACTGATAAGGATATTTGAGAGTGTTTTGAATAAGTAATGATATACTGGCTGAATGTTTAATTTTCTTATGTAAACTTTTTGCCAAGAATCAAATTATATTTGGTAATCAAGGTTGTGACATGTTTACTGAGGCCAGATTTTTTTAAAGTTGTGCAATAAGCTTCATTATCTAGGATGGCAGTAAATACTGTATAAGATAAGGTAATGTCATCATTACCTTATCTTAAACAAATACAGGTAATTATTACTTTTTTATAAAGAACTATAAATGAAAACGAACACCGCCATCAATATCTGTGATAAGCCAGTACTGGCCGATAATATTCCTCCCGCTGATGTGTCTGTCGGGCTGTAGCTGTAGCTCACAATACAATTTAGATCATTGTATCGTAAAGCTATAACACAGCTTGTAAGATCAGCAGAAGACAGCATGTTGATAATTATATCTGCAACATATAGATACAGTATTGATATTACTATATATATCAAAATTATCTCCAGATCTTTTTGGTGTAATCAGTTTTCAGCAGTCTGGCTCATAACAGATCTTAAAAGCGAATCCTCCTCAAAGCTGCAAGTTTGTAGTGCAGCAGTCCAAAGGCAGTTTCCTAAGGGCTTAATGGTGATATGAAGACAATAATGAATGCACAGTGTTAAAGCATTGCTAATCCATCTCCACCTCTTCTCAGTAGAGTGGAATAGTGAGGGGGCGTCAGGGGACAGGAATCACTGTAGTTAGTTTGTACCAAACAGTCTTCTTCTGTTGGCCAGCTCCACTGGATGAAGTGTGCTCTTCAAGGGCACCTCAACTGTCGCTGCTGAGGTGGAGGAGAGGATTGCTTATTATGAATTTTCTAGACTGAACATCTAAGCAGAGTGTTTTGATAAGTACAACCTGTTGTTGCTGGTGCTGTTGTATTCTATAGGTGAGAAAGTTGTTTTTGATAAACAAGAATCTATGATCAAAATGTCTCGCCATCCTCATGAGATACTGAACTACATTTGGAGGTCTGTCAATAGCTTAAAAAAGAAGGCACTCAATTAATAATTCAAAGCTGTCGTTTTGTTTTACCATACCATAGGTCGCTTATCCACTCCTGCATTTCCACTTACTGTGATCATGAGAGGGTTTTGCAACTGATTTTCTATTTTCATTGTAGTTTGGATTCTAAAGTCTTAAGTTCTCCCTTGGTTTGAAGGTTGAAGTTTCATCTCAGTTTTAGGCCTTTGATGTATATTGTAAGAGTAAGCAGCCTCTTGTTAACTCCTCTCCAGGCTGTGTTTTAAGAGAAGGTGTTTTAGGCGTTGTTATTATGTGCTCATTATTTTCCGCAATGCTGTAAGGGAGAGGGATACCCCCCCCCCCCTTCTCTCCATCTATTCCTCCCTCTCTCTCTCAGCCCTCTCAGTGACAGCAGACCCCCTGCTCCTGTTTTTGCGATTCCGGCATAGCATCTAATGAGCTCAGAAGAATTGCTCCACAGGAAGAGTGACAGCTCCTGGTCATGTTTCCACCACCTCTCCTGCTGCGCTCCAATCACACCCACTCCTAAATGTATCTATGAAGCCACAGATGAGGTTCTCTTTTAATAGTTTGGATATGAGTAACTCTCCAGAAGCGGGAGATAACTGTTTGGATGAATAAAGGGCGAGGTTATCCTCTGTGTGGGTAAAAATTCAGAAATGATTCCCTGCTTTGGATTTTAGGGAGAACTTAAGGCAAAAACAACAGCTTACCTGCAAACTAATCACCTTGTTGCATAAAAAATTCCCGAAGCATGGCTTATGCTGCATTCACACAAAATTCGGCAATGTGGTTCTTTCCCGCACGGTTGTGTGGAGGTGTGGTCATGTTTATTTGGGCTTTAGAACATAACTGCCGTAAATCGGAAAATAATCACTGCTTTGCTCTCCCCAATGACGCTCCCTCTCTTCATTCACTCTATAGCTGCTATCTCTCTCTCGCTAGTTGAGCCGGAGAGGATGGGCCAACAGACAAATCCTACTCATCCTACCTTTGAAGATATTCTGTACTTGGAGAGGAAGACCTCATCACATGCCTAAACTGGTCCCTAATAGGGCTGCAAGTAATGATTGTTTTTTTTTTCATTGTCGATTAATCTGATTATTTTCTTGATTAAGCAATAAGTTGTTAGGTCTATAAAATTTCCACAAATTGTGGAAAATGTCAGTCAGTGTTTCCCAAAGCTTAAGATGACATCATCAAAGGTCTTGTTTTGTCCATAACCCAATGATATTCAGTTTTCTGTGATAGAGGAGTAAAGAAACCGGAACATATTCATGTTTAAAAAGCTGGAATCAAATATTTTATCTTAAAAATTGACTCAAACCGATTAATTTAATAGTCGACATCTAATCGATTAGTTGATTCATCGTTGTAGTTCTAGTCCCTAGTGTGACTGGATTGTCTGTTCTGTCAGCTGCCCTTTTTTTGTTGTTAGAATGTGCCATGTATATGACCAATACAGTGGTGTCAGGAGGTGCACAGACTTACGCTGTTAGATACTGCCAAAATAATAATAATTGGAATGCTTTTTATTTTTCTTTCACCTGTTAATGCCAATTAACTGTCTAAACACACTCAGCCACAGTTGGTGTGGAACAGTCTGAGACATAGGCTCCCATTGTTTTCAAAAATGTATTAACAAGACTGAAAGTCCCATATCAGCCCCTAAAGCTTGCTATGTTCATTACCACCACTCAACAATTTGAAACAATTTGACAGAATGAACACCACCCCGTATGATTTTGCTATTCTCAGAGGGTTAAGAGAGTGGGGATAAAAATATTAATTTGTCCGGAGGGTGGCCATAGAGAAAAGACTGAATGGTCATTAGAATCAAAAGGGCTTATTTCTTTGGAAGCTTAAAACTGCTGAGCAAAGATTCGGACAATCTGCCTACTAGTTTGAGTTATATTGTGGGGACAACTAACAGTATGACGTAAGGTCGGAGCAAGGGAAAAGTCGAGTGCTGAAAATAAAAGCATGGTTTTAATGCTTTTAGGGATAATGAATGTTTCCAGTTATATTCGTTGGCCATTAGTACTGACCTATATACAGGCCTAACTTTGGCCTGCCGGTGGCAGCAGTGGAAAGGTCAGGTGGTCACCAAAATATTAGGATTCATCCTCTGGGGACGGTGAATATCCAGAGCATTTCTTGTGTAAAGGTAAACGTTTTGGCCTGTGGCACTAGATGATATGGGACAGTGTGGATGTGTTTGTGCCATCCATCAGAGTTCGTCTACGTCAAGGGACATTGAAGTTTTTCTAGCGGCTTGTGGGGGCCTAACACCTTACTTGTTTTTTTCTGTAGCTCGTAGTTTTCAAGATATCTTGCTCTAGACTAAAGTGTTGGACAGCCATAGCATTATGACCACTGAGAGGTGAAATGAATAACACTGATTATCTCATTATCATGGCCACTGTCATTGGTTATATATTAGGCAGCAAGTGTCCTCAAAGTAGATGCGTTAGAAGCAGGTAAAATGGGCAACTTGAGCGACATTGACAAGGGCCAAAGTGTAATGGCTAGGGGTGTAACGAGACACTTAACCCATGAGACGAGACAAGATTCGAGATTGGGTTCACAAGATCGACATGAGACAAGATTTTAACACTATTTTTAAGGAATCTTTAATGCTGAATTATATGAAAATTTTGAGCATTAAGCATTTTATTTCCTGCATTCTGATTAAATTTTCTGCACCAGTTTATGGCGATTTTTATTTTTTATATAAAGAGAAACACAAAATTTAGGTGGCAAAATCTATAGCCTAACTATAACAGAATATAGTTATATTTCTTTTTTAAAAACAATTTTACGTCAGTGCAGCTCTCAGTCATTCTGTGCTACAATCAGATCCTGTAGATCAACTTATTTAATATAATCCCTGCTGATTCATGATTTAGTCTTTCCTCCTCTTTGTATCTTTGTTTGGGGAAGTAACGTCTTTAAATGTGACTGTGGCACCTTTTCACCATAATTATAACTTGTTTTATTTTAATTTAGTTATAAACTCCTGGACTTTAATAGCTTCTGTGATTTTCTGCTCGTGGTCAAAACTTTCTGAACATTCAGAATCTCTCCCACATAGGCTATCTGTGTTCTCTGACATGTCCAGAGAAAAGGCAAAATATTACCAGAATAATGTCATCATTTAATGAGAAGTCTACCTGCCCTATACTCTGCTGTGCATTACTTT
This sequence comes from Micropterus dolomieu, assembly GCF_021292245.1. Lineage (NCBI taxonomy): Eukaryota > Metazoa > Chordata > Actinopteri > Centrarchiformes > Centrarchidae > Micropterus > Micropterus dolomieu. The sequence continues at coordinate 21,641,893 of NC_060171.1, read as the reverse complement.
ATTTATTCACTGGTAGTAACGTTATCCCCTTCAGACTATTTGATCGACTGCATGTGAAACCGAAAGTAAATGATCGGGCAGAAATCTCACCACAAATCCACACACATTAACTTCCAGTGCAGCTCACAGTCCCAAACAGAGCAGGCTGCGCTTCAGTTTTTAGATGTTTATGTTGCAAAACTCTACCAGCTACTTTACCACTCGTCACAGCTGTCTGGACCATTGATAAAGGTCTGGACTGACAGCACGAGGGGTTCAGCTGATTACTATGACAGCGCTGGTGTCAATCAGTTGGGCAAAGTTGATTCACTCCGTGAGTCTTATAACATTTGTATTTCACTGCGTGAGAAATTTAATGTGTGGCTTGACAGCGTGTGAAAAATGTAATTTGAGTGAGTCTCCGAGACAGCCTTTTACCTGACGAGAATTCTTGTCACAATTTAATTCCCTGAGTGGCCTCTTTCAGCAGGATAATGTGCCCTGCCACAAAGTAAAAATTGCTCAGGAATGGTTTGAGGAACACAACAACAAGTTCAAGGTGTTGACTTGCCCTCAAAATTCCCCAGATCTCAATCCAACTAAGCATCTGTGGGATGTGCTGGAAAAACAAGTGTGATCCATGATGGACCCACCTCGCCATTCACAGGACTTAAAGGATCTGCCGTCTTGGTGCCAGATACATAGCACACCTTCAATGGTCTAGTGGAATCCGTGCCTTGAAAAGGGGGACCTAGACAACATTAGGCAGGTGGCCATAATGTTATAACAGATCAGTACAGACTCCAGCACCCAGCCTGTCTGTGCTCAGCTGTTTTCCCCCATCTAAGTACAGACATAAATGTATTCAATTCAAAAAGGCCTTGATTGGTAACTAAAAGTTGCTCTCATTTTCACATCAGTTCATTGTGTAGGGATTAACCCACTGAATGACACACTGATGCCACATTGGTGGAATCGGCTTTCGGACTCGGCAGGTATTTAGACCTGCATCACCACCCTCCTCTTCATCTTTCTTAGGATGAACTTATACTTAGCGGAGTCGTCCCACGCCTTATCATCTTTCGTCTCACTCGGGAGTCGGTTACCTTACCATGAAGCTTTCCTTTTCATGTGTACCTTATGGGCTCCTTTCCTATAACTCAGACAGCTACAAATCAAAAGTCGGCAGAATATCCCAGTCTAAAAATATAAATTTGAACATCTGCTCAAATAATGGTCCTTTTTATCATACGGGTTATTTTAGTATTAAGTTAGAATATGTTGTACATTACCTTCTCATACCTAATAAGTAGTTGGTTGAATTCAAAATTTGGAATATCCTTGAATTAAGAGCAGTGTCTGGTTGAGCATTTAAATGTCCTCTCCCTCGGATCTTGCCTTCCCACAACGAGCTGTGTATTGGTTTGCTTGGAGCTCGTCCTGTGTTGCAGCAACATGCCTACTGTATATCATTATCATACATTATCATTTTAGGTCTGAAAATATGAGTGAGGAGTGAAAAATAAGTCTGTTTTTGTCTGAGCCCTTGTCTGTTTTGACCTAATATTTATGCCTTGCACATTTGCACATGACATTTTCTTTTTCGTCTGGGTTTGACAGTTGATAGTGAGCTAACTATAATGCATGATGGGGGGGGTGCTGTTTATTTTTGCTACGGTTTGGGTTTGTTTTCTGAATGGTATCTGCAGGAGTGAATTCAGGCCCAAGAGTGACCCAGTTAAGAAGGCCATGTTTGTGTTTATAGCTGGCTGTCCTCTCATCTCTACGCCACAGTTCTACTTTGCTGCTGTAAGGTGGAGCAGCCTCACTCTGCCTGGGAAGCAGTGACAAACAGACGGATAGACTGCCCTGTGAAGTGTTCTCCTTTTCATGGATGCCAGGGTGGCCCTGCTGCACGTATGGACAGTCCTTGTCCTCCTGTCAGCAAAGCTGAAGTGGATTGACGCTGCAGAGGTCTACACCAACACCTGGGCTGTCCAGATCAATGGGGGGCCAGAGGAGGCTGACCGCATCGCCAGGGAACACGGTTTCATCAACCACGGCAACGTAAGTTGTACTTACAATATACTGTGTGTGTGAATGCATGAGTTTGTGCACAGTAAAGAGGTGTTTCTCATACTTAATAACTGTCTATATTGCTGCATGTGAGACTATCCACACACAGCTGTTGCTTGCAGGGTTAACATCAATGTTATAAAACTGTACATCAAAGCCGGACATCAGAGAGCCTGACATGACACCTCCGGGCAATCCTGTTTGTGCAGAGGATTGCAAAAGTATGGTCTCCTCCACTTCTTGTAGCTTAAGTGGGGCATGCATGGCTTCCCAGCACACTTGCAGACAGTTGTGTTTACAGAGTAGTGTTAGGAATAGACAGGAATAATAAGGCTGTTAATTCAGGGTCTCAAGGAAGATTGTTATATTTAATTATGATGTAGGTAGTTTAATTTTATAGCGACCACTTTAGCTTCTGTTTTTTGGTTTGCCAAGTCAATTTAATTAACAGTTTGTATATAGGGAAAAGAAAAAACAAATTATCAGAAGAGGGGAAGAATAAGGGGGAGAGAGAGGGTGAAGTAGAAGTGACTCATTGTTCTTTCAGTGGTGTGTTGGGTCCCTTGAATATCAAAATGCTTCCAAGGTTAAGCTTTTCCATATTTGTGTGCAGCAGTTGACAGTGAGTTGCTATTTGGTACCCTCTTCCCCTATTGCTCCACTTGAGACTTAAACTTCATTTGCATTTGTCTTTGTGGAGCTGCCTGAGTGCTGCACACGCCAGTGAACAGCCTTCTGGATTACTTCTTAGGAATATGCGTAGGAGGTTCTGCATATTCCCACCCCGTTTCTCCCCACCTCAAATAAAGAGGATTTTCTGAAAGAGAAGGCTTGCAAAATTAATTCTGGCTTATCATTGCTTTCTTTATTTTGTAGAAGATAGAGCTTTGTCTGGAGCACAAAGCCAGATGTTTTTAGTCGCCCAGTTTTCATAGTGAACAGTTGTCACATGAGTTTCCGACAATCTGGACAAGATTAGATGTGTGTCATTATTAAATGCTCTTTGTCGTTCAACCCGTTATATTAAATTGTATCCATGTGACTTAACATTGAGCTTGTCTAAGGGACTTACATTCTGCTTGAATCTGGAGTTCATTTAGTATTGATCTGGATAGCTGCACTTGTTCCAACAGTCTAAATCTATTGTACTGCAGAGTGAAAGAAGCGTACATTAGGTGTAATGGCCACTAACAGACTTTTGCCTTTGTGAATTCTAGATAGTCTTAGGGAAATTGGGTAAAATGAAATGTTCAATATTCAGAACACACATACATATTCTACAGTCACACAGGGACACAATGCTAAGTCTGTCTTCCTCCAAGCAAGGCAATTCTTCTTTCTTTCATATTTCCCTTATGGGATCACTTTCCCTAAAAAAAAAATAATAAAAAAAACTTTATGGCTTTCTTTCTCTTGTTTATCGCTCCTTCCCTCATTTCTCCCTACCACAAAGAGCCTCGGTTCTGTCCATTAAACCGCAAGATTAATGGGGAGATGTATATGCTTTTATTTTTCCCTTCTGCTGATTAGTGATTGCGTCAAAGTTGTAGAGCCAGAAGTAGTGACAGTAACGACTCCTCTAAGACGTCTGTATGTTACTGAATCTCTGATGCCATATGGCAGCTCGGGCCCCACCGCGTGAGCCCAGCACATCCTAAGAACAGCCTACTCACTTCAGACCAGCCAACCAACATCACCTTTCTGTGGTTCTGGGTGCATAACACCACAACCCACAAGATGTCGATCTCCTTTTTTCCTGAAGAAATGCTGTAGTGGAAGTTCTTGTAGATTAGATGTGAGAGGCAGATATTCCAATACTGTATATATAGATGTCTACAAGTCTAGAGAAGGTGACGGTGGATGATAAAAGGAGAGTAGGAAAGAGGGTAGAGAGAATTGTGATAATTGACAATTTCCCATAAGAAAAGGGTAGACGTGAGACATGTGGTGATTGCAGGGTGGTTGTGAGGGTGTGTGGGAGACACTAGCAAACCAAAAAAAGAAGGAAGATGGCTAATGGAGTATGGTATTACGGACTGAGAAAAAGATTTGGTATTATCCACTGTCTGGAATTAGATTTTGTGGGAGTACATCTTCTGTCACTGTTTCACAGAGCCACCCAAATAAGTTTCATTTTAGTCTCTAGTCCCTGAGTGGTTGCTGTGAGAGAAGGATGATCTACAGGCTTTGTGCAGTGCCTATGCTCAAGACAGGACAGTGTGGGTTATGGGTTAGGCAAGGTATTGTAGGGTTGGGGGCTTAGAAGGGAAACGGCTTAGTCATTTCCCTCATCAGCCTTGGTGGTTGTTCTACAGGGTACTTGAAGAGAGCAAGGAGGCTGACATATTATCAGGAGATAATGGGATTTTTATCACTAATGTGATTACGGGATCATCACATAACTTATTATTTGTTCACTGCAGTGCTCACAAATGCCTTATTGTCTTGGTGCGTCTTTATGTATTTGCATATTCACTCATTACGTTTCAGCTTAATTTTCTTTGAGTAGGTGTGGGGGGAAGAAAATGTGTGTGCGCATGCGTTCAACACCAGAGTTTAAGTGTAAATGTCATCAAGACTTCCTGGTGTGCGTCGGCATTTTACAAGTTGTCACAGAGCATTGTTATCTGTTTCTCTGTGATCTGTTCAATGGTTTTTTTCTTCCAATAATGTTTTTGTGTCTGCGTGGGAGAGCCAGACCAGGGTTTAGAGCTAAATGTCACGTTGTGTTCTTGGTGAACCGAGTCAGAATCATTGTTTTTACGGGGATGGATCTGTGGGCGCTGACAGACTGAATCAGTCCCTCTGTGGAGTAGACATCTAATGCCAGAGCCTCTTTCTGCGTTTGTGTGTCTTTCTATCTCTCTACTGCTCTCCATCTTGGTTTTGTGGTTTCTTTCTATTTATAGCTAACTTACTCAAAAAATGTGGCTAGAGAGTAATCTGAAATAAACAACACGCAGGGTTTTTTTTTTTTTTAATCCAGCTTCCCACCGTCTGCTCCAGCGGCTGTGGCCCTCTTCAGAAAACTGCAGGAAAACCCTCCACTGGCACTCTTGTTGTAGGGCGAATGGGTCATTTTCAGGTAGCGAGAAAATGTTGCAGCCACCTCGTGTCAGCTGATTGCACAATAATATTACTTCAAAATCCAATATTCCTGCTGCAATTTCTCATTTTTTCAGACCACTGTTTTCCAGTTTCAGACCATCACAGCCCCAAACATGCAAACGCATACCTGCTCTGTGCTAGGTAGAATGTAATCCACTCCAAGGCCTTTGTCCATTACTCTGCATATGATACACTGCCAATTGTGTGATGCACCAGCACCTACTTGCCAATTCGCTCTCCCGCACGCTCTCTCTCTCTTTTGTTGATTCAATTCAAATGAGCTGTATTGGCATGAAATGTAACAAAATAAAAACATCAAATACATCTCGCTCCCTCTCTTGGTCTACTTAACTGGTGGCTATGTGAGATGGTCACGGAACGTCAGGACTGAGTTTCTGTTTTATTGCTAGAAGAAATGACACTGATGCTTTTAAGACTGTACATGGGCAGTTTGCTCCGTGGTTGAGGAGGGATCACAGCTATAGTGATTATTTATGTTCGAATGTGATTTGTAAAGCGAGCTCTGTCAGGCTGATTATATCAGATGGTGTCATTGCTTTTATCTCACTTCCATTTGCCTGTGGTGCGGTTGGGGAGGGGTGGGTGGGTGTGTGTGTGTGTGTGTGTGGCTGTTCATTTGCTTGGCTTGCTGATGTCTTTGTCCTCATTTTAAGGTAATAGTTTATTAAAAGGAACATCAAATGTATCTTTCTCTCTCTCTGGTTCCCCATCTCAGTCTCTGCCCATTGTTTTCTCTCCAGTGCATACCCATCCTGAGACGTTCATATCCTCACACTTCAGCACTTTGGTTTCTCATAAACCCATGCTACACTGTTCTGCAGCATGCAGACAGGCAGTACCTGCACCTGCAGAATTTGCTGTCTTCTATTTCCCACAGGACTTTTTTGAAGGCATAAATACAGTGCCTCTCTGAAAAAGCTGTGAAGTCTTGCCGTTGGCACTAACGAATCTCAATAGTCTGTGGAGGTGCTAATATATTATAATGGTACCAGGAGATTATTATAAGATTATCTCTCAGCAGAATCCCAAACTTGTTTTGTTTCATTACGCTTTTGTCCAAAGTAATTTTCAGAATGATTTGTTTTGTCTTCTTTCTTTAGGTAAACATTTTGTCGCTGCAATAAATATTAACTTTGGATGAGTGAAAATATTCTTTTTTTTGTTTGTTTTTTGACCTTCTTAAGTGGAGCTAATAAATGTACATGAACATTAATATTCATACAGGTTGATTGACATTCATTGCCCTAATTCATTTCTGCTCACGTGGCACCATTTCCTCCAAAACATCATTAAGGTGTATGACATGATCTAAAACCCCACAAATTTCAAGATGAGGGCCCCCAAATCCCCCATTTTCAGCCGTGACCATTTTTGTTTTTTTTACTCCTTTTTTCTTGCTGACTGTTCTTTTTGTGTAATCCTCTCAAAGTCAAACAGTTTGAGATCATTCTCCTGTGTAAGCATAAGGCTGTCACTACATATCACTTGTTAAGTAGAAAATGGAGACGTGTATACACACCAGAATTCATAAAGCTTGCATAGATGGCTCTAGAAAGTTTATTGAATTATAACGAGGAGATTTTACTATACATTTAATGTGGGTCATACAACAGATATCAATCCAATACTACAGCAACACTAGCATGCAATTTGTGCAACCACACAATTGAATTTGAAACTAAATTTGTGACTTTGTGAAATGGAAATTGTTCATTTTAGTGAGAACCTGTATTTTTTTATTTTTTTTATTTTAATTTCAGTATTTTAAAGTGTATTGAAAAAGAGGTTGGCTATGAGCCCTTGCTGGTAAATCAGTAGCGGACAAATGCATGAAATATATCTGTATACCTTGAAAATTCTGAAGAAAAGTTCTCTTTTCTAATGATGAATTTTTCTAGTAATGACAAGATTATTTTTGCAAGCCACAGCTTTTTCCTAACACCACACCACTACACAAAGATATCTTCAAACAAAAAGTATATAAAAAATCTGAAATATATTTATAAATATTTTCTTACTAATTTCCCCTGTGAATAGACATTTTACAATCTATTTGGAGCTCATAAAATACTCAATACTATCATAAGCCAGTGGTTGTGGCTTTGTATCAGCCTTTATCAACTTGTATCAAGCGACTTTTTATTGTACATTTAACATGAAAACATTAAGATAAAAACATGAGTAAGAATTGGTTCACAATTTATTGACATTCATCATCTTTTAAATTTCAAATTCGTAACCCAGTACTTTGCTAAGTATTAACGTGCCTGCTGGCATCACAAATCTCTGTTAGTTTCTTTAACCTTATGTTCTGCCTTGGTTGTTGTTTCTGGATTGGGTTGCTGGTTGCTCCATGCCCTTTTCTCTTGCTCTCTTTTTCTTATTCTCTGTGTTTGTGTGTGTGTCTGTGTGTGTGCGCGCCTGCATTTGTTTTTGTGATGGTTAGTTATCTTAGGGTTTGGTGCAAACTTCTGCTCACTGCCTCTCAGCCATACTGTAAAGCCCTTGTGACTGTCTGCCTGCTGGCTCACCAATCTACAGCCTGTTCTGGCATTAGGTTGCCATGGAGAAAATTGCCAGCATATTATTGCCAAGAGACTGCCAGTGTTGGAGGGGGATAATTTTTGTTGGCAATACAGTACCGATCTCAAAGACATAAAAAAGGTGTCCTCTTCCTACAGCTATTTGTACTTAATTATGCCATTTAAATTAGACTCTTGAAGGCTTCCTGCTTTTTGTTTTACGCCCCTCTCTTAAATATGTAGTATTTAAAGTGTGTCAAATCTACTAACAGTTTGGACACAGCTTTAGTCTTATTTTTTTCTTGGGTATATAAGCTATTTTAAACCTGCATCATCCCCTCACTGCAACAGTATCCTATAAAATCCACCAGGAAATGTTGCTTTGCAAACTTCTCCTTTTTCCCTTTGTGGCTTTCTGCCATTTTCACCTCCTGTCCTCTATCATCTCTTCGTCTGTTTAAAAAAATATTTTCAGGTAGTTTGCAGGTGTGCTCTCCAGTCACTGTCCCTTCTTCTTCTAGCTTCCACTTTATTTGTGTTTACCGATCTTAGTGAAGTGTACCTCCTCGTCCCAGAGCTGTCTCTCATTTAAATGCACCACTTCATTATATGGAGCCTGCAGCCACCGACCTTTTAGCTGTTTCCAAAAATGTCTCCTAGAAATGGGTTGGTGCTGTGCCAGAGATCCGCAGAAATCATTACTCAAAAGGTACTCAAAACTGTTTTATAACCAGAAATTCTTTGACCTATAAAACTGACTTTAGTTACGTCTGCTACTAACTGAGCTGGACTGGAAGACGAGGAGGGTTAAAAAGAGGATGGGTGTTTTAATGGAAAAATCATGCCACAAAGACCAGCCAGTATAGATCAAGTGTGGGGAAAAGGACAAAGTCTATCTGACTGCTCTCTGCTCCTCTGAGATATGGAGCCAGCCATTCATGTGCATTGTCTGGCTTCATTCAAGTCTCTTTTCTTTAGGGAGGTCTTTTTTTTAAGACTGCTCACATTCATTATCTGCCCATTATTGCCTAAGGATGGGTTTGAGTAAATTGAAGATTCCTTTTGTAAGGCATTTGTCAATATAATTCAGCCTCAGCTACAATATTTCACTCCCACAGCTATTGTCTGTGACATATACTAAACTTATATGTCACAGTTGTGGAAGTTCTGTGGGTTTCATAGCAGAGTACAGAGTAAACAACATGTGACTTGTTACTAGATTAACATACCAAATCTCATTTGTTCATTTACTTTATTTACACATTTGGCCCTTTGACAAACTAGGAGAGAGTAAAAACAACTGAACATTCCAGCTCCTCAGCAAGTATTGTCAGAGGTTAAAAAAAAAAAGCAGGGCTTCTTGATTGTTTTGTTTATCTGTTAGGGTTCTTTTTAAATAATTAAAATCATACGTTTGCCAATAAACAAAAAACTAAACACATGACCAAACACCATTTTTATCAGATTGGCACGTCTAATTACATACTATCAATACGGGAATGTGATAGTACCCATTCAGTATTTTTTGTCATGTAGGGATAGTGCGTATCAAGCAATATCTCTTCCTGTCTGTGTTTGCATCACTGCATATTTATTATTTACTTCAATGAAAATAATGCTAATGTGATGCAATTCAATAAAAGAGCCTGATAACCTGCATGGTAATTTAGGAGTTTTTATTTTGTGTTGTTGTTTTTGAAGAGTCAGGGTTAGACAAGGTTAGCTTTAGAAAATAGGTCCTCAAAACTCATTACACTAATTAGACTCAGAAAGGTATTACATGTTGCGGGGCTGCTTTATTACATTTGATCAGTGGTTCTCAAACTTTCTGTCACACGCCCCTTCAGAAACCGAAAAAAGTGGATTTAATTTTTATCAATCACTAACATGCAATTGAAACAAAACAGTTTTTTTTTGTTTATGCCAACACATGAATCATAATTACACAACTTTAGGCCTTCTTAACTCCCCAGTTTAAGAACCACTGCATTAGATAGTACAGTACTTCTGCTCCTTTTTGTCTTTGTTGGTTCTCTTTACTGAATGTTCCTGAAGGGTCCTTTGCAATGGAGCAGGGCTATATGTATGTGAGCAGGCTATTGAAGGTGTACATCAGGTGTGTGTGTGTGTGTGTGTGTGTGTGTGTGCGCAGGTCTTGTGTGTGACATTATTCATACAAAACCTTGACTGTTGCACATTTGTGCTGTCAGGGTGTTTGCCTGTACTGTACGCGCAGCACTCAGGTGTACATTGCGGAATCATTTTCGTAACAGCCAACGACAGCACAAACAGTTGCATGACATACAGATATGTATCGCTGCAGTGGCTCAGGCTTGTGAGCCCCATCGTGTCAGACTGTTCACAGACATGTACAATATCACAGTGAAACACTTAGAGAGGCACTACCTCTGAATTGCTCTGCAGTTGTGTAATGATTCATTCATCGCGCCAATGCACCAATTATAAATGATGCCAAGTCAAGGCATCGATCTACTAAGAGAAATAATCAAATTACTTCAGCTTTAGCAACAATCAGTCTGAAACAATTTGAGTTGCAATCTTCAGATTGAAATAAATCTCAGATTGAAAAGTGGAAACTGACATTATCACTGCCATTACACCACTAGTATAGCTGTTACTAATATAAATGCTTAGACTACTGCTGCTAAAGTCACTACTACTTAGGCCTTATTACTGAGTGTAATGTGTGCCAAACCCTGTTTAGGCAATCATAGGTAAACACATTTCTGTTCATTTTTAGTTAGTTTAGTAGAAACTGTTTCCAGTCAACGTTACTGAATCACTTTGTTTCCTAAAAGTGAAATAAACCACATCCAGAAAGAAAAATAATAATCCTTCTTGAAACAAATTGCCATTCTTTATGTAAAAAAAAAAAAAACAAAAAAAACTTTCTTTGTTGTTCTACTGTAGAGCATGGGCGCCTTTATCCTTTATCCTGCCCACAGGTAAAAAAAAAAAAAAGAAGCACAGACCTTGAGTCAGCCTTGGGCTCTTCACACGGGGAATAACCTCCAAGCATTCTGCATGCCAGACAACTGAACAGGATTGTTCAAGCAGTGCGAGCAAAGAGTTACTCACTCCATGTTTTTTTTCCTGTTAACATACAGTACAACAATACAATCAGAAATCAGAATCAGAAGCTTTATTGCCAAGTAGTATTTTACACGTATGAGGAATTTGCTTTGTTGATAAGGTGCTACATGTAGACAAACATGCAGTTGACATAAATAAATATAGAAAGATAGAAATATGGAATAAACAGATGCAAGTTTTATATAAGAAGGATAAAAGAAAAGAGAAAAATAATGGAATGTTCAATCCAATGTTCAATCAGATAACATTTATCTTTTTCATGTGCATGGCTTTGAGAAACTATTACTAGAAATGTAATGTGTGTGAGTATCAAGAGGGGTATAAATGAAAATAAGAATTAGAAATAAAACAATACAGTTATAGATGAGGGAAATTGTTACCCAGAGGTGCGATTGAGAGATAAGATTAGTGCTCAGCCAGTATTACATTCTGTTGGGAGAACCCCAGAACACCTCTTTCAGTCCCAGCTCCACTAAAACATGAAACGGAAAAGACAATCTGAAGCCTGCAAGTGAACAATACAACAATAAGTAATTTGACTGTGACTGAGGACATGAAACAAGTTATTAAAATGTTATTAGTTTAGACTCTGACTATCATGAAAGGTCTTATATCTTTGAATAACTTACAATGTTTTCTTTTATTTGATGTTTTAGCATTTCATTTTTCATTTCGCTATATTTCATATCCTGTTTGGATGGCAGTATAATATATAGGATTTTTCTTGTTTGTTTGTTTTTTGCGCAACCAGTCAATTTGGCATGAATATTTTAAGAACCGCCAAAATGTAAATCAGAGCTCAGTACACAAACAATTTTGATGAAAGGGAGGTAATGCACAGACATTCAGCAGGGTTCACAGCATACCAGCAGTTATGATATACAGTAGTTAGCTATAACTGGCTGTGAATTGAAGCTAATTGTATATACTTTTTTTATAATCACTTAAATACATCACAAGGTGTCAGTTCAACTGTGATGCCTTAAAGTGCTAAATGAGTCATCTAACTTCACAATTACTGTTGAAAAAAGTAAGTGGGTTTCGCATGTCAGGGCATTTCAATTATGGATTTCCACCATGCGTGTTATTATTTTTGCCGCCTGTGATGTTCCACAAAGGATTGGGCTCCTCAATCAAGGACCAGCATTCCGTGTTATTTTTTTTATTTTCCATCAGGGGGTCTTTAATGTAAGAGAAGTTGAAAATTGGTCTTTGAGCATTACTTCTTCGCTGGGAGAATACAAGTGACCATGTTTCATGACCTGCCTGCTGTGTTCTGCTGTGTTTCAGGGATTGTATGGGAAGGAAATAGAATGTAGTCATTCTCTATTAAAGTAAAAGACAAATCAAGTGAAACTTTTATCAACCAGCATGAAAAATATCTACAAAGAGTCATTATCATACACAGCCAGGCACCAGCTCATGGAGGTACTGACTCCATGAGCTTTTTTCTCTCTTTCCTTAACCCCCCCATATCCTACTAGAAAGCCTGACAAGCTGAAATGATGCCAGAAAAAGTTGTGCAGAGCAACGTGTACTTTGTGATGCTGTAAAAGTATGACCTTTTGAGGAAAGCAGAATGCAGAAGTAAAAGGTCTGTGAGCCAGGATATCAGGCTCCGCTCTGAAGCGTGACACATGGTCAATTGTAGGCTGATGCGATTTAGCCGAGACAAGACAGAGAGTGATGGGCGCCGTTGGTGATCAGATAGTTTTCTGGAGTTTAGAGAAAGTTTGTGGATTTGTTTTTCATCAGTAACTGTTTTCAGTGGACAGTAGCTGCTCTGTCATATCATACATTTGTACAAATGTATACATTGCATTTGTGTCTATGACGAACACAGGGTGGTCCACTTTATATACAGTGTATAGATTTATATACAGAGTATGTATGGATCAAAGTTACACTCAAAAATGCATGGATTTGAAATCAAACTATGAACATTTGTATAATTAGTGGCTAATGATCCATGTGGAGCCATTACGGAGCTCTTATGTATGGGTGCATGGGTGCTATCATGCAGCTCCACACCCAGAGATGAGAGTTGTATGTAGTAGTCACAGTATAATACAGCCAGATCATTCTCAGCCTGATAATGTAGAAAGAGTGGCTGCCATGTGGAAAGAATACCGTTCACAGTAGAAGATGAATGCAGAATACTTTCACAGTGTTCGCTCCATTTTCATTCTCCTTTAGAATCCTTTGTGGGCAAAGACCGAGTGTGGTGTCGCATGAGCAGTTCCCCCTAAAATTTAAACGATGCCGGGGGTTCTTCAAATTGTATTCTCTAAAATAAAACTGACATGAAAGAATGGAGCAGTTGACCCAGAACATACCGGGGGCTTTTTGCTCAAATGGTACTTACAACCTCCTGGCATTTAGCTCTTGATAAAGAGTTTGTCTCAGATATATAGTAATTTAAGCTGGGACTGTTGTAAATGGGTACTATTGGTCTGCAGAACCTTCTGTCTGTGTTCACATGAAGTCCTTAGCCAATGATGAGCATCTATTTCAGGCTGCTTTCCTTAACTGATTAAAGAAAGACAGTGTCTGCACATTTTGATTTATGCTTTTATTCCCGAGACTGGACAAACAAGTTTATTTCTGTATACTGCTTGGTCATAATAAAGAGTAATGCACCCTCTGCTTAAATGTCTCCTCATTAAGAGGTTGGATAGAATAGAAGGTACTATATATTTCTAGTCTACATTATGCAGTAATGGGAAAGATGACTTCCATTATTTATGTCTACTTTTTGTGTACGCTTGTAGTTTCTTTAAAGCCCCCTCACCCCCATCATACACCTGTCTTCCATCTGTGCCTCATTACTTTTTTATGACATTTATATCTTATATGATATCTTTATTACATTTTGGCAATGTACTACTTTGGAATAATTTCACTTAGCCTGACCATTGTATGTATATGTTTTGGCTGTACTAGTATAGAGTAATGGCTTGACTGAACTGATATTTGAGCTTGGATAGTGCAAAAGAAAACAGTTTTGGTGTATTTGGTCACCATTACTGGAGCAGGCATGACACGAAGTGGCCACCCTTTTATAGCAGTGTTGGGTTGGAATACATTTTGTTGTGAGATGATCAAACACATTGAAGAAGCTTCCCTTCAAGCGATTAACTGAATGCATCAAAGAGGCTGTCAAACATGACTGAAACTCTTCTCCTCAGCTTTTCATCATAAACCTAATGGCATCCTGCTTCTAGCTCCATTGTTGTGGTTTTGTGTCGTTTTGTGTCTCGAGCCAGCCTTCAAGAGAATGTCTGTGCTCCTGTTATGGCTGTATGAGAGGAAAATGAAAAACAAAATGAGGTTAAAAATGTATAAAGGTACAGGGGATGTTAATTCGTTGTTCTGTTTTGCAGAAAGCCTTCCCAGTATGCTCCCATCCTAAGCGTAATAGAAAAAGTCCTAAAGGTGCTAGTCATATGATGTAGCTTAGTAGAATGCTTCAGCCATTTATCATTGTTATGAAGGCTATCATGGGACCTTGCACAAGAGTCCTTTATAATAAGTGCTCTGTTCTCTCATATTTTCAGTGCTGCCACACAGATGCATACACCCCACACAGCAAATATGAGTGGTAGTTTAGTCCTTCTGTTTCTGCTGCATCAGATTTATATACCCTGCTGCAATATATTTACTATGGCTGAACTGTGTTCCCCTTCTCACAAATAATTGATATTTAAATCATCTTTCCAATTATTTTCATTTCCTCTCCTTCAGACTGTGTTTGGGTTTTTTGGTGTGTAAAATAATTAGGCTTTGGTCTGGAAATCCTTGCTGCTACTGATCACACTGTGTTGTGTTGAGATGAAACGGTTGTAAATGTCATGGCCTTTGCAGCATAGGGACGTCTTGCCTTGAATAGCACTATAAAAAATGGCTGAATGCCATGCCAGAAAGCTCACTTTAATGTCTTTATTTATGCTTGGTTGCTTAATACTTTGACTGTTGTCTCAACAATCCTGTCAGCTCTGTGTTTATACCTTGCTGACAGTAAATAGAAACACAGAGAAATTATTTAATGGAGTGAACAAACAATTAATAGCTTCCACCCTGCCAGTTCTGGTATGGGTGGAAGTTGAGGGGCATGAGTTTCACTTCATAAATCACTATATTTTCTTACTTTTTTGCCAGACTTTAAATTTTAATTATGGTATTTTTTAAACCTGGGCCCTGTTATCACACATTTTGTGACTAGTAGGTACAAAAGGTTTTGGAACTTGTGCAGTAGAGGGCTTCAGCCGGCAGCCATAGCTCTGCTGCAGTGGTTGCAACATATGCCTTTGGGGCAATTGCGCATGTAAAAAAATTACGTCCACAAAAACTGCTCAGACTTTTTTCAGGTGTTTGACAAGATAATGGAAAGGGTCCCTACCAGTAACACCCCTTGATTTTAACCAGAAACAGAAGTGTTGCTCAAGGACAATTCAATGCTCTGAAATCTTGTGAGAGTCAAGTTGTTGCAGGAAGACGCCGGTGGAAACGTGAGCCAGTGTTGCAGAGAGGAGTTTGTTGTGTTGGAGTAACGTTAGGCACTGAAGTCTTCCTAGCAGGGATCCTTTCAGGGTTTAAAAATACCAAAAGCAATTATCATGGCAGCAAAGTTTTCCTGCTTCTTTAATAAAATCTGTATGCGCACAACAATACTTTTTTTTTTATTTTTTTTTTTTTTTTCATGGCAGAAGTGTTGAGTGATTAAATAGTAATAAAGATTTGTTTTGACATTAATATAATAACAGGGTTTCCGTGGGGTATTAAAAAGTCTTCAATTTCAAAATCAAAATTTAAGGCCTTAAAAGGTCTTAAATTCACTGAAGTTTGTATTCTAGGTCTTAAATAATTTTTTAACAATAATTTTTTTTTAAATTTTAATTTTCCAACGTGTAACACTACCTCTAATGCTCATTAAAATGCTCTTGCGCCACTTTAGAATGTTTTTTCCTCCATGGTGTTGTAGTTCTTCTTTCGCTTGTCCAAATCAAGCAGGAAGCGATCTGATGCGAACACTGAAGACCCTTAAATCTGCATTCTACTGAACGGCCAGCAGGGGGCCACTCTTCTGGGTCCAAAAAGAAGTGCGGCTCCATAAGAAATAATGGCAAAATGAACATACTCAGTAAACACTTTCCTGATGAGTTTTATGGTCTTAGTCGCTAGTTTCATGTCTTCAATACAAAATGATGTTCATCTAGTAAACTATGGTCCCTTTTATTTTAAAATGGACCATAAAGCAGAGTGTGCTTCAGGGCGGGATTATATATGATTGACAAGTTGTTACCATGGCGACTTGTCAATCAGGCTAGAGGCAACTCGCACCCATGGCACTGTGTAAATTTAACCAGCGCCATTGAAAAAGCTTATTAGGAGTTGGCTGTTCACTTTCTCTGGTGAGTACATTTAGTTTTAAGACTGTTGTTCGCTACACAAAGTTATGTTAAAATGACAGTTAACGTGAATTACAGATGCACCTAACTAGGCAAGCTAGCTAGCTCCACACACGGCCGTTATGCTGCGTTCCACTTACCTCGGAAGTCAGTGGTCGGAGCTGGGAATGACCTCACACCCGAGTTCACAGCGTTCCAGTTAACAAGTCTGAAAACCTCGCTCGGCCAGCTGTTTGTTTACAACTAGCCAGGTTAGCTATTGATACGCCGGTTGATTAAAAAAAACGCATTGTGCGGTATTTACTCACACTCAACACTGTAGCAACACATCCACAGACAGCTGTTGAACTGGTATAAACTGCAGCTTTCACTAACTGTTGATACCCCAACAGCCATCTTGGATCACGAAGTCGGGGTAGTGCAGTTCTCCCGACTTATGGGGGCATTCCCTTTGAAATTATGACTGTTACAGCTGCCACCGCCCCCACCTGTATTTGCCTGTGCTTTTAAGTAGGCTATCTGTTATGCTGAGCAGGCTGTGCAAGCCCACGCGGAGGATTGGCTGCACAAGGAGAGAAGGTCCCGCCTACTTCCTGGGTTTCCAGTTACCATGCCCTCGATTGGTGCGGCATGCTCTACGGGCCAATCAAAGGGCGACAGCGACGACCACCACCTGCTTAAAAGCCTGCCGGGTCTGCCATTTGAGGCAGCAATTTGACCCGAGTTGCTTGCCTTGGGAACGCCTGTCATAGAGCTTATAGTAGTGTTTTGTAACCCGTGCTAGACTTTGTGTCTTGACTTTGTGTGTTTCACTGTGTGAAGGTAAGAGAGTGGGCCAGGTTTAAGCTTAGCTATCACTGACACCTTTCTTTCACACACTATAGTTGTTTTATGTTAGTTTTCACCAGGCTCAGGGGTGCTGTGCGTTTTGTGTTTTGTGTTTTTCAAATGCTGTAGGTTAGTGAGCTTTTGGTTTATTCTTGTTTTGTTAGTATCTCTGTAAGCAGTAATCCTCTTTTTGAGGATCTCCTTTTGTTATAATTGTTTGTTGATTTCCACAGCACCCATTGGCCCATCCTCTGTTTGTGCTCCACTTTCATTACTTCAAATAAATATCCTTTCAAACCAACAACATCTGGTTTATGTTTATGTCCCTATATCCCTAGACACCTCGGGACGTAACATGACCTTTGAACTCGGAAATTCCGACTTCCCATGTCAACTGGAACGCACCATTAGCTCAACTGTCTCGTCCAAATATGGTCACGTCTGGTGCCGCTGGTTGGAAAAACTCAACATGACGGCGACCTATCGGGCAAACTCAAGGCTTCAAAATGGCAGTCTAGAAACCAACAGGTGACATCCCGATGACTACGTCCACTTCTTATATATAGTCCAGAGCCCTTTAAAGAGAGAGTTGCGTCAGCGGGGGTCCAAAATGCTTGATCGTCATGTGGTTCATGGAGACCGCAGATAGTTCCCGTCCTAGGCAAGCAATTGAAAATGAGCGAGAGAAAACGAAACGGCAATTTTAAGCAATTTTTGCTAATTTATACAATAAATGCGTTGATTTACAATATTTATACAATACACTGACACGTGTATGTAGTTACATTACTATTTTTTAAAAAGGAGGACTTTTTCACAATAACCGCTACAATCACGTACCTTGTTGACATTTTTTTGGCTTACCTTACATTGTCAAGTGTATTCCTCTTGAAAACATGTTTTAAAATTCAGATCATATTTACCTTTCTAACATTCCTTTTAGTAATCCCATGGTACCAGGGAATTGATCTTAATGAATAATGTAATCTTTATGACTTCAGATAGAACAGACTGAGTGATTGTCATGTATTAATGTAATAAACGTCCAATAAAATCAGCATGTTAAGTGGTTTGTGCCTGTGTACTGTCTTACCATAGTCTACAGCATGGTTTATTGTGCTGTGTGGAGATGCTGCAGTTGGTCTGAAAAAGGAGTACAAATGTATGGTTTCCTAGCTGACATGGAGAGGAGGAAAAAATGGTTGACTCAGGTGAACAGGAGCGACCTTACAATCACTACAGAGGCTAACAACAAAAAATGTGAGGTACTTTTTCCACAATAAAGAACACATCACTTGCCTTAATGTTTGGTTTATTAAAAACATCACTGGAGCTAATCTTCAGGCTCCACTGAACCCCCTATTTCTTGTGCTGAGAGAGGGAGAACAAGAGAGAGAAAGGGTTAGACAGACCAACACATCTGTAAAGATTCATCCAGGCCATGGTTATCCAAGAAAAGTTGAATCGGGAGCAACTGTACTTGGTTGTAGATGATGTTTCAGAAGAAGTACAGTTGCCTTCTGTTCAACCTTTCTTGTAAACAGCTACAAGTTTGAATGAGAAAGTTATGCATTGTTAAGTTTTGGAACTTTATTAATAGCTTTTGCTGCTGATGTTGGTATCAGTTACTAGATAGTTTGTTAGTTAGTGAATGTTTTTATTTTTTCAAACAGTTCTCACACACAGGAACTTTGATGATGATGTGATATGAATTTGCACAAAGTAATTATGTAATTAATATGTTAGTATACTACTTTTAGCGTTAGGGGTAAATCCCCAACCCCCCTAAAAATAGCGTTTTGAAATCTCTTATTCATACACACACCACTAATATATTTAAATACAATTTAATGCCACCCCCCAAAAAATGTTTTTTTTTTTTTAAATAAATTGTTTACTTTATCCATTGCCAGTAACAAAATTTGTTTGTTAATTTGTTTACCGTTAATGTCCCTAAATCTTCTAATTTAGTGGGGAAATTTACTAACATGCTTTAATGCACATATTAACTTGATTCATTTGTGCTAATAATATATAATCTAATTTTTTACACGCCTTACCTTTTAAACGTGCATCCCAAATAGCATTTTCGCTGCGCTGCTAGCATTTGATGCCAACTTCCGGGAACTATTCAGACGCTCTGTGATCTATGAAAAACTGGTCCATTGGAGTGTTACGAAGACCAACATGCAGCCGTTGTGTTATTGCCGCGAGTCTCTTTCGGAATGTACCACAGATATAAAATGGATTTTTTCTTCAGCTGTGCGGAAGTACAACCTAAGCGACTCTAGCTACGGGCTTGGTTAAAACCCGGTTAAAACCAGTTGCTAGCAACGTATTTGAAGAGTAACTGTGACTACTTAATGAATGAGCGTCGCTACTGAAATTTCATACGATCATTAATGATTTTCGGTAACACTCAATGCATGGCTGTCTCCCTCTACTCATTCTTCAAAGGACGAGCGAATGTGAGGCAGAGAGCGGCAGAAAGTGGCGGTGAAATTTAGCGGAAGATAAGATCAGCATTAAGTTCATAGGTTAACGTTACAGCTCTGTCCTGTCCTGTACATCTTGATAGTTACATTAAATTAAAAAGAAAGGACTGTAGAACACGGAGGAGCTGGGATTAGTAATGTTAAAGCAAATTAGGGGTGCAAACTAGTGCTTTTAAGCTAATGAGGAGATTATTCTTTTGGATTTTAATGTACAAATGAAAGGCTTGTAATAAGACAGAAGGGAGGTAGTTCTCAGGTTGCCTATTTTCAATGTTAATTTCTACAAATGTATAAAGCAGTAAATTAAGACACAAAAGACAAACTGCTGCTCAAAACAGCTTGGTGTTGTGCCATGAATGTAAAATCATCGTGGAGAGTATCAAAACTAACCAAATGAATTTTCCCAGATCTAATGGTCATAATTCAAACCCAGTAGACTTATTTAGCAAGTTTAGCTTCTGGGTGTAGTTTATTCAAAATCTGCTCTAGATTCTCCTACTTATATTCACAAATGTGGCAATAACAATGTTATAAAATTATTTTTGAAATTTCTTTATTGGAAAACACAAAAATTTTCTTGGGGAATGACCACCAAACCCCCAACACAAAAATACAATAGTCATTTTTTACATTATACCGCCCCACGTTTTAATCCCCACAGACATTATTTTATTATTTGTAAATGTACCTACTTTGCACCTGTCTCGACTTCTCTTCTCCCTGCACTCACTCTCACACACACCTTTACCTCTGGTCTCTCACTGCGAACACACCAGCTTTCCCCGCCTCTCTCTGTTTCCTGTCTGCTCCCCTGAGTTTCTCCATCAGCAGTAGGTTATGTTTCATAAAGTCGCTGACAAGACAAAGAACTCGTCTATTTTCTAGATATTTCCAGCTGTGATTCTTTCTAGCAGGTTGAAATATCCAGCAGCTTATCAATGTCATCGTCCATCCCGGTATTTCATTGTGTCCGATGCCAATTTTGTAGACGTCACCCAACCCTAATTTGAATACATTTATTTACTCTGCAAGTAATTTTGTGACTGCATTTCCTTTTGTACGTTTCTTTTTTTGATGTTGTGATATAGGTCTTAAATTTCATTCATAGTGGTCCTAAAAGGTCATAAAAAGGTCTTAAATTTGACTAGGTGAAACCCTGAATAAGTCAAATGTATGTGTAGACTTGCTTACATGGATGCTGTGATTCTGAAGTTGTCTTGTTTTTTTGTTTCTGATGCATTTGTGCATTGATTTATCTCTCATTTATAGCTCTAAACTGCTCCACCATCCCATCTGATTTGGGCAAAAAGCCAGCTCGCTTACAAAGGTTATTTTAGGTTCTCATGAAGCTATGCAAAGCTCAAGTTCCCATTCTCAATACACAGAGACCCCAATTCTCAAACTCTGAAGACACTGTTTTGATGTCCTCAACTGTCTATGCTTTTGAGGTTTAAGGAAGGGACTTAATGTTCTATGAATTTAGAGCGAGGCCAGGTTCAAAGTTGCACACCCCTCCGCTCTTGTATTCAGCTTGCTCTTCCACTCTCCATCTTGAGAGTCTTGTTCTTGATCTATGAGGCCGCTGTTAATGCTCTACTGGTGTGCACAAGCAATGTAGGAATATGTTATGTGAGGCTGTTTCAAATATATAATGCAATTCTTCAAACCACCCAATGCTTTGAACTGTACACCATGTATTTAGGTGTAGCTCTGTGGAGCTGAGATGATACTTTGTCTTGTTTTCTGATCGCATCTTGTTTTCGTCACATCAAGTCGGTTTGGTTATGTGTTAAAGCACTGCGTTGTGGTGAAGGTGGTACAGAGAAATCCCTTCAAGAGTTCAGGCAAAATTTACTTGTTTTTGCCTACTTAAAGCTAAAAGTTTAAATACATATAAACGTCAGACTAGAATTAAAATGTAAATAAAAACATTTAGACACTTTTCACTTGCTTTTAGAAACATGAATGTAACTAAATGAATTAATTAAACTGTGAATGCTATTAAATATTGTACCTACAATGTATGTATGTTACATGTATGTGTAAATATGTGATGGAGCACATGCTCAGGTTGAAAGAAGTGTGTGCGTGGCAAAAAGTCGGGTGGTTACCATGGTTTCTGTGCGTACTAGTGTTTAGCAATGATTTAGCAAAAAGTAAATTATAAAATGATGATTGTGGTTTGCTGGCTGTGTTTCTTTTTGAAGTAGAATCAGACATTAATCTTAAGACATTTGCAATTAGATGTGTCTACTGGCTGAAGAATGTACTATATAATGAAAGTGAAACAGGCAGACAAATATAAAGGGGTGGTGTGTGGTTTTTGAAGAGGTTTATAGTGTGTTCCTCCATCTATTAAAATGACAAATAGACCAAATCTGAGCAGACAAGCAGGAGAACACAATTTTAAATATCAGCATGCAACTGACACACCTAACCTACTGCACCCTTCGACACACTGCAGCGCATGGCGAGTCACCAAAGTAAAGTAAGTCCTGAAAAACTTACTGCACTGTATACTGTAGATACGCCTAATCAATTGGAATGTGTTTACATGCAGCCCGAATCTGTCAGGTTTTCCACCCAGTTTATATTGGGCAGATAGGAAGATATGAATGGTTTTAATAAGGGTCTCAACATCAAAATGTACGCGCTGAACGTGTCTGTATTAATAGATGGAATCAGTGGAAGAGTGACATGGGGATGAATGAAAGACACACAAAGTAAAGGAATTAAACTGGCGAGTGCTGAATGAAAATGAAAGTGGAACCTATATACTTCAGTTTCTGAAAACTAGGGTGGCGGAGCCTGACAGAAGCTGTTCTGGCACCAGGGAATTCAGCATAGGTGATGGTGGTGGAAAAGAGCAGTGGGGTGAGTTGCACTTTGCAAATGAATAATCTACAAGCCTCACAGAATCCCGATGCTCTCAAACAGGCCACCGTCTGAGGAACGAGCCGGAGGCGACAGCTGGAGGCTGGAGTTGTCTTTTTCTTTTTTCTCTCTGTCTTCCACTCTCCGAGTAGAAGACAGAGAGATAGAGCTGTGAGTGTGTCGGTATGTGTTGGTAAGCGCGAAGATGTTTCTTCATTGTTCTGTGGTGTTTTAAGTGAGAGGGTAATGGGATTTTTCTCTCTATGGTAGTGTTTTTTAATGCAGTAGGGTTGCATCTTGTTGCTGTAAGTCTGAAGGTGCTGACAGCTTCCATTTTCTTGAGGTGAGCCCTTGAAGTGAAGGGCACATACTAGGCAGAGGACATTTTGCACATTCCTTTTCAGTAGTCCATCACTGCTGCTGTACACCCACGGCGCCTCTCTCAGTGCTCCTGCCTCCTTATTGCAACTATTGATAGATTGACTGATCCGAGTCTATGAAAAATCAATAGGACAACCCTTTGAGTGCTCTTCACATTGATTTTCCATGGACTGCAGTTACTGTACCAACAAGTAGCAGGCTTCATTCCCTGGGAAAGTGTGCTCTTTCATGACTCCGCGGACAACAGGTTGAAACAAAGTCATGTAGGAGCACAAGGCCACTATTAACATAAATAAGGGGACGAGGAGAGAAAGATTGCATGATGGAGTCAAGTGTAGCTTGTGTGTGCCAGTCCCTTCAGATCTGAATTGCTTTTTAAATTTTTATGACAAGGCAATTAAGGCAACATGCTGCCTTCAGGCATAAACAAAAGGCCAAGAGCACTCAGGTTCTACTTGTACAGCACAACACCTTTGAATACTAAACACTGTAGCATACTCAATATTTCAGAAGATTTCCAGTAGCAATGTTTTTTTTTAATTCACTCTCCAGCAGTTTTCATTTGCATAATGCTATGCTTCATTGCGTAAGCTCTTTGTGGAATGCACTCACCGTGGTGACACATTTGTTTCCATAGCTTCTTTAGATCCAAACTGATTCTGTTCATCTGTTTGCTCTACCCCTTTCCCAGTGGCTTGAAAATTAACCCAGTTTGATCTCAATCCTTTGCTTTCCGCTGAGGTTGTTTTCATACATCATCAAGTCTTCTGCTGCTTTTCCTCATGGCAAGATGAAGAGGCCCCTTGTGGCCCCAGATTCAGCACTCAGCAAGTCTGTTTACCAATGCCTCATGAATCCGTGTTAGTCTATCTCTCATCCTCTCTCCTCTTTGATTTCTCCTCTTTTGTTCTTGGTCTTGCTCAGTGAATGGTAACAGCAGCATTACATGGATATATGTCTAGCTTCCTTCACCTGTAGACTCGACAGACCAGCGCTCTGTAATATAAGAGCAGGTTAACAATATGACTACCGATACAAGGAGAAACACGCCCCACTGCTCTGCTGGAGCACTGCAAAAAGCAGTGGATCCAAGTCTCCCTTGACTCCATGAACAGTCAACGCTCCGGTGAAGCGTAGTTAAAGTTGGGTGTTTACTCATTTGGTTAGCACATTTCTCCAACTAAGACAGGGATTTGAAACTTAAGAGTCAGCCCAGTGGGATAAATTTAAAATTAAAAAGGCAAAGAGCGATCTGAAATATTTAATCTCCCCCCCCCCCCCTTACTTGCAAGGTCTTTTCTTTCTTTTTTTATCTGTCTCAGTCTCCATGTCTCAAGGCCATAGCTCCCAATCTTTTGGGGTGGGGGTGGGGGTGGGTGTGTGTGGGTGTGTGTGTGGGTGTGGGGGTGTGGGTGTGTGTGTGAGAATTACTTTGAACACCAGCATGTTTGTGAGTTTGAGATGCTGGCTGGATGTATCAGTGCCACTCTGAGCAAGGTTTGGGCTGAGTGATGATGTACCTTTTACTCTGCGTGTGTGTGTGGTTTTTGATAAGACCGCTCTCCCTGCACTGTCCCTTATCAGTTCTCTGAAAAATCACACCATGGAGATAAATTACATCAGGAATGCTACTTTTTCAAAAAATGTGTGCGAAATGCATGTGATTCATGTACTCAGGCCGTTTAATTTTCTGGTCTAATCGAACTAAACCCATTGCAATGACGAATAAGAGATAGGGTTTAGATTCATCGTGTTTTATTCAGACATAGAATCACAGAGGGCGATACCATCATTGATTCAAATTACAAAGCAGTACTCATTTACAGTGACAGAACTGTATAAATGTAGTTTTATGGTAATGTTAGCTAAAGGTCAGGCATCAGCAGGGCCTCTATATATGTGCTCTCATGGTGTTTTCCATGACATAATGCCTTTTGTAGCCATTTCCTACTCAACCTTTTCCACTCCTCTATTCTCCTGTGATATGTTTCTTTCTCCCGCCTCACTTTCATTTCATTCCTTTCTTTCCTATTCCACTGTCTTGTACTCTCCCAGAATAGGAATAGGTCTAGCCAGGCACACTGTGATTTAGAATATCTTTACTTTCAAGGTCTTTGTGTTTTCCCCACAGCTACTTGAATAGCTTTAATTTATTTTTATTCAGGAACATTTATTCAATGGCCCAAATCGGTTTTCACACCTTTCACGGTGCCTCTATCTTGCTATACTTCGCCACTACTGAAGGGATGGCCTTCATAGGCATTTTGTTAAATCTTTGCTATTGAGCCACATAATTAACCAACACAATTTTTTCGTGGCTCAGCTTTTCCCAAGACAATAAGTCCCCTGAGCAGTTGAATGCAGTCAAGGCGGGCAACATGCAGAATCAGAGCTAAGATGCAAACAAATAATTACCCTTCATTTAAAAACACTCAATTAGGCTCTATTTCCGAGTAAAATAATGAGCGTCTCCCACTAAGCGGAACCCCAGAGTTTTCAGCTGTAATTAGTCCAAAAGATGGCAGCCCAGTGGCTCAGTGGACAGTAACAACATGACAACATGTTTTATTAGCCCAACAGCAAATATCCCATCATACCAAGGCACACCAACACATTTGCTGTGTGTGTGTAAACTGTAAACAACAAAGCAAGCACCCGTTTCTGTAGGGTTTTGCATTGATGTCTGTGTTGTCTGAATAAGCAACATAAATAAAAGGAAAGATAACATATAGAAGTGAAAGAGGAGAAAGGGTTGGTGAGCTGTGTGGCAATCAATGAGCTCTGCTGCGCCGCTGACATTTCTATCTCAGATGTGCAACAGAAGCTGCCTCTGCAGCCTTCCTGCTGTACAAAGGAGCACAGGAGCCATTGTGTGCATTTCTGTGTGAGTCTCGCACATTTATGTGCCTAGAGAAGCATCTTCCATCAAGCTTAGTGGAATCATATATCACAGGCTGTAAATTAAGGTGCTATAGTGTGAATTGCTGTTATAGCTGCGTCTCTAACAAACCACTGATGCTAGTGTTTTTCCCTGAAAGATGGGTCTGATTGACGCCAATTCCAATAAGGCAGATTTGTCTCTGTGCACTTTTCCCAAGCTTAAGGGAGAAACACTTAATGTGCAACTCTGTCACAGTCAATATCAGCATAGTGCATCTTTAAGCTCCCACGCTGAATACATAATATTTGTGTTCATTTCCCATATGAACATAGACACACACACACATGCACATTGTATCATTGTATTAGTCTGCTGGAATTCACACACATACTCTCATTCTTCGCTGCCTCTTCACAACCACTTCTCTGAATATTGGAATTCTTTTGAGTCTCTCTGCACTCTCAGTTCGGTGATAAGAAAAATGAGGGTTTTTTTGTGTACCTTTTCCATCGCATATCACTTGAGACAAGCACAGCATGTCTGGCACAACAAATGTCAGGCACATTTCTCGACAAGTGCAGTGCATAATTTTATCCTCACTAGTTTGATGAGAGTGAAAAGGAAAACTTCCCTTCGTTTCAAATCAGTTTGCGACACTGGAGAGTTGCCTAAACACTTGTATGCACATACACTGCAATGTGAAACAACATTAGGCTACAGCCCAGTGAAAGCTTGCTACATTTCTCTTTCCGCCACCACTTATCTGAAGCCAATCCCCTGTGGCCAATATTGACTTACTGTGGCTAGAGACCAAGGCAGCCACCATAAGGAGAGACCAGCACAGGACACAGCTGAATATAGGATGCAGGGGACACACCGTGACATTACTTTCAGTCACCTTGAAGTACAACCTCTCTGACTGATAATGTCAGCAGATATCTTGAGTTCCCCTGAGGAGTGTAGAAATACTGTGAGTATGACCACTGATATTGAATGCTGTGGTAAACAGCATCTTTTACCTCTCATTGCCCAACAGTGAGTGGTAGGTAGAGAAAATAGGTTAGGTAAAGGATCATTAGAGAAATAAAAATCAAACACTTGTGTGGTGAGTGGGCTGAAGAAATGGTAAAAAACAGGTTGATGCCTCTTTGATGCTTCACATAGCTCTTGGACTGATAGAAAGCTTTTGATACGCGGTCTTTACATCAGTTTCACTCAAATTCAGCCAACATGTAGACTCCCACATCTGTCTGTCTCACACAAGTGCATCCTTGTAAGTTCAAAGTTGTTCAAATTACAAGCTTGGAATACTTGACTTTCACATCAGATGAGCCCAATTTAGACATCTCAGTTCATAAATAATGTAATTTTAAAAAATATTCACAGGATTCAAGCTATTCTTGCAGAGCAGACATGGAGGAATATTTTCTCTATGCTAAACGCTAATTACCATAATAGTACTGATCTAAGTGGGTTCAGTGTCCACGCTTGCAGACTCTGCTGCAAAATCCACCACAAAAGAAGGCTTTCCCATAGCAGAAGCTACAGTTATTTTGGGGCTGTTGTTCAGTTTTTTTGTGCCTTTTAATTTTAAGGAATGGAGTGAAATCAAAAAAAAAAGGTTTTGCAGTATGGACGTCTCTTTTCACCAAAACTTCAGATCCTGTCCTGCTGAAATCTGGTTTTGCACGTTGTAGCTACAAGTTCTGAAAACTGATTAAACGATACACAGAAAGATAAAAAGTAAATTATTGTGCTCCATATATTATATGGAAATATGAATATACATTACAATGGCTGATTTCACTGGAGTTTATGAGGACATTTACTGTAGTCTGTCCTTTCACTATCTACTGCTTTTACTATCTGAGAACATAAACTTTACTGAAATATTCTTTTGGAGAAGGTAAAAAGGGGATGATATGTGTTCCTTTGAAATCTGAATACATGGACTGCAAAGCCCTAAGTGAACCACTTATTCAACACAAGGCTCCTATTTTCCTGCAATCTACCAAGATTGTGTTAAGATCTGTTATCAGCTATTGTTGGCTCGGCCTCGATTGACATATAATGTTATAAATTTAACTTTAGTAGAGCACAATGTCATCTTATTTTTCACTTTTATACTCTTTTCTACATGCATACATTTCTGAAGAATACAAAGGTTTCTTCAAATTTGTAATGTGCACATTTAGATTTAGCCAGAGGGAAACCTCAGGGCACAACACAAATTTGACACTTCTTCCCAGTGTTCTCACACAGAGGTGACAATGGTTCGTTTTCATGAATGTAGCAATCTTATGTATACATATTTTAGAGATCACAACAAGATCTAAGTATGTACTGTAATATGTAAGAAAATAATACAGAACATGTACGCAAGTGGAATAATCTGAAAATGAATTTTGATTTAAAATTATTTTGACTTGTTCTGGTTTTGTAAAATGAATATCTAGTGTTGACTACGCCAGACTATTTTACTTAAATAAATGCCACTTCACTTTTATTCATTAGTCGATCGTCAGAGCTGGTAATCTGCAACAATTAATTTTTAATTATCTGTAACTGTGACGATTTCTGTTTATTAAATGTCTGTGGTTTTGGACAGAATAAGCAACATGAACACAGGACGCTGGGCTCTGGGATCTATTTTCTGACATAATATAGACTAAACAACTAGAATGGACAACACAATTGGTAGGTGAATTGGTAAAGAAAATAATCATTAGTTGTGCGCACTACTTCCCTTGTCTTGATTAGCAGTTTTATCTTTCGGTTATTTAAAGCCATCTACAATGGATACTTCTGTTAAGAGATTAACCTCAGCCTTGCATCTGTGGAAATGCAAGCCTATAGGTGGGATGGAGATGGGAGCAGAACTACTAAAGAAAGAAGCACATGAGAGACAGGAGTGTAACGGGCAGTACGGCTCGAACGCAGACTCAGAGCACAGTGGCAGGGTGACTAATGACCCACAGTGCTCTCAATTATTACTGCTGGCACACATACACACATACACCATATGATTAATTCTGGTTCGGACTGTAGATGCATGACTCAGCCGCACTCATGGGCAGCTACACCACCATTTCTATCTCCATCTCAATTTCCCGCGACCCGTAGACTCTTGGTCTAAATGAGGACATCAGCAATCTAGAAAATAGGTTTGTCCCGCAGAAAAGCCACCCCGGTGCCGAACAAATTAGCTTTCTGCCCCGCCGCAATCAATGTGAAAGTGGGTCTCATTAATTTCTCGGGTCACATCCTTCATCGCACCTTAATCTTGCATCATTCAGATGCCATTTCCTTTTGCGTGGCTTTGACATTATTTTCGAGACGGGGTGTCTGCAAGGTCAGTTGCTGATTGTCTAATTTACTAAAGATGTGACAAAGTCAGCGCCAACTGAAGACCTGGCACAACAGTGTCTTCAAGGAGAGTATCCTGTCATAGTAATATAAATTCACCTTTCTTTCCAGTGTTAACCATATTACCTAAACTATACTATATTGCAGGGGTATGCGATGTAGACAAAAAGATGAGATTTTGTCTAACAATAATTAGACCGTTTTGCCTCCTTCAAAAATGTGTTAGTACAATATTTGACTTTTACAAGTTCCCTCTTGGTAATAGGAAATTAATTGTCACTTACTAATTACATTTATGGAAACAGGTCTTATTTATTTAAGTGAATCATTCAAGTAAAAACAACAAACACTGAACTCACAAGTGTTGCTGACATCACAATGTATGAGCATGAGTAAACCATTTCAGCTGTCGCTATAGCCGTGAGTTCTGTCGTAGTTGTCATCATCATTGTAGCGATTTTTGAACCAGAGTTTGTTTTTGTGCTGGTACCTTGGCTGGTTTAGGCCTCTCGTGGACCGCTGACTCCAGAAACTTTTCATATTCTTGGACAATACTTCCTATTTGGCATATTTATATCTGCTTGATACCTGGGAGTTTAATGATAATTAATCAAGTATTGCGTGACTTGAACACACAAGCTTTTACTCAGGGCTATAATAGTTTAAACAAATGACATTTTAATAATTTAAGGAGTGTCCTTTAGTAAAGCTGTGTATCCTCCTTTACTCATCTTCTCTACACATTATTGTGGGCAACATGAACTCCAAGGGAAACCATTTTTGTGTAACAGTGAGTAATTTAAGAATGATGGTCGCTCAGTTTATGTGGAAAATATGACGGAAAGGGATTTGAAATCAGGTCTTAATTACAAATATTCAGACAAATCAAGTCAAATTGGCCGGCGCTAGGCTGGCAGCTTTGTATCGGTGCTGCCAGACTAGTCCTCTGAGCTCCAGCCTCCAGTCTGGTCGGCTCTCAGACAGCCAGCCTGCAGAATCAGCCTGCAGCCCCAGGAGACCCTTCCATCCTGCTGCGTCTGCTCTTCTCCCTCCTCGCACACATCCATCGTGCCTGCTCTGCCTGTCAAACCCTGCACACACACCCCCTCCCCTCTTCCTCCGCTCCACTGGGCTTGTGAAGGTGAGCCAGTCCCCAGTGGCACTACTGTACAGATTGCAATGCTTCCTCTTCAAATGGAGGATGCGCTCTTGTGAATACCCATGTAAAGAGTGGCAGGGCTGATCCCCATCTTCCTCTTTCTGCACCTTTTAGTTTCATTATTTTTTTTTAGCCTCCTTTTACTGCGCACTTATCTATGGATGTTTGTGTTATTTAGCCCCTGTGTTGCTGTCAGATGCGCTGTCCTTGACCATGACTAGGGTAGGCGCAGGCTACTCCGTGTGCCACTTAAGAGCAATGCTGACAAAAAGAAAGCAATTCCTGAGGTTTCCACCCAGTTTGGTGACAGCTGTCATCCAGTCGCTTGTCCTTGTAAAAGCTCTTTTATGAGCACAATATATGAAGGACAAATGAAAGCAGCACGAAGAATGCTTCAGTCTAGCTCTGAAGTTGTGTAGCGGATGTCTTTCTGTTGGTGCACTTCTTCTGTGTGTGTGTGTGTGTGTGTGTGTGTCTTCACGCCACTTTCAAGTTAGCTTCTGTTCTTCTAGGTTTTGTTGCCCTCTGGATTTGACAGGTTATTTTATCATTTTCTCAAAAACATGATTACGGGGTCCTAAGCTTAATAGATTTAACATCTAACACTGTACTGGCTAGTAAAGATTTAACACCTCATTTAAGGAGTGATAAAAGACTGGTTGTTTTATCTGTGAAGGTATGCTCACATTTCTATTAGCCAGTGCAGCAATAGATACTTTTTTTTGTCTTTGAATGTAGACAGAAAGGCTCTGATGTCCAAATGGACTTGGCGGTTTTCAGCTCTTTCAGAAATGAACACTGGCTGCACATTTTTCTCGTGTGCACATAAATGCCTTGGTGAGCACGGAGTGTTATCTGGCCATCCTGTTGCTGCAGGTGAACTCATTGCTTCTCCCTTTGTATTTGTGCAGGTTTTTGGAGATTATTATCACTTCAGGCATCATGCTGTGGAGAAGAGGGCTTTGTCTGGCCACAGGGGGATGCACATCAAACTGCAAAAAGAACCACAGGTAAGACTGGTGTCAGCTCTCACACAGCTCATTGCAGCAGTCCATGTTGGCAACAAAAGGCCAAAAGACAGATTGGATTACATACAAGAGAGGGTGTATATCAGCAGAGAAAAGATGCCAGCATCAATGACAGCTTGTCAAATTCTGTATTCTTTTCAGTCGACACAGGTCCTTCCATCTGTCCCTCTGACCCAGTCTGAGGTCCAACGTAGCTGTAAATATGCAAAATAAACCCTGCCAAACAACACACCAGCTGGGAGTGTCTCTTTGTTTCTCCAGTCTTGCACCTAAATGTTAACTGGAGAGGAAAATAGCATCCAAAGCAAGGGCATTTTCCATCCTTGAATATCATCTTCATTTGGACAAATGGCTGCACGTAGCCAAACGACCAACTTATACCTGGCACACTATAATGCTGCGTATATCCATAATACTGTTCCTACACAGGAGAAAAGTCTGGCAGTATTCAGTGTCTGTCGGAGATAAAGAGAAAAACCCAACCTGTATTGATTTTTATTTCATAAACCAAAGACAATTAAACTCTTGTCAAAAAAAGTCCTTTTTCACAAAGTGCTCTAAATCGGTCTTCATTAATAACAAGGTTTGGGGATCTTCACATAATGCAGTTCATGCACTGGATGGGAGCGGATTTGTTGGTTTATTTTGGGTAATATTCTCTACATTAATTACATTCACATTAAACACATAATTCTTTATTACAAGTAAACATACACAATCCATCAGCCTTCAGATCAAAGCACATCAAAATAAAAAGTTATTAGATGTGAAATTTAGATTATTACACTTCTATCTTGTGAAGGCAACAGGAGATATGCTAACAACAGCCCTATATGAGAAATTAAATTTTACTCACTATCAGGAGCTCACATTATTTGGGATATATTATCTAATCAACACATTTTGTCGGAAACGGAGCAAATTATCGAATTACTTTACACTTCTTCAGTTTGCAGAGTGAGTCAGTCTAAATGTCATAATCTTTTGCAAGCTGTTTTCATGGGCTTTGCTGCTTTTATTCTTTCTTCTTTTTCGAAATAAGGTCCCCAGTAAAAAAAAAAATGCTTCACAAACTTCATATAAATGTTTATTCTATGTTGTATAGAAAATAATAATAATAAGCACTGGTCATTGCTGCTATTTAAAGCAACTTCATAGGTACCTGACTGGTGCTGAAAAGGGAGCAGTAATGAAGTGACGCACAGACTTTGGCCATGTGTGGTAGGCGAGGTAGGCCTGCCAAGTAGAGCCCAAGGACTACTCTCTAGCTTTTCCCCAGCACGAACCAAGCTAGCTGAGGAGAGGACTGATGTGGCCTGACAAGTGCTGAGGCCCCAAGACATCATTAGTGAGATATGGTGACATTCACTGAGGCCATTGATGCCAGGGGTCAGGCTAAATGGACGTTAACAAGGCTCTGAGAGCATATGGGTTCAGAGGTGTCTGCCTGGCAGTACTGCGGCACTCCAAGGGTTATAAGATTTACTTTGAGAGCTCCAAAATAAACAACAAATTAGATTTAGTATGGGCAGTGACAGAGACAAGGATTTTATCAATGCTACCGAAGAGGATTTAATGATGTACAATACTCGATTTTAGAGTTGTATGCAATGCTGATGGGTAAAATGCAAAACAAACCGTAGACTAATAAGAGACAGTCAATTTAAAGTTGATGTCTTCCTAACAAATGGCTGAAAAGGACAAGAATTAATCTGGAAGATGGAGAGTGGTGTTCACTGCGTGGCTAGATTGCCTTTTTCCTTTATACTGTATATATGCTGTTTGACAATACCAAATGAGAGAGAAAGCATCATGAATTTAAAACTGGAACAGCACAGGGAGATAAAGACTTATCTCATACAAACACATTTTCGACAGAAGAGATTCCATCGCGCAGGTTTGTCTCAGTCAGAAGGTCCGTAGTTCAAGTTAACACCGTGCTTGAACCCCCAGCTGTTCAGGGCATCAGGTTCCTGGTTAAGGAGCAACAGTTTGTCCCTGCGTTACCTACCTACCCACACACAAACCAGAAACAGACCAAACCTCAGGCAAAGCATGACCACTGCCAAAAATCTTTGGGTTTGTGTTTACATGTGTTTGTGTGTGTGTGAGAGAGAGAGAGAGACCATCGGATCCCTGGAAAAGGGGATGGAGAAGGTTCTGCTTCACCTGATTCAAAGAAAACAGACATAAAAGGCAGCGGAAACATAATGGTTGGATTTGGATTAGTCAGTGGTGAGCTTTGAGCTTGTTACTATGTCCCTCTCTGTAATCTGGCTGCTGTCTCTCACATTACCCCCATTGTCTCTTTTCCTCTGCTCCGCGGTACTAACATGCCGCTTATCACCGTCCCCTTGAATAATCACACAGTGGTAAGATGACATTGGCAGCTGCATAAGCTTTTACCATAGCTTGCAAGGGTTGTTTGTCATCTTCTGTTCACACCCCACACCTTCTGAGGGAAAGAATCGATTTGTTTTGGAGTGGCTGCTGTTGGTTTTGTACAAACCGCAGTGTAAGGCTCTCTCCAGTTTTGCCACGGAGTTAGTCTGACTATAACAGTGCATTGTATCTTTTCTGTGCCTGAGGCTTTGCTGTTAAAGAATTAAAGCTGGCGATATTCTATATCTTTGTTATTGTCAACAAATCCTATAAAAGACCAAAACCAACAATGCCTTCGTCCGTGTCTCAATACTTTTTGGAATTACCCAGCTTGTCTGCAGGCGGCACTCAGCTCCGAGCCCACTCGTTCCTGCTAAAGACATAAACGTTTAAATATGAGTCACAAAAGGAGATATGTGTTTGTCGGGGACTATTTTCAGCAGCGGATTTGGAGTTGTATGTGTCCATGGGCTGTGAGCAGTTCAGCTGAAGACGGAGAAGAAAGAGAGATTCTTCCCTCTTAGTGATTCTATTTGAGTAATTTTTAGAGGCCCTTTCATGGGATTTGTTGATAACAAAAACAATTAAACATCACCAAACTTGTCCTTTTACATCCTTTCTTTCTTCATAAACTGCTGAAACACAGATTCATAGGTCAGTGCACAGGCTGTCTCTCTATCAGTCTCTCTGCATTGGAAACAATACCAGCATGGCTTCTCCTTAGTCATCAGACAAGCCCTCGGGCCATGTGCGAGAGAGAGAGGGCAAGAGATGGAACAAATAGTTTATTGCTCAAGCAGATTACAGACCTAGGTCATGTGGAGTCCTCCTTCTTGTCTAATGATTGCTCCTTTGTGTTGCTGTGTTTGGCTACTCTTTGTCCTTTCCCCAGACCTCAGGGCAGTGCTTGTACTGTATCTCATTAGTTCTTCATCAGTGACTTGGTCTTCAGGAGGATATCAATTAGAACTTGGTTTTCTCAGTCATTAACAGCAAGTGATCTGGCTGAAATGTTGCATTCCACATATTGCACACATATACACAAAATATTACACAAATTCCAATAATTAAGAAGATTACAACATATTGCACTGAATGTCAGTTTTCTTAAAGAGGTGGTATTATGCTCATTTTCAGGTTCAAAATCTTAATTCGGGGTTGTACCAGAACAGGTTTACATGGTTTAATTTTCAAAAAACACCATATTTTTCTCATACTGCACATTGCTGCAGCTCCTCTTTTCACCCTATGTGTTGTACGCTCCCGCTCTTGAGCTACAGTGTGATGCATCTTACTTGTACAAAATCTTTGTTGGGAGTTGCACATGCGCAGTTCCCAGGTAAGGACTACTAGCCAATCAGAAACAGAGAAGGGCGCGTCATAAGAAACAAGGTATTGTGATCCAAATCAAAACTGCTTCAGACTGCGACCGTGACCTAGCAGATGGTATAAGTTACTCTCAACCACACATCATTGTTCCACATCTTACCATAAACCACTACAAATATCACCATATTTCAACTCAATTTTACATAAAAATTGACCAAACAATTTGAACGTTTGCTTAGTAGCTTTCACATCAGGTGTAACATTAGCATTATAGTTATAACTTTAGCTGTGTTAGCCAACGTTTACAACTCCGCACTTGAACAGTCTGTGAAGTTACATTGCCGTGTTTATTTTAAATATAATTCACAACCAATAAAGCATATTTACAGGTTGTGATTGTGAATTTCCAGGCCCAAACAGAGTCGGAGTTGCATCGTCTTTGTTGACTAAACGTTGAACTGTTGCCGGTGTTTTGACGATCTATGCTGCCTTGCCGAAAAATGACTCGACTCTACTCGGCCCTGCTCCGTTTCCCATTGCAGATAGTACCCAGAGATGGTACGTAGCTTGTCGTCATAGCGACGCCACACACAACTGCCGCGACGTAATGTTCAATGCGACACACACACCAGCGATCCACACAGCTTT
This sequence comes from Micropterus dolomieu, assembly GCF_021292245.1. Classification (NCBI taxonomy): domain Eukaryota; kingdom Metazoa; phylum Chordata; class Actinopteri; order Centrarchiformes; family Centrarchidae; genus Micropterus; species Micropterus dolomieu. The sequence continues at coordinate 21,606,294 of NC_060171.1, read as the reverse complement.
CTCTTTAAGTTAAAACGTTTTAACATTACTCAGGATGTAAAGACAGATAAGCGGTATGAATGGATTACTAACGAGCTGTTTTCAAGCAGTTCAGAGCAGAGCTTTCTGTGGGAGATGGGAACTCCCTTTGGGCTGGCTTTTTCACTTTGCAAACCTGTTACATGCACAAAAAAGATATATAACTCAATAAAGGAGAGGGGAAAAAGCATAATACCACCTCTTTAAGGTGACGTTTCAGAAGTAAGCTGTGAGTTGAATGTGCTAACGTTTAATCATTTGCATTAATTAGCTGTATAAATAAAACTCCTACAGTAGATGGCTGTATCAAGATCAGTTCCTCTGATTCATGTATCAGTTGGAATTGTGCTCTGATAATAATGTGGTGTGCAGTGGGCAGCAGTGCAATGAGGTCAGCCATGTGCAGTTATAAAAGTAATGAAATGAGATACATTTTAATTAGTCGAGGGTCACTTGAATGAGGTTAATGGCTTCATTCTCTGAGGCAAACTTTTCAACTAGGTTAGGAGTTACAGCACCCTAAGCAGCTGTACTGAACTCGTTTTTTATTCAGTCCACGCGCTAAGAGCATGGAATCATGAAATCAGGCAAGTAGAGAACCCTCACAACTGAACTGACAGCAACAAGCGAAAAGGAAAAGATCTATTGAAAAGAACTAAAATACTGAAATAACAAGTTGTGCTTTCAGAATCTTCCGGGCATTGTAAAGGAAATTCACAATTTCAGACATGCTTCACTTGAGTGTTCTTAATACAAAAGTGGAAACAGTTTAAGCTTTCCCACCTTCAGCAGAAATTCAGGATGCATTTATCAGTGACAATACCGTGCAACAGCATTTGCTTAAACTGCTGTAGAAGATAAGTTTCTCTCCTATAATTTCACTCCATCTATGCAAATTCCCTCTGCTACTGTATTTGTTTAGTCCAAGTTAGCATTCAAATATATTTGAATGTGTTGCTCCTTAATTTATGTTTCATAGTGTTTGTTAAAGAAATACCCCAATCTACCTTTCTCCTTTTGTTTTTTTTTATGGATTCACTTCTCATTCTTTGGATCACACATACCTGTAAGTAATTTATTTATGTAAAAATCCTATGTATTATAGGAAGGCATGAAAGCAGTGTTGACAAGCTCATCTAAGACATGAAGTCCATCTGTGAGAATGCATGGACATTCGCTGGTTGCATCTTCCATATTAACCATGAACTGTGTGTTTTCCACAGATTGACAGCGTAACTGTGGCGGGGGGGTAGCAGTCGACTGTCACAGTGTTATGCCGAATTTTGCATGCCTGCCGAGAATTTTAGGAAAATGCATTAAAGTTCTGCTTTTAAACGCTGTACTATTCTTTGTGGGGTTCATCAATAGTGATAAATGATCAGTATATATTTTATGAACATTAATCGTTAATATGTTATTACACTTAGTTAAGGTACCATTTCTTGAGATTCAGCAAAGACATGTGACGTTAACCACGTTCAAACAGCGTCCTAAAGTGTCCTAAAAGGACCATAAGAAGTGAATTGTATAATTCGGCAAACAGATATTGTAGGCTACCTACCGAAATTTGCATCTACCTCGAGGTGTATGCAATTCACGGCAGGAATGCAGAAGAACACCTGCGTTGCAAAACGTCACCAGACCTCGTGGGAGCAAGGCCTGAGTAAGCTCACGTAGTCTACCGGAGGTAGCTTGTGTCTGACTTGACGCACTGTTTTTATTCCCCTATCTATAAAGTCGGCGAACGCACTTGTAGACTACCAGTTATACAGCGTGGTAACTTCGACAGCTGTTTTCCAAAGTTAAGATGGCTCTCCGTACTAGCTAGGCTCATTAACGTTACGTGCTTTCTAATAACTGTTTTGAAGATGGGTCTCCGACATTGACAGCGTTGTGTTGGACTGATTTGTGCAGCGGTGTTTATGTTGTCCGTGTTTGCGAGAGAGAGCGACCGAGTGAGAGGATATGCAGAGCGAATATGCGCTGTGCAGCGCTGCAATCAAGAACGATTTTTAAATGGGTCGCCAAATTTACTTGGGCGGCTGTTCATCTACCTGGGCGGCCTAGTAAAGCCTATGTATGGGAAACACTGATGAATGAAAATGTCAAATTGTGTAATGCTCATGGAGCAAATTCCCTGTCACTATATATAGATACAAGCAAGAAAGAAGAACAGAAAAATGCTTAGTGGACCAGTCATTTTAACTGGCAAGTGGACAGATTATTTGGTATTGTGTAACTTTTGGCAAGGATGTTTGGAACCAATTTTTTTTTGTTTGTTTGTTCAACTTCAGAAACAATACTATAAAATTAAATTTACTATGTGTGATATTAGCATTTACTGTCACCCACCTTTACCAATCCTGTGCATATTCCAGCAGCCTCCAGTACTTCAAAGGCTCCTACTCTGGCACAGTGTACAGCAGCCACTTTTCCCCTGCATCTGAGGAATAAAATAAATTAGATTAAAATCACATCTTTGCCTCTCTTTCTAGTTATTACTTTTTTAACACAGCTGGGGCTGTGTTTTGCGACATCTACAGTCTGTGGGACATTGCAACAATTTCTGAAATTGGAACATTAGTAATGACACAAAAGCATGTGAGGATAACTGTGTAAATTATGAATTTTGTGTGTGTGTGGTACCCCAGGTTCTGTGGGCGGAGCAGCAAGTGGTGAAAAAAAGGAAAAAAAGGGATATCTATGAAGACCCAACAGACCCTGATTTCCCCAAGCAGTGGTATCTGGTATGTGATGGTCTCTTATCTTCTATATTAGTCATTATGTCAAATACGTCAAAAATGTCAAACATTCAGTATGTGTGTATTATTTACACAATATGTAGTGTCATTTGAAGTGGCACGGTTGTTGTGGGTAACTTCACAACAAAGCAATTCAAGTAGGTGCACAGTCAGCAGAATACTTTGATTTATCAGATTTTTGTACTCTATTCAGAATGACACTTTAGATTCTGATGCTTTAGAGAAGGTTCTTCTCTGCATTCAGATCTCATATTAGCAACAGAAGTAACAAAAGTGTTGTCCCTGACATTTTTCAGTTTCTGCTATGCAATTATTTCTGATGAAATGCTGAAGGCCTCCTCAATAGTTTCAGCTGTACGGAGGCTTGTGACGATACCTGATTTAAAGATATATTCATTATCGCAGTGGCAGAAGTTCTTAATTCCCTTATGGTCAGTCTGATGCGCATAAACTGAATTGCCGTCTTTTGGACTAACCCTGTAGGCCTCAGTTACATCAGCTTCACCGCCAGCACCAATGGCATGGTTTCCTCAGCAAAATGTATCCAGGATGCTGGGTTGAATGTAAAATTAAATGCGGGGACAGGTGGACTACTAAACTGCGTCACCTGTAAAACATTGATAGCAAATGGTCCTGACGCTGTGTTTTGTTTGTTGTTTCTATTTGCCCTAATCTCCCCTTTTTTGTATGCGCGGAACCTCTGTCACTGCAACGAATTAATGACAAAATTGACTATCCCAGACATAAATCACCAATGGATAGAAGTTGTGAAACCACCTCTGCCATTCAGCATTAGACCTCTAATCGTCTGAGGACTTAATCCCCCGTTCTCCTATTTAAAGTATTCTACACAGCTCTGGCTTGAAAACCAAACAAAGATGGTTTAGCTTAAGGAATATTGCCACCAGTGCTGAAGTTATATTGGTTTATTTGTGTACAGGGAACCACATCAGTGGCCTGTACTACGAAGGGAGTTCAACCTACTCAGGTGATTTTTTGTGATAACTCGGGGTTATCAGACAAACTCAGGGGTGACAAACTCTGTCTGCCTACACTGGAGTTAAACGATACTATGACGGTGGATAAGATGTTGGTTAGTTGAGTCGGTGTTAACCCCATGTTGACTACATAGGAGCTGTTGCGCGTTCGCATAAAAGGGGTGTGTTTGGCCGTGCAGGCAGAGTTTCTTCACAACGGCGCATGCTCCGTATTTCTCCAGAGGAATGCACGTTGGTAGTGTCAGGAAATTATGAATGTGAAGACAAGTTAACGGCTAAATCTAATATCGTGGTGGACGACAAAGCCAGGGAGGCTTGTTGGAATCGCATGGAGTAAAGTTGTAGCCTAATTATGTCCCCAGTCAAATCTCTATGTGTGTAATTTATGAGCTCTTCTTTTATGTGAAATATGTTTAAGATGTGAAGGTACAACTTCACATAAGGTCCATTGTAATAAAAAATAAAAAGGATAATACGAGAGAAAAATTTATTTCCAAGAATAATGTACAAATAAAAAAACTTGCATCTTCTCTGACATTATAGTCACACATTTATGAGAGAAACTTCACTTTGCAAGGCTGCAACATCACAGACACACCTCTACCCTGTAGTATGCATGCATTGGAAAGTTATATTAAACTTTGCAATCGGATTTAGCAGTGAGGAAAGTGAGTTTAGCCCACAATCACTATCACCCAGAGACTTTGCCTAGGATTTGGCATATTCAGAAGAAAACACCAGAGTGATTATTGATTTTTTGTGACATTAATTTCAGGGATTTTTCTTCTTATAAATTTCACACTTTCATCTAGGATTTTTTCTCTCGGTTATTAACCTCACCCTGGCTCCCTATTTTTTGGACATGTAAAATAGTATTATCTAAATAAATATCTAAATATGTGAAAACACTTAGGAGAATTCAATTATAGACTACAGATGGGCTACATCTAAGAAACTATCCCGTTAATTAATTATGATTTCCAGTTTAAATTCACCGAGGCTGCAGGGCTCACTGTCTAAACATGTTCAGAACTTTACTGCAACCGCAGTTGAACAAATCAGGATGAAATCTAAACATATTTTATGAAATGGTGTGTATTAATAATCTACTTCTCATCCTTAACACTGGGTACAGATGTGGTATGTAGTCCACGTGCAGGGTAACCTCGAGTTAACCACAAACAAAAGTTTAGAGATGTGGCGTGAATTGCAATTGCAACAGACCTCGGTTAACATCTAACCACCTTTCGTAGAACAGGGTTAATCGGGAAGTTACACCCGACATCACGAAGTTACTCGTGAGTTGTCTCCTATAGAGGAAAGTCAGCCTTCCTTCATCTACCTGCGTTTATTTGTGACCATCTCTTTCACCTCCAGCGTTCACTTCTCATCACACTTCTCACTGTAATCACACTGGGCTGTTTATTCATCCAAATCACGTTTTACCACTCTGCATCCCCTATTTGTCTCCCTCCCCCTCCTCTCAAATCTTGCAGACTGTTTGTTTTTTCTGTGTGAGAGGCAAATGCTCTCACTGCGATTTCTGACCTGCAACAAGTAGTCTTGTCTCTTTTTCTGACAGCATAACTACAGTAGAATGCTCACACTGGGCAGCTCAGCCTGAGGAGGCAGACATGTCACAGTGACGCCTTGAAATTAAATTTTAAGTGGTCATGAACCACCTCTGATCTTCCCTTTCATGTCTTGGTGTTTATTTTTCAAATGGACATTTCTTTTTTCATTTTTAACATAGCACATCAAGGGAAAGATCTTTACAGATGATTTAAACTGTTCTCACTCTGATAAACCCTTTCTCTTGGTTTGTCTTGGAAGTGTCAGTCACAGAAGATTGACAGCTGAACAAAAGCATTGTCTCTTCCAGTCCACCCCGACACAAGACCTGAATACCAAAGTAGCATGGGCTCAAGGCTACACAGGAAGAGGTGTAGTAGTGACTATCCTGGACGATGGCATTGAGAAAGACCATCCCGACCTATCCAGCAATTTTGTAAGTCAAAAAAAGTAGAAAGCCTCTCCATTTGTAAAACGCAATTACAGCTAAAGAACATTTTTAAAGAAAAATGATAGTTTAGTGAAATGACAGCTTGAAGAGCAAGTTAAAATGACATGATTTGCGTCCTGCCCTTTTTCCATGTCTCTCATAGGACCCTGAGGCCAGCTATGATGTTAATGACGGAGACGCTGACCCCCAACCAAGATACACCCAGCGGAACGAGAACAGGTAATCTGGCAAAAGCAGCGACCTGGCAACACCACGACAAGGAACTGATCTTAATTGCTTCAAAATGAGCTTTCAAGCTTTATGGAAATTTGGCAAGGAGGCGCAGACATGATTGATTTTTATTCTGAGAGTGGAAGCACGCCCAACCATAAAGTGAGGAATCATTTGGACTGGGATTTTCTTTTTTTACCAAACAACCCATGTTGTTTTTGACTCGGCACTAGCTTCCTATAAATGTTAGTTGACAGGGAATGACAGTGGTGAGAAAGAGTGTATACCTCTTTTGGTCTATTGCTTTTGGCTAGAGCATTTACACTTAGAAACCAATTATATAAAGTTTGAAAGCACTGGTGCAGTCATTCTGCAAAGTCTTGAAAGATAGTTCTTTTTTTTTTCCCTTTTCTTTTTTTTTTGCTTCAGTACACAAACCAAGCTGCTGTAGCTGCATTTCAAGGTCCAGCCCATATAGCCCCACAGCCACTTTTGGCACTTGTTTTTTGCTAATACGATACTTGTTTACTTGCCCTCAGTGATTCCCTTCCAGTCTTTGGTGATGGTATTAAAACATGTTCGCCTCAGTTTAATGATGGAGCACTAAAGCTCCAACGAGGGCGAATCCTGAACCTTTATTCTCTCCCCCTTTTTCCAAACACCACAGTCCTCTGCCTTAGTCCAATCCCCCCTGGAGCAGAAGGGAAGCCACATCCCGCCTCTGAAATGCACATCAGGATTTGTTTCAAATCTCTCTCTTTTCTGGGACGACTGCCACAAGTCTTTTTGTAGTTGTTTGTTTTTGTTCTTTATTTCGGTTTCAAAGCGCAGTATCCACTTACAGTTGGTCAGAGGGAGAGCTAAATAAACTTAACAAGTTTTCGTTAGATTGTAGAAACTTGTATGAAAATAGAATCATTTCTGCGCTGTTGTTCTGATTTAAAATTTCTCTAAGACACTTCTGTTGTACAGATAGCGTTTTTCTGTCCTCATCTGAAATATGATCTTTTCATCTACAGTATTAACTTATCTTGAAAGAGGTTAGCATCAGCAGGTTTTTGAACAGAGCCTTTGTTTCTTGTCCTTGCCGACAGCTCGAGCAGCCATGCGGAGCGACCCCAGCCCTTTCTGTCAGTGTAAAGTAGATCCCACTCTGCCCCTGCTGATGGAACTAAGCACTGCTGGAGGGGATTACTCCCTGCCTCTGGTTCACTTCAGCTGCCCAACTGCACCGTGCTGTACTTCAGACATTCACACGTAATAAAAACTGAGATTTGCGCTCACACACACTCTGGTACCCATGTCAGTGGAATTACCAAAGCAATTATCTCGGACTGGATCAATTTATGGGCAAGGGTGTGTCTTTGTGCCTACAGCTACAGTTGTGGTGTTTGGAGTGACCTGTGGACAAATAATATCCAATGAGTTATGTAAATCACCACACAGTAATACAGGCCGACAGTGAGTAATGCTCACAACCCCCTCAAAATGGTATTATATGAATATATTCATAAGACAACAAATAGCAAAGGAAAGTCGGAGGCGGGCATTTTCAATAGCCATGAAGGCCAGTTTCATTTGTACTGATGACACGCAAGGCTGATTTTTGATTTCCAATTTCTGGGTTTTGCCATAGAGATGCTCTGCACCTCCTGAGTTGGCAGTTCCGGCAGATATTGTTGAAGGGGTTGCAGGCTAAGTTGAAGGATGGTTAGAGTCTGGCCAAGTAGGTAATCCATTTGTGCTTCATTGTGACAGTGTTTGACTTCTTTTCTCTACTTTATTCCATTTTTCCTCCATTTTGTCAGTGTGATATGGATGTAGAGGGTGGTGCTGGATAGCCGGGTTGCTTTCACCTCCTGGACAGCCTGTCGGTAAAGCAGAATACTTGTAAAAACCTCAGAGTAAGAAGAGGGCTGTGCAATCTGGTCAATATCATTATCAGGATATTAATCAGATGTGGCTTCGAGGTAGAGCAGGTCGTCCACTAATCAGAAGGTAGGTGGTTCGATCTCTGGCTCCTTTTTGTACACATGAAACACAAGATTGAATTATCACCCAGAATGCAGTGATATGAATTCTGCAATTTATTAGTAGATATATGATGTTGTGATATACGATTGTCTATAGTAGCCTATATTAATACATGAATATGTAAAAATGAATGCAGAGAAACCAATTTCTTGAAGCACGTATCTATAAGTTGAGTCTCCTGCCCACTGCCCCCTCTTCTTCAAATGTATTCAGCCACACAAACACAGTGTCTGTCTCTCTAACTTCCCTTCCCTGGAGAGTTATTAGTTTCTGTAGGGAACTTTTCACATGGGTCCATTAATTGAGATCCACCCGTACCTTAAGATTGTGTAGTGACAGCCCCTATTAGAAAGTAATTTGGCGTGCTACACAGCCTTGTGTGTGTCCATCAGTCCAAACTAAATAAACTCAAGGCTAGGAAGATGAAGGAAAAGCTGTGCTGGCTAATCTGGTTGATGGCATTGAGAAAGACCAAGAAAAGTGTTGCTTCCCTCACCCCATAAAATTGCTTTGTCCTTGGTAGCACATGGCTATTTGTTTCTCTGACCATGAAAGTGCTGCTTCAGCAGAAATATACTACATAGGAAAAATGGTAAAAGAGCCTGCACCAGAAGACACACATCTTAAGTTTCATTTCATTAAATTCTTAATTTCTTCTAACATTAGTCAAGGTCGAGCAGGCTTCCCCTGCAATAGATAGTTTGGGGAAGCCAAGTATTTAATAGAGGTAAAGTTATATTTCAGTATCTTTTTTTGCTGTTTAAATAACCCCATAAATCACTAATATTAGTCAACATGAATTAACAGATGTATAAGTAAGGCGTCTTTCATGAATGAAACACAAACTTTAGTAATATTAACAAATAGTAACTGTAGTTAAGATCTTCACCATGAATCAGTGATTTCATACTGATTAGATTAGTAATTGATTTAACCTCTTGCGTATATCACTGACTTGTGAGACTAAATGGTTTTTTTGTTTGCACATTTCAAATTTGTCACTCTTGAGTATTTTGTGTACTTAGTTTAAAGAAAAGAACATCTCAGTCTTATTTGAATTCAGGCTGCAACACAGGTAAATACTATCTGTGGGGACTGTGTCTTTGGCCAAACTCTGCCAGACAAGTGGCTTCTGAGGCCTGAGACGTTTTCCCATTTAAGTATGTGAATGCAAATGAAAACACAGCCCTGGGCTCTGCAGATCCACAGCCCTGCTGTACATACGCTGCATGCATACCCAAGTCTGTATTGAGGTAGTAAACCTGAGTCATCAAGGCAAGAGCACAAATCAAAGAAGACAGCTTCCTCCTGCGTCGTCTGCTGTAGTGCCTCTGTTACAGTGTTTGGCACAGCAGGTCGCACCTGTGCTGCGTTGCTGATCACACATTTTAGAACACAGCATTGTGTGGAATTGACATTCCTCAAGCATCCGTATTCATGCTCTCATGACGAGTATGTTTTTTGACATAAGAGAAGTAGTTTTTCCTCCGTGGTTTAAGGAACAAAAGACATTTTTAAACAGACAAACCAACTTTAGGCAGTGCAGTACTTGTGTGGCTAAATAGCAGCAATTGTCTCTCAATCCGCTATTGCTTGTAAAAGACTCCATCATAAACAACAGATACTGAAAGTAGACTTTACTTGTTTAAGTAGAAAGTGAACATACTTTAGTAAAAAGGCAACTTGTGGTAGGAGACTTCATTTGTCATTCTGATACTAACGCTTGACAGTTGGACCAAAGTTTTCCCAGACTCTTAAATGGACTGTTTGCAGTGTGAAACTGTGGAACTGTGAAAGAACAAAGAGAAAACAAGAAAAGGAACCTGTACACAAGTATTTTCTCTATTTACTCTGGCCATCACATGCTGCAGATAAATGCCTTCCATTGTTTACACCGAGTTTATCAATTATTGTTTACAAAGCTGCCACCGTTTGTCAAGCCTGAATAATGTAACTCTGCTTCCCCTCGTCTTGTTTATTCTGCAGGGGACTGCTTGTTTATTTTCCAGACAGGCAGGCAGACTTTTTCAAAGGTGATGTTGGCAGGGACCTCACTCTTAAATTCCATTCCTCTGGCTTTCTGTCTGCTTTTCTACTCGTATGTTTTGCCAAATAAAAGGACAGTGTGATTGAAAGCCGCTGTTTTCTAAACATTTCAACAAGGCATAGCCCATGGTGAGCAGAGGTGGCAGTCCTAAGCCAAACCTCATTATACAAGACATTACCGATCACCTGGAGTCGGTCAGTATTACTCTGCTCTGTTGACTGGATAGGATTGAACTGGATGTTATAGCAGTTGTGTGTGAAGATAGTCCGTACAGTGCATGTCCTTGTTTTCAGATACCTTATGATCATTTTAAGCACAACAGCCCCATTAAGAGTGTATTTCCTACCATAGTGCACCATATACTAGAGTAGTGTTTCTCAACGGGGGCGGTACCGCCCCCCCAGGGGCCATTCCGAGCACGATGAGGGGCGCTGAAAGCAATATTTTGGAAGGGGGGGCGCTAAACTGCTTTTGGGAGGCGTTTGTTGGTTGGAAATTCTAAGGTGAGTTTACACTTCAGATTCACAACAATACGAGTTTAAACTTTAAACAACTTGCAAAAAACTGTGGTCTGCAACATTAAAACCTGCCAGTTGAATCTAGTGCGACTGGACGAGACTGTATTTTTTCTCCGTCAGCTTCGTGCTGCCTTCATGGGAAGGGGAAGTCAGAGTATCATCTCAAAAATTTTACCCACATGGCGTTTACTGTGTAAACTCTGGAAAATTGATGTTCTCTTTCTTGGTGGAAAAGTGTTTATTTCTCTGAGGAATACACCATGAACGTCTTGTTATCGCAGTGGTTACACATTTACAAGAGGTATATTCCGCTGTTGGACTCGCCCTGAAAGCAACTTCGCTGCGACACCAGCGAGTGACGTGGACCCACCTCGCGCAGACAGTTTATAGACATATACTGTAGTTTCAGTAGGCTATAAAAATGTAACGTTAAAAACTGAAGCCCTGTCTTGCTCTGTTGGGGATTGAAAGCGGCACTTTATCAAAGGGGCTGAAGTTAACGTGTGTGGAATTATTCGTGAGCTTTCTGTCTGATCACAGGTGTTGGTTAGTTTCTTTTCCTCCCGGCATGAGCACCTCCTCGTCTCATTCTGTTCTGTCTGTTAGACGGCGAGGGGATACTTCCAGCGAATCAGTAAAATAATGCAGTATAGGGCATGTAGTAAAATATTATGAATTCTCTTTAAATAGGCTATTGACGTTAGTCTCCCATTGCGACTTTTTTTATTTACATGTCAGAGAACTCAGATATGTGGGAGAGATTCTGAATGTGCAGAAAGTTTTGAACATGAGCAGATAAGTTACAGTGTTTCCCATACATTCATTTATTTGTGGCGGCCTGCCACAATATCAACGCTGACCGCCACATTTTTCGATTTTTTTTTTACTAGGCCTATTTAAAATCGTATTTGAGCTGCAGGCAGCGCGTATTTGCGCAGCACTTCCTCTCGCTCGTCTCTCTCATCCGTCCCTCGATCTCTCGCTCTCTCTCTCCCTCGTTAACACAGCTGCACAAATCTGTCCAACACAAGCTGTCAATGTCGGAGACCCAGCTAATAAAAGTTATTAGCAAGCATGTAAGGAGCCTAGCTAATAAGGAGAGCTAAGTTAATGTTAGAATACAGCTGGGTTTTCGAGGCTAGCATGCTATACAGCTGCGCCACAGTTACACGGTCATTCTGTGGGAAACCCTGAGTTATGATAAGTTATTAACAGATGAGCTAATAAAGTCCAGTCAATAACTGAATTAAAACAAATTCATTTATTACAGAGATGAAAAGAGGCCACAAACACATTTAAATACGTTACTTCCCCACAAAAGAGGTGGTAAGACTTAATCATGTGTCACTCAGCATATTAAATAAGTTGATCTACAGGAGAAAAATATTTAAAAGCAATAAGAATGTCTGAGAGCCTCACTAGATTATATTCTATTATAATTATTTCATATAAATTGTAACTTTTGACATTTCCACCATAAATTGGTGCAGAAAAGGCAGAAATTGGAGGAGAAATTTTAATGGACCCCCATACCCCCCCACTTATTAAGTGCCCCATCCAAGAAAACAGTATCTGGTTTCACACACAGTTTCTGGGAGGAACATTCACTTATTTGTTAAATATAATTACTTTTCACGTGGCTTTTTTGTTACATTTTCCATATTTTTAATAACAATACTAACAATAAAAAAATCAACAATATTCAGGGCAAATAGCAAACATCTTTTTTGATGGGGGGGCGGTAAGGGACCTGGATAATGGATAGGGGGGTGCTGGCCCAAAAAAGTTTGAGAACCACTGTACTAGAGTGAAAATACATATTATTCAGAGAGTAGCACAGCTGTTACTGTGTTGCCTCACGGTAAAAATATATATTTCTGGCCTCCTCCTTTGTAGAGTCAGATTTGTTTCTCTCCACATCCGCATGAGTTTCCTCAAATTTATGGTAGAGTCTAAATTGCCTGTTGGTATTATGGTCCGACAGTTACTGTGTCTATCTGTATTTGCCTGACAATGGACTGACATCTTTCCATGTTCCAAGTGTTTCCATGTTACCCGTTCTTTAGAAGGCTGGATACAGCGCTTCTGTGTTCGGCCACACAATGAAGAGATCTCCCCTCCACACTCCAGTGTAACCATTTGAACAAACCTGCCTGAGGCCAGAGCTGAGCAGAAAATAGCCTAATCCTTTTGGCAGCTCCAATAAACGGACCCTATTCAGTCCCTCTAAAAACAGATATTAACCAGCAGAGCAATGCCAAGAGACACATCCTGCAGTTAAGCCAAGCATGGGTTAGACATCAAGACATCAGTCACACTTGATGATGCATAGCTCAACACACATGCTCTATACAACACAACACAGACACCATAGGTGTGAATGTGTGGTCACTTTAGCCTGCCATCTGTTAACATACATTCTCAGTGCCTGAATACGCATCTTTACATTTCAGGCACTGTATGAGAAAGTATGCCATGTCAGAAATATAGCCTATATAATACCTAGAGAACGTCTCGGGTTACGTATGTAACCCTTGTTCCCAGAGAAGGGGAACGAGACACTGCATCGGTGACAACACTATGGGAACGCCTCTGGGCGTGGCAGGGCTGAACTATGAATGAAATTACTCCAATCCTATTGGTGTTACTAGAACGGTAGTGTGTGACAGCGTAACCGGAGGGGTATATAAGCATGCCGGCACACAGGACATATTAGCCCTTTCTATGAAGCAAGACACTCCAGGCGGCGTGAGGTGTGGTGGACCGACGCAGTTTCTCGTTCCCCTTCGAGGGAACTCGAACTGCGTCGGTGACGACTCTATGGGAACGAGATACCCACTTAGGCCGCGCCGAAACCCCGCCTGCCCCCCAGCATGCAGAACCTGACGGCACGACTAGGAGGAGAGCGCACGGGTGCCGGGTGCAGAAGGAAGGTCCAGACTGTAAAACCGGATAAAAGTGTGAGGGGTGGCCGAGCCAGCCGCGTCACACAAATCCTGGAGTGCCCTAGAAGCCGGCGTGCCTCGAGTAGAGTGCGCCCTTACGGCCATAGGTGAAGGAAAACCGCGCACCTGATAGGCCAGGGAAATAGTCTGAACGATCCAGTTGTTGATGGTGTGTTTAGAAGTGGGGAGCCCAACCTTGGGGGACCCGAAACACACCAGCAACTGGTCGGCTTTCCTCCACCGGGAAGACCTCAGAGTATAAATACTCAGTGGTCTGACAGGGCAGAGTAGATGAAGTCTCCCGTCCTCCGCCGTCACATGAGGTGGGGGATGAAACGCCTGCAGCACCGTGGACCCTGCCAGTCTGGCCGGAACCTTAGGGACATAACCTGGACAAGGGTGCAGGATGGCTCTGACCCTCCCCGGGGCAAACTCCAGGCATCGGGGAGAAATCAAAAGTGCCTGGAGATCCCCCACCCTCCTCAGAGAGGTGATAGCGAGGAGAAAGGTCATCTTAAGGGTCAGGTGCTTGGCCTCAGCCGACTCCAGGGGTTCGAAGGGGGCCTCAGCCAGCGCTTCGAGAACCACTGCCAGGTCCCAGGTGGGAACCCTGGAACGAGTCACGGGTCTCATCCTCCTGGCTCCACGGAGGAAGCGCACGACCACGACCTGCCCAAGGGCCCATCACTCAGAGGGGCGTGGAATGCTGCAATGGCAGCCACATACACTTTGAGCGTGGACGGGGAGAGGCCAGCGGAGAAACGGTGCTGTAGGAACTCCAGTATCACAATTACCGAGCAGGTAACTGGGTCCACCGCCCGTTCTCTGCACCAGGTGGTGAACACATTCCACTTTAGTCCAAACATCCTTCTTGTGGACGGGGCTCTGGAGCTGAGCAGCGTCTCGACTGCTCCTGTCGTCAGGCCCGCCTCTAGGAACTGCGCCCCCTCAGGGGCCAGACCCATAGCTGCCACAGGGCGGGGTGCGGGTGAAAGATCCGGCCCTCCGCCTGGGACAGGCCCTCGAGGAGCGATATTAAATCCGAGAACCACACTCGTGCCGGCCAAAACGGGGCTACTAGTAGTAGACTGACCCCGTCCTGGTGGACCCGTAGTAGTTCAGTTCAGTTTTACAGTGATGGCGCGGCCTAACTGCACTCCGGTCACTGTGGACAAAATCGACTCGACGCGTGCGGGAGACAGGTGGGCCCGCATCGTCATTGAGTCCCACACCACCCCTAGGAATATAGTCCGTTGGGCGGGCGTCAGCACGCTCTTCTTCGCATTGAGCCGCAGCCCCAAACGCTGAAGGTGGGCGAGGACGACATCTCAATGCCGAACCGCTAACTCTCGAGACTGGGCCAGGACGAGCCAGTCGTCGATGTAGTTCAGTATGCGGATGCCCTGGTGGCGCCGGGACCGGTGAGGGCCTGCTGGTGGTTAGCGCGTCCCGAGCACTGAAGCGGTGGGAAAAACAACGCCTGTTGCTGGAGCCACCATGAGAGAGGGGACCTCGATCGGCCTCTCTCAGGGGAAGGGGGGAAGGGAGGGGGAAGAGGCGGGGGGTGGTGGTTGGTCCCCCTACTCGAAGTCTCAGGACCTCTTCCCCCGGGCCCGCCGAGACTGAATGACGGTCCTCAGATCCGTTTTCTCGGGGGGCTGTGGGCGAGAGCGCCGTCTTGCGTCCCAGGTTGGTTGAGGGGGATCCCGTGAAGTGACGCTCTGCTTCTGGCTGCGGCGGTAGGTGCTGGATGAAGGCTGCGTCCGCCTTTCCTGAGACGTCGCGATCCTGGAGTCTGACTGGCGGGGGAGATATCGCTCAAACGCCTCCCCCTGAGTTTTGGCATGCTGGAACCTGTTGATGACAGCATCCACTGCTTCGCCAAACAGGCCAGTAGGCGAGAGGGGCACATCCAGGAGAAAAGCCCTCTCCTTCCCCTGGATGCCTGAGAGGTTGAGCCACAGATGGCACTCCGTAGCCACCAAAGCCGCCATGGATCGGCCGATGGAACGGGCCGTTTCCTTGGTCACACGGAGAGCTAAGTCCGTCGCTCTACGGAGCTCAGTCAGGTCCTCCTCAGAGGGACCTCCCCCTACGTCACAGTCCCGAAGGAGATCGGCCTGGTATGCCTGCAAGACAGCCATCGTGTGCAGGCTAGCACCAGCTCGACCCGCTGCCATGTAGGCCTTGCCCACCAAATCGGACGTCATCCGACACGGCTTAGTGGGGAGCGCCGGCGTCCGGAGGGATGAGGCGAGGTTGGGAGAGAGGTAGCTAGCCAGCGCCTCCTCCACTCATGGCATCGCTCCGTAGCTGTGCTGTCTGATCTCCGTCACGTTGCCGTAGTCCAGCCAGGGGGACGTAGACAGCCGTGCAGAGAAGGGTTTGTTTCACAATCTACACAACTCGTGTACATCCGGAAAAAATGGTAAGGGCCGACAGGGGGGTGGCGCTTGGTGTTGCAGAAACCGCTCGTCTAGTTTGCTGCCCACCGACGGATGCACACCAATAGGATTGGAGTAGTTTCATTCATAGTTCAGCCCTGCCACGCCCAGAGGCGTTCCCATAGTGTCGTCACCGACGCAGTTCGAGTTCCCTCGAAGGGGAACTTTGAGACATTTTGTCATTTAGGTCTACTCATTTAGCTTAAGGGGCACTCTACTGATTTTACACATGAAGGCCAGTTAACTCATCATGAAAAGAACTACTTTGTTAAAACATATGTATAAAATAACTCTGATGTCACCAAAGTGTTGTAAACTGCAGGTGTGGAGTTTGAAAAAAGTGGGCATTTAAGAGGGAGGGAGCGTCTACTAAAAAGAGGCCATAATGCTCATTTGCATTATGGGAAATGTAGGATCCAGCGTTTTTGGAGCTTGACCCACTACTTCACCCTCTGCAAATTTGATTCTGACTGTTATTTATTTTTATTTTATTTTTGCATCTGTCTCTCTTGTGAATCCCCCACCTTTATGGAAGAGTAATACTAAATCACTGGAGCAAGCCTTTAAGGTTGGATTTATAGTTTATAGTTAAGGGGTTACTCATGTAGCTACACCAAAGGCTATCTGACATTAGCCTCCTCAAAAATGGATCTACACGTCAAGGCTACTGAGTGTACAGGGATACTACTTAAAGACAGCAACAAGTTGGATTGGTCAGCATGGGTTACTTGTGTTGTGCCTCCAAGTTTCTGATACAGGTAGATATTGTTGAAAGTAAAGACAAAATGAGAACCGTGAGGAAAGGCTCAGTTATCAGCTCTTTTTCAAAACCCATGCTCTGTCACAGTGAATGAAAGAATGTAAATAATAGTATACATCCAGCTCTGGATCTGAAGCACCTCCTTTACTTAATAATAATGTCATATTTTACCTCCTACAACTGCTCAGAATCCCATCCCACAGTGTCTTATAGTGATAACAAAATAGCTTGTGACAAAATCATGGAATTAGTCATAACCAAAAAACATTTACTAACATTATTAATAATTACATTAATAATAACAGTAAACTAGGTGAATGCTGACTTTAAGATTAGGAAATCTGTGATGAAGATCTAAACTCTGGATCTGAGCGCATACTGTACATTGTTAGATTGCATCGTGCAGTATATTGACTCACTCTGTGGTTACATTGTGTTGGGTGTCATGTCTACATTCTCCAGTAAATGGCAGGGCAGTGACTTGACCAAATATGGTGCCTTGTCCTGAGGAGGAGAGATAAAAGCATTACCTCATTCTGTCCCTTTGCTCCTGATAAGATAAGGGAGGTCATATTGGCTGTGAGAATAGAGCGTCTCTAGTTCAGCAGCCCTTTATCTAAGCTTTGTTGGGTCTTTTCTCCACAGTTGTTTTTTGGTTTTTAACAAAGCCTGTAGCTTTTGCCATGCTCCGGCTCACATATGAATGATTTATTTACCGTGATTGTCTTTCTCCGAGACGAGGACACTATTTTTAAAGCGTTTTGTTGTTTTCCCTTGTCTCTTGGGTAAACTTTCAACTCTAACTTTTCAAACTACACTTGCGCCCGACCTCAGGAGTTGTTGTGTCTGACATCTATTTCGAATGGATATAGAATGGAGGCATTCAGTAAAGTCTCTCGGAAATCATTTAATTTCACGGACATTTGACAGATAAAATTGTGGCGTCTCAAACCTTTTGTCTGCTCTGGCGCGTCTGAGCCTCACTGGATATATTAAGCTGTCTGGCTGTTTTAGCTGAATTCAATCCAGGTCAATCACTCATTCGCGCGCGCGCACACACACATATTTGCACATGCAGATAGTATTCAAAACAGCTGCATCTTGGTGTGTACAGCCCATCTAAATGTCTTCCCAGGCCTCTGGCTCGGTGTGTTAACTCTGCCGGTCCTGGCTGAATCCCCTGGCTGGCATCACATCTGACATGTGTTGTCTGGAGCACAAAAGCCTTTTTTTTACAATGCTGCGGATGAAACGATATCTGTACTTACAGATAGTTGCAGTCGCTAATTAGATAGCAAAAAAGATGATTTACTTCCAGACACAAATTCAGAGCGTCTTTGTTTCAAAGCCGTGAGCCAAGCTTTTAGTTTTTGTTTTTAAACAAAAGTCATTGACAGATGACTCTTGAAGCCGCTATTTGCAGTGCGATTCAGCTGCAAATGTCTACACAGTGCAAGCATGTAGTATTTTGGGCCAAGCCATCTGGCGGGCCAGGGTGCTGACTATGTGTGTTTTTGGCCAGTGTGGATGGTTGCAAGCTCTCTGGTCTGTGTATTAAAGCATAGTGAAAGAATATGCTCCCAATAGAAATTAGGGTTTCCTCTATGTTTATTCCGTGGTGTTCTGGCACAAGAAATACAACACTGCAAAAGAAAATGTGACATGTATATGGCTTTAAAATGTAGCTAAACTAAAACAAACGACTTCAAAGCTGAAGTTGAATGTATCATTTTTAAATATCATTTCCCAAGAAAGATGGCTCATAAATTGGATCGTGCACTGGATCCGTACACATTAACAGAGACTGGTGTGCAGCAGTGACCCACTACTACATTAAATTACTGAGGAAGCACTTAGCGTCTTGTAAGTCTTCAAATATGGATCTCATCTACGTTTGTTTTTATGTTTTATGCTAAGCAGGTACATTAAAATATATAAATGCAGGAGGATAAATTGTGCTGGGTCGGTTCTGAATAGCACTAATGCCCAGCTTTTTCTATCTCAAACCGAGCTACACCACCAACATAAAATCTTCTCACTCATAACTTATAATGAGGGAAAGAATATAAATGCTAGTCACTCTCAGTAAGGCTAGTGGTCTAATAGCTACATTCATGTCTGTTTGTAAATGACTGTCAGCCACCATTCAGCACCCACTCTGTGTGTTTTATCACATATTAACATGATTGATTTTGTGTGGACAAGCCAGTCAGTCAGACATTGTCTGGCGCGCAGTGGTGAGCTAAAATGTAATGAGTGGGCAGGTCTGTTCCTATTTAGAGCTCTGATTAAACAATGGACACTCTCTAAAAGGTCTGCTTGCCACTTCACGTGCAGACAGAGATGTCCTGCTATACAGAGGTCAGCGTATCCGGAATCTGAATAACTAAGACTGTGGACTCCACTTCAAACGTTTTCTTACGTTAGGCGTTTTTTTAATAAACGGATAAACTGACTTGATTTGTGTATGTGAACTGTAATGATTTTCTAATGCTTATTAGGTCATTACGGTGTTTGAAGCTGCATTTTTCACAGCACTGCAAAGAAACGGCCCCCCTACATAGTAAGTCCCAATTTAACCCCTGGGTATATATCGTCAACTCCTAGTCAACTGTTGCCATTTATACAATATGAAATGAGCTAGTTGGCAGTAAAACAATGTAGTTTAATGTCTTGATAGCAATGGTAACATTTGTAGTGCATTTGTGATGTAGTGCACCCTGTCATTTACATTTTACTCATTTAGCGAACGCTTTTATCCAAAGCAACATACATTTGTTTTATATGGAGGTTGCACGCCTCTGGAGCAACTAGGGGTTAAGTGTCTCGCTCACCCACTGCACCATCGCCACCCCGCCATATGTTGTGACGAGGTTCTTGTGTAAAGTCATATCCGTCCGTGAAAAATAAACCCCGTCAGGCCCGTTGATTGTTTGATTAAAATTCAGCTTCTAGTTGATGACAGCCCAGGTCATGTAATAAATGATTTGTTAGGAAGTACAATTAACCTGCAACATTGTTTTTCTTCACGCTGTCTTTTTTTCTCTCTCCCTGTTCTTTGAAGTTATAAATCCAGAGCTTTGAAAAAAAAAAAAAAAAGACAGAAGAAGAATTAGGAAGAAAACCGCCGCTTAAATGTTTTAGAGAGAAAAGGCTGAGAATTAGCGGGAGGGTAATATATCACAGAGCTACACAGAGTCTAATCAGGATCCCAGCTGGAGGCGTAGCCTTGCTCTGACCCTGTGAAACGACTTTGTCCTCTGCCTCATCATCAGCGAGGTTGGGGGATCAAACAGGAAGTGATTTTTAGCTCTTCCATAACAATACTGTGGATGTAATTAGCTTTGTTCCAATAACATTCACACAGCTCGCCCCAGAGACGGGTGTGAAACTGTACACCTCCTAATCAGATATCTGCACTGTAATCAGGAGACAATCTTAATGACCTGTGTTAAATGCCAAATGCTCATTCTGCTCCATCCAATCGCAGTCTGATCACACCGCTTCAACCCAAGAAATCAGTGAAACAAATTAAATCCATTTCACTAGCGATTTTTTTTTTTTTGCCTGGAATGATGCAAAGCTGTAAAGGTTTCAATTTAGACTTTTCATTGTCTTTTATGAGACCCGATCTGTAGTTGATAAAGTACACTTTTGGGGTTGGAGTGGTTTTCGTTGGTGTATTTAATGTCTAGTCTTCCCTCTACGAGGGAACTGTCTGTTCTCTGAAACTCAAGACTGGTTGAAGGTATTAATGAGGGACTTTGTGAATAATTCATGTACATCAATAACATTTCCTATTTCACTTGGACGGCCTGTGGCCGGTGAGTGTCAAGGTAAAGTTAGTTTTAGACAGGTCTTTGTATTTGTCTTCAGTTTTCACTTAAGTTATTTTAGACTGGAAGAGCCCGTATCCTGTAACCCTGTAGCCTGTGCACCAGTAGAAAAGATTTTCAACATTTCTTTCTCAGAAAATGAGTACACGTGAAAAGAGGAGCTCTCTGAAGTAGCTGTGACTGAAGAAGATTGTATAAGTACTGCATATTCACTTTATTCAAACTTACAGTCCTTGCTATTATTTTGAGAATTTAAAAAGATCAAACTCCTTAACAAATGTGCTTCATCAGGAGGATCAACAGTGTTTGGTCGTTTGGGTCAGATTTTGATGTTACTAAACTCTGATTGGTGCACCTTTTTATTTCTAACTGTAAAAATAGAGACAGTAACTTCACTATACTAATTGACATATAAACTACAACTATTTAACAAAAACAAAAATATTGAAATCTCTCTTGTTAAACAACCGAAACTGTTCAGACTTCGGCAAAAAATAATAATAAAATAAATAAATAAAAATAAAGCTGATAAAGAACATGTGTTTTCAAGGCCTTTCAGCATTTTCGTCATATAATCATCAGGTGACAGTTTTAGTTGCTCCACATGAGGATTTTTCCTTTGTATGTATGATTGTGGTACTCTTAAGTTTAATAGAGCACATGTACAGAGCAGTGACGTTTATACGCCTGACTTTTTTGTTTATGCTTATTGTTCCGACTCTAACACGAGTCTGCTGCAGTTGCAAAGGGCCACTGGGTTTATGCTTCTCTTTTGACTGTGTAAAACCCTGATCTTTTAGACAATATTGTAGCTGAAGTGTTGCTAAAAATACACCAAACATTCATTGCTTTTTTACTGTTAGTATTTAGCTGAGTTGTTGTGTATGCTCCTGCTTGATGTGCGAATTCTTTCTTTGTAATCTGCCCCCTTTGCTCGTTCCTCTCCTTTATGGCTTTGTTTTTGGCTCTTTTCTCTTCCCAGACATGGAACACGATGTGCAGGAGAAGTCGCAGCTTCAGCCAACAACGGTGTGTGTGGTGTAGGTGTGGCCTATAATGCTAAAATCGGAGGTGAGTCAAGCACTGGGATTTTTAATTGGGAACAATGTTTAATTAGAAATGATATTAACTTAAATGAGTTTGAATTTCATTTGAAATAATATGCACAATACTGTTCACATTCAAACTAATTTAGAAGTAAATTTATTTCAGCTAGGCTACTTTCAGTCTGGGATCTGAATCAGAGTCTTCATATCCATAATGTTGATTTTCCTGGACCATCTTTTACGGACCGGTTTTCCTGGACCGGGCTTTTACCGACAGATTGACTCCCTGTTTTTTAGATGCAAGCATGAAAGTGTGCTGCAGTGGTTGCCAAGAGTGCACACTGAATTGTCCTTGTTCCATCTATTGCCACACAGAAGAATAGCTTTTGATTATTTTCTGCAGGTTTTCCTCTGGAAATAAGCAGAGCATTGCTGTGTGTGTGTGAGCATGCTTGTGTCACCACCTGGCTCAACATTGTGTGACAACAAAGAGAGACCACAGTGTGTAAACAATACTGTATGTTTTGATTAAATAAATTAAGCAATACATATAATACAGATCAGTGTGTATCCAGTGTCTATGTGAGTGATGAGGAGTATGTCTGAGAGTGTGAAACACAAAGGACAAACACAACAATGTCGGGCAGCAGGAGAGAGAGTGAAAGAATCTTGCAGGTCTGATTTATAGCCTCCTGAGCCCATCCTGCTCAGGTGTGTTACATCTTTGACAAGGGGCCTTTCCGAAATTAGACCCTTGCCACTTCCACCCCCCGTAACAGAGTGAACTCTGGTCAGAGTCACCCTCACAGCCAAATCGAGCTCCCTAACCCGCCTAGACTGTAAGACCACGGCCAACTTTTGGGCAAACTACCCTGTCCATAGCATAAATAGGATCTAACGTTACCGCTGCACTCACTGCTATAAAATGTGTATCAAATAAACAGCTGTATTAAGATTCAGGATTGATGATGAGGAAAAATGTCTTTTTTGCAATAACGAAACGGATACCATTTGTCATGTATTTGGTGTGTTTATGAACCAAATTATTATGGTTCTTTTATGAAAAGATTGATATTCATTGTAAAAGAATAGCCTATATATTTTAAACTTCTTTATCTTACATGAAGAATATTACATTCACAAATACATGACCTAAAAACAATCCACAAATACATCATTTTAAAATAGAAATCAAACATTATATTGAAACATTATATGATCTGAAAAATTTAAATGATGAAAATATGGAAAGACTTAACTACTTTTCTTTAATGCGTTTGTTACGTGATACCCCTGTGTATCTAGTTGTGTCATGTTCAATTATTCTGTCATTTAATGTAGGCTATTTCGTTTTGGCTGAAGATTTTCGTATTAAATACAATTCATTAAGAAAAAATAACAGTTGTATTGTCTATCAGACAAGAGCATTTTTTTTATTAAACACAATATAACCTTTGGGCTACGTTGTTAACCTGTGAATGGTGATATGAAATATTAGTGTAGTTTCGGAATTAAAAATCCTACATGTTAACCGGCAAAGTCACGCGGAACTCACATTTGAAAGGAAGGTCTCCCATCGTGCAACAAAGGGTGTTAAACACCTTCAACAAGCCAGCATCGGTGCTGACTCAGCATAGGAGGGTTTAATAACCCACTCCACCCTCATTGGTTTCGGATGGGACTCATAGTGGCGAACCCTCCGCATGAACGCACTAACAGAGTGGAAGGCAGGGAGAGGAAATAGCAAGTACTTTCAGAAAGGAAACAACTTCCTGTATTAAAAGGGAAAAACACAGCCAACGGAATTAGATTCTTGCGTGACATAAAGAAAGAAACCACCAGTGTTAAAAGCCTAAATTTAAATCTGAAATCTACACGTTTTTATGCATTGTCAGTGATGAGCCATTATCTGAATAAATTCTTCAGTGAATCTGTTTTTGTGTTATTGTTATTGTTGTTTTATTCAAACCAGCACATATTAAAACTCACCCCACCTTTATTTTGGCACTTGGCTTGAAACTCCAGTCTTTCTTCCAGCAATTAGAAAGAAAGCAAGTTCAATTGTTTCCAGTGTTGAGTCCTTTGCGATGAGGGAACAATCTAAATTTAGTATTATGTTCTTGCCAAGAAAACTGACTTCACAACCCATTGGACATCTTTTCATACCACTGTGTAAATCATCTACCTAAAAAAAGCTGGTGAAAATAAGGTAGGCTCCTTTTTTAACACATAAAGCTGTCAGCATGTGCAGGTATGCATTAACGACAAAGCCGAGAATGTCATTTAAAAATTTGGTTGGGTTTTTTTTTGTTGTTGTTTTTTTGCCTTGTGAAAATGTTTGCACTTGATAAAGTATTCCAAGGAGGTTTTTAGTAACTTTTGTCACCAAACAATCTGTCAGTGACAGTGACGGCAGCCAACAAGACTCAGTGGAGCCTGCCGAGCCCCGAGCAGTCCCGTTCACAGATGTTACTCATAACTCTCCTTCTTTGTCTTCATTACCATTCATCTCTCGACGGAGCGGCACGTTGGCCCTGTTCTCATAAATGACTCCTCTGTGAATCTTTTCATGTCATGGGGTCAGTGAAATGTTTATAAACAGCTGTGATTTGCTCAAAAGAAAATACCAATGGTGTGTGTGTGTGTGTGTGAGTGAGCGCAAGCAGTCACGTTCGTAGGGACGCCTAAGTGTGTATCCTTACTGAGCTGTGATTAGTGTTTAAAACCTGTAATTGACCCTACCTGGCTCGCTCTGTGTTTCTTTCCACCTACTGTACTTGTTTTCCACCCACCAGCGCACACATACACACACACTCATAGCTACATTGCTACCTGCTACTCCTGACTTGCTGGTGCTTCAGGGAACTCACGGAGCAGTGTCTTAAAAAGGAATCGTTGAGCCGCAGGAAGTTGATGAGAATTGTTACGACAGTGATTATCATGACTGCTGCAATACAGCCCGTGCATAGTGATCACCGAGCTAACATTGTGCTTTATGTCGCATGTTTAGCCCTAGTTCTTTTTTTTTTCCAGGTTACTCAGTATTCAAAGTTGTGTTACGTCGAATCCCCACACTAACAGAGTAATTACTGCTTTGGCTACATCCCTACTGCCATGTGTTTGTGCCTGCAGGGCCAGGCAGGTTGTCTAGAATGGATTATTGAAGTCTTAATGTAGACATCGTCAATCGTAGCTTTGCCTCTGAGGTCCGGAGTTCCTCTCCCAGTAATGGACCCTATTTGAGGGTGGTTCATTTCATGCCTCTCTACAGCCATTAATGTTCAGGGGATTGATCTGAGGCTGTTCACTTCAAAGGCTCAGACAGGGTTGCGTTCCAGGTATGATGAAAGGTGACATTTGGTGCTACCCTGTGGACACACCAGTCTGTTGAAGCCGCTGTAAACTCTCAGCTCATTTATACTGTTTGAGCGTGTATGTGCCTTTCTCTCTTCTGTTACATTTGCCTACGTGTCTTTCTGTTTTTTGGTGGGGTCAGGAAACAGACTTTCTTGGTTTAACAACCAGATGTGTTTTTATGCCTCCACCACGCCAATAGCCGTGGCCGAAGGCTCTATCTTTTCTGGTCCGTCTGTTGGTCCGTCCTGTTTTCATGAATGCAATATCTCAGGATTGCCTTGAGGGATGTTTTTCAGATTTGTCCACCTGGACACAAGGATGAACTGATTAGAATTTGGTTGTCAAAGGTCAAGGTCACTGTGACCTCACAAAACACGTTTTTGGCCATAACTCAAGAATTGATGCGGTAATTATGACAGATATTTAATGGGATACAACAATGAACTGATCAACTTCACTGTGATATCATAATGCCCTAGAGAAACACTTTTTTTGGCCATTATTCAACATAACTCAGGGACAGAAGAGAAGATTGAGACCATATTTCACAGTTGATCAGACACTGAATAGGTGACACTTTTGAGTCCAATGTCATTGTGACCTCAAAAATGAGTCATGGATGTAAACTGCAACTTGCCTGGCTGGCAAAGGCATACAACCGTGGGGCAGTAATCCTGGTTGTTTATGTGACGTTAAAATAGTGTAAGCTATTGCACACTTAATCATTAAAACTGGAACTCTGTGAACTCTTGTCTCTCTTTTTTCTGTTTTGTTTATTTTTTGTGAATATATATATATATATATAATGATAAATAGCTCCAAGCTATTTCTTTCAGCCTTCTTATGACACGTTTTCTTTCTTGTCATCTCATGCTGTTTTTTTTTTTACCATCTGTCATTCTGTCACTCGTTCCCCACCACCTTTCACGTCTACAGGAAATCTAATTTGCATTACGTGTTTATATTACAGGAGTTCGTATGTTGGATGGGGAGGTGACGGATGTGGTGGAGGCACATTCTCTTAGCCTCAACCCTCAGCACATCCACATTTATAGTGCCAGCTGGGGCCCAGAAGACGACGGCAAGTCACTGGACGGCCCTGCCAAGCTGGCTAAGGAAGCTTTTCTCCAGGGAATCACCAAGGTCAGTCAGAGCATAAGATTGGATTTCTAATCTACTAATTAAGCATATCTATCAATCTCACACAAGATCTTAATGTGCTTATTCCCTTCTTTTTCTCGATGAGAAATAGATAAGAAGATTGATATCACACTCATGTTTGTATGGTAAATATGGAAAATATGATGCTGAAGCCAGCAGACTGTTAGTTTAGCTTAACATAAAATCTGCAAGGGGAACAGATGGAAATAGCTAGCCTGGCTCTGTCCCAAGGTAAGAAAATCTGCCTATCTGCACGTCTCACCAATAAACACGCTATATCTTGTTTGTTTAATCCCTACCAAAAACAGCGTAAAACAAACAACAATTTGTCATTTTACGGGGATTTTTTTGCCCAACTGTTTCTTTGCCATTCTAGTATTAAAGTCAGTTTTTCCTTCAAGCTGTGTTTGCTTTCAAGTTGTACTGTTGCCCTCCACAGTTACACAGGATCAAGGCATAGGATAAATTACACGATTACGCGTCGCAGAGACGCAGCAGTAGGGAATTTGTTTAAAAATAACTTTTTGGCTTATCTGCTGAAGCTGCGACTTTATCCTAACAGTAGTGCATGAGACAGTTAATCTATTACATGCTGCGCAGCCCCCCTCCTCGCGCATGCTCTCACTCATTCAAGCTCAATATCTTCAGCGCAACGTTTCAAACACATTGGCTGAGACACCCGCCATCAGCAATGAAAGAACTGCCCATCCCTCCTTTGCCAACAACAGCGTATAGTACAAAACACTTGTGTGGACACATCCCGGCTCCACCTGGAGTTTCAGGCTCATTTTGTTTGATGCCATGGCGCTCAAATCAATGAGTGGCAAAGAGGCATGGTGACAAACAGTGGAGAATAACTTTTCAGGGGGAGAGTGGTGTACAAGCCTCTCAGCCGTTGCAGCTACCTCCGATGTCTGGGGCACTCTGCCCTATGCCTCGAAGTGTTGGAGGGTCGACTTTGAGAAGACGAGTCAAAGCGAGAGGCACCAGGGTTTTGATGGAGTTAGGGATAGGTTTTGGCTCAGTTTACAGTGGGGAAAACACAAAGACATGGGGAAACACACTTCAACACCGGGACCAGTAACTGCCTGTAGTCTCCAAAGGTAGCCTGGCAACTGGTCCTAGACAAGAAGTGGTCTGGCTTATAAGCCCCCATAAAATGTATTTTCATTTTTACTACTCAGTTTTTGTAGTGATTAAATAAACAAGACATAACATGTTAATTACTGAGCTTCAGAGTGCTTGTGAGCAGATTGTATTAATATTAAATATCTGCGAAGATTCTCAGTCATCCAGGTCATACTTATCCAAGAAGGGTTAAATCAAGGGCAACTGTACTTGATTGAAGATACTTGATACTTGAATATTTAATGGGGGATATTTGTTTGAGAAGTACTGTGTTGAAAAGAAAAACCTCAAGGTGAGTTCGTTAATTGCCCTCTGACTAGTCCTTTAGGGTTGGATAGATTAAGACATTAAAGATTATGACATATCATCTAACGCTAATGTCGTCATTTCTCATATGTCAGCATGCCACATCAAAGGCGCAGAACAGCTAAATGATAAAAGTGAGACGGGAGAAAATAGAAATAGAGCAGCAGTCAGTGATGCAGGACAATAGTTGGATTCAAAGACGGCAGTAATTAGCGTGTCAACGACTGAAACCACACATTTTCTTTGGAAAAGAATGACTCATATGTCACATCCCTAATGTGAAATGCCCCACATATCATGGCGTGGAGAAAGAAATGCCTGACAGCAGCACAACAGGACCTTTCTGGTTTCCTGTGTTCTCCTGGCAGTGAGATAGCCCCGGGCACTGAAGTGTTATCGTCGGCCTCTGTAACCTGCAGCAAAGGCAGCGTCCAGTCATAGATTGGGGTTGGAAGGTTTAGGAGTATTAGCTAGAACTTCAAGACCCTTGTGTTAGGATACAGTATGATTCAGACAGCATCATACATACAGTAGAAAATGTAATTGATAATCCTTTTTAAAAGCCTCTCAACATGCTCATTTAAAGTCTCTGTTCAGGTCAAAACGAGTTTCCTTTGTACCCTTAAAATGTGATTAACCATGCCAGAGAAAAACACTGTTGCAAAAACAGTGATAAAGAAGCAAAGATCCCAGCATCTTTATCTGTCGGGACTCTGAAGCCAAAATACTGGAACTGATGATGTGGCAGGATTTTTATTTTTATAACAGCCAGGCCAGAGTCAAGCAGGCAGAGAGCAGAACAGACACAGACAATCTTTAACAACAGGAGAAGTGAACAATCCTGCAGCTTTTTCCCATCACTCTGACTGAAAACAGCAGTTTTTATATTCCCTTTTTTTGTAGTTTTGTGTATCTGTGGGAGGCCGAGAGCGAGGCAATAATGATATACATCCGTTTTCTCTCACCTTATTAATTTCTTGCTTGCCACCAACAGTTTCATTGTTCCTGCTCACTCTGTATGTGGGGAGTGCAGTAAGAGAGGCCCCTCTGCTTTCTTTTTATCTGTATTTATCTATCATATGTATTTCTTCTTTTGTTCTCCAAAATGAATAAGTTATCTGCCAACTTTGTTCAAACTGTAGGTGGAAGAAGAAAAGTTTTAATCTGTTTTATTCTGGATGTCACAGTGTCTGGAGTTGCCGCTTTCACACTTTGATGAAAAAATTGACTGTAATTGTTTTATTAACTTTTGAATGACAGGGCATCATTAATGCTGAATACAAATGCAAGTTGTGAGTAAATTATGACAATAACATTTATTCGTTTTGGCACTTTTCACAAAGCTCTCAAAAAGTGCTTCGCAGAAGAACAAATCAAAGACAGAGATAACAAAGAAGAAAAAGTACTTGCCAAATATATTTTTAAAAGAGGAAAAGAATGAAGTTAAAACATGACAGCAAAAGTAAAACTAATTAAAGCCTATTTTAAAAATCTGTAAGACTTCAATAAAAAGGACACTGAGGTTGTTCTCCGGCCAGAGGCTATTTCAGAGCCGTTGAGCCCTGGCTGCAGATGCCCTGCTGCCCTCTATCTCTCTTGTCTCCAGCACGTCCCCGGGGACAGTAAGCAACAACGGGTCAGTAGACCTCAGGCTACTGTCAACTATGTATTGAGAGAAAGAAGGTCAACAGTGTAGGACGGGGGCAGATCAACCTGTTCCTTAGAAATAATCAGCACAACTTAAAAATCGATTTTAAAGGCTGTATGTAGCCAGTGCATGGAGGCCAAAACTGAGAAAATGTGCAAAAAGTTTCTCACCCTGTGATGTCCTTGGCAGCTGGGGGGGGTTCTACAAATTGAGGATGGCTTTCCAGCGAGTTGCAGTAATCTAATCGCCTGGAGACGAATACACTAAAAAAGGACAAAAAGAACAATCTAATCTTAGCAATGTCCCTGAGTTGACAAATGACACCCTTTGTTACTTAGCTAAAATGTTTAGTGAAATTTTGATCTGAGTCATAAACCGCCCCGAGATTTCCAGCCTCCTGTTGGCAGTCCAGACCCAACTGGACTAAATGTCCATCTCATATAATGTGCGTATTTTACGAGCATACAATCTCACTGCCAGATATCATGTTGTCATTTATCAGGCCCCTAAATTATATTCCGTTTGAGTAGATTCTGTAATTACATTTCTTCTGTTTGTTATCTGATGTTCTCCCGCAATAAGTCGCCTGACATTATGATATATTAATAAGAGTTGTGCCGACAGCAGTTCACTGCTTCTAAGCAAAAGCACATAAGCGACAAGGTGTTCAGGCAGTGAGACGCACATCTTTGTCAAAGGCAATTTTTCACTTTTCAACCAGCTCTTGTTGGTGTCTTTCTCTTAAACTATTCTTTGTCTGTGGATTAAAACTTCATGAACATGTGATTCTATGCCACAGGGACGTGGCGGCCTAGGCTCCATCTTTGTGTGGGCCTCGGGTAACGGTGGCCGGGAGCAGGACAGCTGCAACTGTGACGGCTACACCAACAGCATTTACACCCTGTCCATCAGCAGCACCACGCAGTCCGGCAACGTGCCGTGGTACAGCGAGCCCTGCTCTTCCACCCTCGCTACCACCTTCAGTTCTGGAAACCCGGGGGAGAAACAGATAGTGGGTGTACACACACACTCACACACACACACACTCACACTCACACTTTGAACATCTCAGATTTCGTGTAGGATTGTTTTTTATACTTCAGGATCTTTAGCACACTGTAAATGTCAGCATTGCAAAAATAGCCAAACATCTCATACTGTGCATTGGCCTTATCAGTCAAAAGCTGATGCTGGTACATCCAAAACAAACCCTTTTCGAGCGCACATACACATTAACCGTGTCTCTCTCAAATCAAAAATAGGCATCAAACTGTCAAAATCAGAGTGACTGATGTGTAACATACAGTGAGCAAAGCTGACAAACACTGAGTGATGTCACATGCTTCCTTCAAGCTGCTTGTCAGCTAAAGAAAGAATTGCCTCAGGGACATAGAATAACATAAAACAACTGTAAATCTGCCATTCCCTCCAAAATACAACAGAGGCATGCTGAAGGCAAGCAAACACAACTCATCAAATGGATGAAATTAAAGTCATTTTAAAATGTACTGCAGCAGTTGCTTTATATTGTTGCTTTAGTAGTGAGAAGCTGTCATTTGTTGTATCAGTGAGTTCATACATCTTTTTTTCCAAAACTAATATTTATGTTCACTTTGATTTTTGTGTTTGGTACATTTTTGCCTAGACTGTCAAATTATAAGCCGACCAGGCTTGTAAACAAACCCTACGTGGACAACATGGAAAGAAGAAATAATTTTAGCAGAAAATCCTTATATTGGAGAAGCTGGAACCGGCAAATACTTGGTATTTTTTACATTTACATTTGCTCATTTAGCTGACACTTTTATCCAAAGCGACTTACACTTGCTATATATGTCAGAGGTCACTCTGGAGCAACTTAGGGTTACATGTCTCGATCAGGGACACATTGGTGGATGTGTCGCAGTGGGAATCAACCCAGGTCTCTTACACCAAAGGCATGTGTTCTATCCACGGCCCCATCCCCACCCCGTTTCTTGGCAAATTACTTGATAATTACAATAGTTGACAATTTTCTGTCGATCAATTAATTCAATACTTTTTTTTAAAGCACAAAATCAGTGAATACAACCAAAAATCGATGAATGAAACATGAAAGCGTTTCAATGTTGTTTTATCCAGTTTTGAGATCTAACAGTTGGCCCTGTGCAGACACCTGCCCTCCCTTTGTTTACTCCTCTGACACGTTCTTTCCAAAGATAATGGTCATTAGTGCCGCACTCTGTGAGGCCAAAAGTTGCAAACCAAGAATCTGTCCTTAAACCTTCACTTGCCCTCTGGCTTCTTGTCATTTCTGACGTGTCCCCATCGTGACCCAGAGGGGCCTCATTAGCTTTCTGGCATTGGCAGAGACTGACAGCAGAGGTCTGCACGGAGTGCTAACATATATTGTCTCACCAACACCCGACCTGGCTGGGCTGATTTGGCTGACATTCACTGTCCTGGCTGTAACCCTTTGGCAGGGATCCACAGACCTGAGACTGAACCTACTTGCGCATCCACCCGCCTCCTCCTCCTCCCCCTTCTCCTCTGCCTCCTCTCCCTTCTCCTTCCCGTCTCCAAGTGCTGCTGGCACAGCTTTCATTGTCCCAGCCCTCTGAACTTCTCTCGCTGTGAACTTCACTCATACTGAAGTGGGGGACTGAATGTGTCATTTTAACTGTGTCCAACTTCCTGTATTTCTGTGCACTTCACTCTCTCCTGTCTCCAAGGTGACCACAGACCTGAGACAAAAATGCACAGACTCTCACACAGGGACGTCTGCTTCGGCCCCACTGGCTGCTGGGATCATCGCTCTAGCTCTGGAGGCCAAGTGAGTGAGCACGACACAGCCTCCTCCAGTAACCATAGAGCTATTTTTGCAGTCAACCCTGTAGCTAATACGCTTCAATGTAATGTTATCATAAATGTCATTTGTTATGCTCTTCTGTCCACTCGCGGGAGGTGCGTGCGTGCATGCGTGCATGCACGCACGCACGCACGCACGTCTGGAAAGGCGCATACGTGTCTGGGAGTCGGCGTTGGCCTAAATCCCAGCCCAGAAATTCTTTCCTCAGCAAATTAAGCTTTTGATAATCAGTTAATTAGCGAGACAAATCAGCAACCGCAGCCCACACAGACATCTGAATACCTGTAGGGCCGGTAGTGAAGATTTTTAACTCCAGACTGTCTCTCATTATCACTCACTCAGGACTCCAGGTATCAGAATCCAAGTTTCTGTCAGCAGCTCTAATGTGTTCTCCATTAGGGCCCTATCTTTAGTCATATCTTGTGCATGTTAAGTCCTCTTATCAGGGAGCCTGCATAATTCTCCTCATTTCCACATTAGCGATTAGCTGACAGGTGTCAAATCAAATCCAGTATTACTTCACAACCCGGTTTCAGTTTAGGTGTACATCATCAGAGTCCTAGGTTTATCTCAGCACTGTCACCTCTGATATTGTAGGACTCACAGATTTAAGGTCACTTTTAACACCAAACTAGAGTCAGTCGTTTGGTGCCTGTCAGAAGTGTGCACCCCTTTCTGACAGGAAGCAGTAATAACACAGTCGCTAGTTTATCAGACTGGGACCACACTGGGATTCACAGAGATGGAATCTTTTAATAGGTAGAGTGAGCTGGCTTTCTGGTGTTATACTATTTTATTTATTTCCCCGTCGCTCTTGGCTGAGGTGACATTGAGTGCATCAGGGACGGGTTCTTGTCCATTAATAACACATGAGAGGATGTGAGATGTGAATGCTGATGCAGAGAGTAGAGGTGATGCACCACAATACAATTCTGTGTTTCTATTTCTTTCTGTTTCTGTGAGCAGTGTGATTCATGGTTTGATTATCTTAACCCACGGAGCTTTTTTTTTTACCTCATTGGTGACTCAAAGGCTTCTCCTACTGAATGCTTCTCAGCTGTGCTTCTTAATAAATCTATATTAAAAACAAAACTTTTATTGGGCTTCTGCTGTGTGGAAGGTGAGCCCATCCCCTAATCCCAAACCTCATTAGAAACTATCATTACAGAGAGGTCTAGACAGTTCTCTACAGTATTGTAGCCACTGTTTTACTGTGTTCCCTAACCTTTCTACAAAGTAGGTTATGATGTACCTTTAGTACTGGTGTTTTATGACTGTTTTGAAGCCTTAATGTGAGCCCATACCTTTTGTTATGGTTGACTGACATATCCATCAGGGCTACTGTCTCAGTGTATTTCAGAGATGTAGGTGTGTCCTCACTGTATAATGCCCAGGTGAATCACATATCAGGTGTTTCTACAGACTCCTGACCTTCTCCATATCCCATAGCTCCTCACACTTGAGGTCATCGAAACATGACTCTTCTCATAATGTGCATTATGTAGAAAGCTATTCAACTATTATTGACAGAAAGTCAATACAGTTTCTCTGCTTTCCTTCCTGTATCGCTGCAGTATGAACCTGACGTGGAGGGACATGCAGCACCTGGTGGTGAGAAAGTCCCAGCCCGCACACCTTAGCGCCGGAGACTGGAAGACCAACGGAGTGGGACGCAGAGGTAGAGAGCGGACTAGTCCAAATCAAGCACAGATTGTATTATATGCCGTTTTATTTGTGCCTCTTTTCTGAGCTCACAATGAGACGTTTGTAAGCACATGAACCATACTTTCTAGAAACTTCATTATCGTGCAAATAATCATTTAATTCCAGCAAACAAAAATATATTCGGTGGAGAATGTTTGCTATAATGCACAAAAGCAAACAATGGTATTGTCTGCACTCCCAAATCATTCGAGACTTGCTGTCTCAGCATTTTTGCTCTCTGTTTGCCTGCATGCACCATGCGACAAAGCCTTACAGTATGCCACAAGTCCAGCCAATCAAAAAAGCACTGGGAGAAAGGTAAATAGGCACACCACAGAAACACACAAGTAGTTTATACAGTTTTGGTTACATATGTAGTTTTAGGATCCCTCATGAAAGTCCACATGTATTCTCTACTTGGGTATTGTAGTTAGATTCCTAGCTAACCTCTGCCAGATAAGCAGTAGCTATCTAAGCTAGTTATGACTTGATAATTTCCTGATACAAAGCTGAGGCATTATAATCACTAAGTCCAAATAATAACAAAAGGACATTTATATTTTGTATTTTTTGGTTTTAATGATGAAAGTTTTTTTGTGCTGCTTTTTTAACGAACAGCCAAACAGCAGCCTGCTACACGACACAAGAGCCACTAACTCTAAACAGGAACCCATGTTGGATTTCCTGCCGAAGTGTTCTTCTTTTCCAACATACAAACATGACTGAACACTTGTCCATTGCCACCAAACAAATATTCGCTACGGAAAAGTGCACTGCTAATGCCATTTTCCAGGCGAGATAGATATTTAGCTTTTACGCTGCAGCACATTAAGCCGTATGTAATCTTATCTGAAAATATCCCTTTTGTCCATTTAGATGCCGGGGTGGTCTTTACTCTTCAATCCCACTAACAACATGCTGTCTGCCCATGGCATGTGCGCTACAGCACGAGTGTGTTTACTTTGTCTTTCGTTCTCCTGCTGGGGCTCAGCCTGCCAGCTGCTCTCAGTCAAACAGAGACCCTAACATGCCCTTCCAGCCGGCTGAGACAGAATTATATTTCTTCAGTTAGTTCCTGAACTGTAACAGTGGCACAGTTCAAATCTGGGTTTTTGATGGAACTGCATTTATTATGCAGGATTGAGGAACAACATCGAACGCCAGTGTTACTGTAAAGAGTGGATAATTGACTGTCTGTAATTTCTCTTTCTGTGATGTTATCTCAACGCCACCACCCACCAACCGGCCATTCTCTTTATCCCTCCACCATTTTTTCTCCACAGTGAGTCATTCGTACGGTTATGGGCTCCTGGATGCAGGGGCCATGGTGGCATCGGCACAGAACTGGACCACAGTCGGGCCACAGCATCAGTGTGTTCACAACATGCTTGCAGAACCGAGGTTAGAAGGGTGACCTGAAGCTGTGTGTGTGAGAATGAGGAGGGACGGTCGTGTACATTTGTAGCACAGTGCTATTGTCTGTGTCCATTTCTGCAGCCACACAACATTAACCACAATCCCCTCCACATGTCATACCTGCAGAGACATTGGGAACAAGCTGGTGTTCAGCAAGAGCGTGGATGCCTGCTGGGGACGACCGGAGTATGTCAGCTCTCTGGAACATGTTCAGGCTCGCCTCACTCTCTCCCACAACCAGAGAGGAAAATTGGCCATTCATCTCATCAGCCCACTGGGCACACGCTCCACCCTGCTGTTCCCCAGGTACACAGTAAAACACACCGGTATATACACCAACAGCAGATCCCTGAGACAAATCTCTCTTTGCCTGTGTCTCTTTTTACACACACATACAAAAACAATGTGTGTGTGTGCCTCAATGTTAGTTGTACACAGATACTCCCACAAGTATGCTCTCTGGGAAAAACACACTCTCTGCTTTCTGCCTTTGGAATAAATAAAACAAACACGCCATGTCTCCTCTTCCAGGCCCAATGACTTCTCCTCAGAGGGATTCACCGATTGGGCCTTCATGACCACACACTCATGGGACGAGGATCCTCAAGGGGAATGGACGCTGGAAATAGAAAACGTAGCAGCTAATGAACGTGACTATGGTAACGCCATTCATTGCCATTAATTGTTGAGTCTGGTCACATCACATCAAACTTACATTCACTGCCCCCTCATCAAATCCAGTCCTCCTGCATATTTTTAATGCTTCTCTAAATAGCCTCTCCTCAGTTCCCCTTCTTTCTGTCACATTCCCTCTAATGATTCAGTTTGAACCATTTTTGGTACTGGGGCTGCACCTCTCACTGTCTTAGTTGCTGGGCAGTGAAATGTTTTGCAAGAAAATAGTTGGTAACATTTGATTAATAACTTTAGTATCTTGAGAATGTTTTTTTTTTTAATCTGCCTGCATCCATTTTTTTCAAAAGGCAAATGGCAGCATATTGTCAACAAGAGTCAACTGCTCGTTAAGTCCTGGAGCTTTCCTGTGGCTTTGTTGACTCAGAGCGAATGGGGAAATGAGATAGGAATGCATCTCTTCCTCTGCTGGTGTTGATCCTCCTCCAGTGTTGTGTTCGGTCCGCTCTCATCACTTGTTTCCTTTCCTTCCACCCCCATATCCTCTGCTCAGCCAGTTCACACCGTTCCCTCTCTGCAAAGTGTTATATTGATATTCTCTTCCACATCTCAATACCCCCCCCCCCCCTCCTTCTCTCTCTCTTCTAGGTGTGTTGAGTCAGTTCACTCTCATCCTGTGGGGTACTGGACCCAGCGTTATTAACCCCTCCTCATCTGATTTCCCTCGGCCGTCCAACAACAGCTGCAAGACCTTCGATGCCCAGCAGATTTGTATCGGTGAGTTCATTTGTTGAAGTTGAATGGGCTCATTTGTATTTTCTGCTGGCACTCAGCGATTGTTAGAAAACAGGCTTTTGGTCAGACTGTGTTTGGTATTTCAACTTGTGAAAAGCGAGCGTTGTGGTCGCCCATTTGCAAGTCTCTCGTGCATCTGTTTACACGCGCACTACGAATATGCACATTGCCATATGTCATATGAGTTTGACTCAGAGTGTGGGACGTATGGAGGAGCAGCAGGGGAGATTCAAACTGCGTCAGTGAAGAGGTGCTATGTTGTCAACAACTGTTGAGGAGGACGACTCCCTCATTAGAAGGCAGATGAGATCGGAAGCTTCATTCTGCTTCCAAGCAGTCAGACACTTTCTTCTCCATAATTTAGTTTAAATCTACATTTCAGGAGTAACACTTTATTTTTACAGGGCCCCAGTTTTCTGAAATGAACTGGAATATATTTATAATTATATAGAGAAAAGAGACACAATGTCCAACTATTTTGATTTCCTGGGTGTGGCCATTGTTTAGCTATCTTTTAGCAGAGTCCAAGTCAGGAGACAGGAGATCAGTTGAAAATGAAAAACTGTAGAAGTGTATCTTTCTGCGTGGTTATAAATTACAGGGAAGCATACAATTTAACAAATGTAAAGAATAGGATCTGCTATTAAGTGTAATAGAGTATCAGTTCCAGATATTTTAGTTATTATGTGTACTGTTTCAGAGAACTCTATTTCCCGTTAGTTAGTTAGTTAGTTAGTTAGTTAGTTAGTTAGTTAGTTAAAAAAATAAAAATACAAACATACATAGTTGTGGATGCCATTTTCGTTGTTTTATTGCATTGAATGACACTTTTTCCCCTTATTCTTTCATCTCCCACACTCCATCCAGAATGCAGCCCCGGCTTTTCCCTCTTCCTCCAGGGTTGTTTGAAGTTGTGTCCGCCAGGCTTCACCTCAGGGCCGCAGCTCCTCAACCTCTCCCTGGAGAACTGGGTGGACTTGTCCTCCGTCCAGGCCTGTCTGCCCTGCCACCCCGCCTGCCTCACCTGCTCTGGCACCGGGCCTACAGACTGCTTGTCCTGCCCGCCTCACAGCCACCTGGTCCTCACATCCTGCCTGCACCAGAACCAGGTGCAGCGTAAATCCCCATTAGCTGGGGAGCTCCAGGGGGACGGTGCCCAGCCAGAGGGGGAGATCCCAGGAGCAGCAGCAGGCGACAGCAAAGAAGGCGAGGAACCTCCGGGGCTTAGCATAGCTCCATCCACTCAGCTGCCTGCCATCGTGGCCGTGCTGAGTTGTGCCTTCATTCTGGCTGCCTTCGTCGGGGTCTTCCTCTTGCTGCAGATGCGCTCAGGTGGAGCTTCTTTGGGCTGGAGGACCAAACTGCCCTCTGTGTATTCAGAGATGAGGGGGGTGCGGGTGGGCTTTGGTTTTGGCTTCGGCCAAGGACGGGAGAGGAAGGCACGGGTATGCTACAAGGGGATCCCCACTGTGTGGGGGGATGAGGACATGATCGCCTACCAGTCTGAATCAGACAGCGAGGAAGTGGACGGTCAAAGCGAGCGGACAGCTTTTATCAAGACGCAGAGCTCCATCTAGCTGAATCTGCTGGATGTCCTGGGTGTCATCAGTATTTAGATCTGACTACATGAAGGAGACTCACACAGGCTCAGTAAAAACACAAAACGCAGGCCTTACTGTCTCACCCCATTCAAATGCATTAAAGAGTCAATCATTAGTTTTTTCATGTATTTATTTACATTTGTTAATTTATCGTATTTGACTCAATATTTTGATGTCAGATGTATTTATTATGCACATGACTCTTTGTCACCAATTTAAGGTGTAAGTTATGCAAGTGTTTTACTTAAAGGACCC
The DNA here is from genome assembly GCF_021292245.1 of Micropterus dolomieu. Lineage (NCBI taxonomy): Eukaryota > Metazoa > Chordata > Actinopteri > Centrarchiformes > Centrarchidae > Micropterus > Micropterus dolomieu. The sequence goes on along the minus strand of NC_060171.1, from coordinate 21,567,801 downwards.
GTGTGCAGAATTTAGTGGCATCATCTAACGGTGAGGTTATAGATTGCAACCATCTGAATACCGCTTGCCCTACCCTCCCCTTCCAAGCATGTGGGAGAACCTGTGGTGGAACAAAAAACATGAAAAGCTCTCAAGAGCTAGTATCTGGTTTGTCCATTCTGGGCTACTGTAGAAACATGGCAGTGCAACATGGCAGACTCATGGAAGAGGACCCAGTCTCTCTGTAGGTATAAGGGCTCATTCTAAGTCAACAAAAACACAGTGATTCTTATTTTCAGGTGATTATACATTAATGAAAACATATGTATGAATATATTATTTCCATTTCTGCGATACTCTGCCAGTAGAGCACCCTAAATCTTACACACTGGTCCTTTATTTTACTATAAGGACCTGTCTGACCATATTTTGTCAAATTTATCAAAGGGATATACAGAAATGTAGTATTGCACTTCTTTAAAGACAGATTGATTTTAAATAGTAAAAATCAATGCAGTAGACTCCTAATTTTCCTGAATATTAGCAAGAGTAGGTCAAGCCCCCAAAGCCATGATTCCTACGTTTCCCATAATGCAACAAGATAGCATCATTCATTAGAGCTTCCCAGCTAAATTAATGCCATGTCTTTTCAAACTTCACACCCCCACTTTCTGGAATACATCTTGTAATCTCGGAGCCCAACAACCAATCAGAGCCCAAAATACCAATGACTTCATCAGGGTTATTTTTTCAGACTTGTCAATGCTCCTACAGAGCTACAGAAGACATTATCCAACTGTTTCCACAGGTTAAGAAGGTTGAAAAGTACTCTGTAAGGAGTGAATTTGACCTGTGAAATGGGAAGCGTTGCCCCTCTAAACCTAGTAGAGTGCATTACTTTCCCAAATATGCATCTGCTTTGTCCCCAGACCCTTGGCCCCTGACACAGGCAGAGCTTTCATGAATTGCTGTTATATTTTATCAGATTCCTGGCAGATTACGGGCCGGGCGCCGTGAAGTTGACACGCGGTTCATTAATAGTAAGAAAACTTTAAATTGAAGATTCCTGCAGCTACTGGCACGGCATAATAAAACATCCCGCTGGCTGTTTGATAAGCAAGAGACTGTGGAGGACGCTCCGTTTTCAATCCATGCAGTGGGAATCGGCACCGCAGTGTAGACATCGGATATATCACTCACAAAATCTCATTAACTTGTAGTAGATTAACAGTGTTTTTGAATTAAATTTTAAAAAACACACTTAGCCCGAAGCTGCTTGGCTGACCTTTACATTCTTTCTAGTGGTTGCTGCTGGTAAGAAATAAGATAATTTTGTCTTCATTTTCCCCACAGAGCATATATTGATTTTTAGGGCTTCTCTCCCAGTACGTCCTCATCAGGGCAAAGCTCTTTCCCTTTGTGCTGTGAGCGCCATACATTGAAAGACAAATACCCGCTTTATTTCCCATCTATAACAGTTGAATCAAAGCCTTTGGATCTAGAGGCCAGGATGGTTACAGTGATTAAGAAATTAGATCTTGTATCGCGTTTTCTATGCTTTTTTATTTAACTGACAATGGATGTTAATATTGTGGAGACCAGTTTCATGCTGGAATAAAATGACTTTGGCTGTTGCATACATAGACTGTTTGCGTCTTTACTGCCAGATTGTATAACTTTTTGGGGTTTTATTAATTTTAAATTCAGCCCCTGACACAAACACCACCCAAGAGAACAGATGGTTCATCACTTCTTCATGGCCGTATATCATTGTTGCAAGTGTGTTTCCTTCACTCCGGGCGTTCAGCTTTAACGGGGTGCCAGCACTCTTGTCTTCTCCTTGCTATCCAGTTGCAGCGAGCGTGTTGCCAAAAAGCCTTCAAGAAATAGTTTTCTCAAGTTTCAATGTGGTAGCCTCTCTTAAAGTTTAAATTAATATAAATGGAAAAGGTTTGTATACAGGCGGGAAAACAATGCCTGCTGGTAGCAGCTTTGTTCATTAGCAGCTTTCCTCTATAACAACCTCTACAGAGGCAGGTAACTGGGTTCACGGGTGAAGGTACATTCATTCTGTGGCCCATAATTAGATCTGCCGGGAGAACTCGCAGCAGAATTCAGTGCCCCGCGGATGTGTCACGCTTTGCATTATAAGTGAGGCTGACAGCCATCCGTCTCCTCATTCGCACCTTCATTACATGTTTACGTGAGCTGTGATCTGTTTTCATTGTCTTTCTTTCTGTGTGCCCTTTAGCTTGTAGTAATTAGCTGTCATGTCCTGCACAATGTTGCCTACTAACTAGACTTGGCAACAAGAAATATTAGATTAATAAAAACAACAACAAATCAGTTCAGCCCCCCACCCCCCACATGAGAACTGTAGTTCAGGTCTCATTATTCCAGCTGGTCAGACCTTTTGTTTGTCGGTGCTGAATGTGATGCCCAGGAACAAAGCTTCTTCCTCCCATCCCTTACAGAAAAGTTGAGAAACACAGTTGGCAGATTCAGTGCAGTGATCAGTCTCCGGCCTCAGGCGTCCCTGCCACCACGCTTTCTTTCTTCCTTCCTCTGTGTGTCCCTGATACATTTTTATGTAGCGTGAACAAACAAAACTGTTCTTTTCATGTTCAATTCGCTGTCACAGATACCTTCAACACTTTCGCCTCAGAGGAGTAAACATGGGTGAAAACATGCTGCTGTTAACTACATGTGATTTAAGTGTGCGCTTCTACACCGGCACCCTGCTCAGTTTAATTCACTTGACAGCGAACCACTCACAAGTGAAGCTGTGCACAGTCTAAAAGGGCTGAAGTCTCAAAGAGTGACTGCATACTGTATGTAGGCATGGACTGTGCTGCTGTTCTGACTCAACGTTGCCCCCTACTGCTGGAGAATTAGTCAACCTCTTAACTGATACTGAGGAAGACCAAGGAACTGCATGAAAGTAAGTACAGTAGAGATTCACTAGTGCATTAAAAGACTGAAGAAATCAAATTAATTTCAGATAAAAGGCAACTTTCTAAAAAGAAAAGCTTTGTGTTTTGATCTTTATTTCACAACCCATCTCTTCTGTTCTAATCCATCATGAATAAACAAATACAGACGAGACCTTGCCTTCATATATTACCTCTGAACAAACAAAAACAGCGCTACAGATATCACATTTAAAAAAAGAAAGAGACACTCTTATACAGAGACTCGGACACACAGGAATGTTCACCGGGGGGGGGGGATCTGCAGTGCTCGCACTGAGAGAGGAAGCACATGTACTGGAACAATGGCATGTCGGCAGAGCAGAGCAACAAAGCAGCAGACCTCCTGTGGAAAGTGAAGCGGATAAAGTGTTGGGACACAGTGGGGGCAGGGTGAGATGGCGGCGCAGTACAAAGTGTGACACTGGTGGACTGTGAGACGTCGGGCCTCAGCTTTGGACACAGGTGACAACATCCTCCACAGCTGCTGTGGAGGCAGACACACCAGAAAAGGCTGAGTGCCTCGAGACGGCCTCAGGATAAGAAGCACTGTGGAGCTGAAATTATTTAAAAACTGCAGCTCATTTGAAGAAACATTTTCTTCTTTGAGGATCCCTGTGTATGGTTTGATACGTTGATCTTAAAAAGGGTCAGTTCACCCAAATTACAGATACATATATACACAGAGATTTCTACCACCAATGGAGGCAGGTGGAATTTTACTCAGCACTCACAACCGAAGATTTGGTGCTCGTTGCCTTCAGTGGTTGGGTTAGTTTGGTTTAGGCAGGATTGAGATTGGTTAAGGTAAGAATATCACGGTAAGCCAATCAGGGTCATGCCATCCTGGTTTAAAAAAAAAAAAAAACCCTTCCTGGAGCTGTTATACCAGCATCCAATTTGTTTTCATTTTTTGATCAGCCGTGAGCAGCTCCTCCGTCTTCTTTGTTCAACAGTGTATATCAACAGCACACTCAAGACTCAAGCATCTTTATCAATGCTGGGAATCTTATCACTTCTCCAGTGTGAACACACTCCATGCTCAAAATGCTTAGAATTAGTATGTAGCATGGCATTGGTGCACAGCTCCTTTCCTAGTAGAAAGTAGTTCCAGGGAAACTGCTTCACAGCGAGATCTGTGGATTATCCAGAGCGACTTAAATAAAGATATTAAATGCACTGAGCGCCAAAGATTAAATTCCATTCAGCTTCAATGTATTGGGAAAGTGGCAGAAATCTCAGAGACAGATGTACTGTGCTGAAATGATCAAAAGACAACAACAATTCTGATCGTCAGGAAGCATTCAACAGGGAGAAATGCCAAATATTGTCTGATTTCTGCTTCTCAAATGAGCATGTGCTACTTTTAGGTTTAAAAAAAACATTTGAAGAATCTCTGGGTTGCCGTTTGTACAAAACAAGTCATTAAAAAGACATAGACTTGAGCTCGGTGAAATTGTAATGAGCTTGTTTTCCCCCACTATTTTCTATTATTTTATCGACTTAGCAGTTCATCAACAATGAAAACAATCATCAGTAGCACCTCTAGACGGATATCTCAAAAGCAAAATTATCTGCATAGCCCGATACCACCGAACAAAATGTGTCTATTTTAGCAATTTGGTGTGAACGAACCCTTTAAATTTATGTTCCAACCTTCAATGGGAAGCTCCCTTTGGCCCACTGACACAGACACCCAAACTGATCGATGATACCTCACAGTACTATGAACAGTCCCTGATAGTGTACTCTGTAAGCTCAATACACCCAAAAACAAAAACCCCTGACCCAAATATTCACATCGACATACTCTACAGACACACACACACACACACACACACACACACACACATACTGATATATCTGCCGTATGGTATATATATGAGGTATAGTCTTTGTCTAGTCTTCTACTGCATACAGCATGGTAAACAAAACTGCCCTCCCAGCAGTGAAGTACAAGCGCAGGAATGACGGACAGGGGCTTTGAAATGCACACAGCTTCCACCATTTTCTCATCAGCAGAGAGGAAGATCAAGGAGGGACAAAGAAGTGAAAGAAAGGAAAGTCTTTGGACTATCTACAAGCAAAAAGCAAACAGAAGGTAAACAGTCCTCCGATATGATTAATGATCACATTGTTATCGCGTAGTGGAAGTCTTGGACTCAGACATATGATAGCTTAGAAGAGCCGCTGCTTGGGTCTCCTCGCGAGTTGAGATGAAGAGACCACACATTCGCTTTGCTGCATTCGAGTCTGTCGAAACGAAAATAAAAATGGGCTGCAGCCAGCGTTAGACTGACAGGTACAAAAACAAACTCGCTGTGATGTGCGTCGTCTTCACTGAGAACATAAAAATGAAAATAATAAACCCATACACCAAATAAAGCTTTGTAAATTGCACTCTGATGTGGCACGAGTCCCCTGCACCCCTGTCATTTGGGATATTTACATTCAGTAGTCCAGTCCAGGATGGAGCAAAGATAGAAAAAGACACGAGTTCTTACAAAGCAGAACTAAATGAGATTTCATTTTTCAATTATAGAGACAAACAGATACCCGGTTGTATCTGATGAGCGATTCTGGCAGTCTTTCTTGTTTTGGAACAGCTGCTGGTTCACACGGGTTTTCCCTGCACTCGAAGACGTCCACAGTAACAGCTATCATCTGCCCCCTGCTGTGCAGTCAGTCCTGTTACAGTGGAACATTCTTCTCCGAGCTGTAGTGTTTGTGGTTCTGCTTGAAAACCCCTCTGTTGCCAGTCTATGGCCGGCATGGGCCTGGTTCTTCTGGAGTCTGGTGGGTTTCTATTGGCTTTTCTAGTCCGGGTGACTCTTAGCGCAGTTTGAGCTTGAAGGCGGAGATCTCCATGGGGTCCAGGCTGATGGTGGAGTCGTTGGCCAGAGGCGTGCTAGAGTGCATCAGAGTCAGGGACACGGGCTGGAGCAGCTGCAGGTCAAGGTTCTTGAACAGTCCCGATACACTCAGCTGCAGGCAGAGAGAGAGACAGAGAGACAGAGACAGAGAGACAGAGACAGAGAGAGAGACAGAGACAGAGACAGAGAGACAGAGACAGAGACAGAGAGACAGAGACAGAGACAGAGAGAGAGACAGAGACAGAGACAGAGACAGAGACAGAGACAGAGACAGAGACAGAGAGAGACAGAGAGAGAGCGAGACGAGGGCGTTAGAATCACAACAAGATTGTGCAAGCGAGAAAGAAAATTTCAAGTTTAGCTTACATCAGGTAGAAAACATATCCAATGGTGGAATAGATCATTTCCTTAAGTAAAAGTAGCATTACTAAATAGCAGCTGTAGCTGTCAGATAAAAGTAGTGGAGTAAAAAAGTATAATCATTCCTTCTGAAATATAGTGGAGTATATAAAGTAGCATAGAACAAGTTAAATGTACTTAGTTATTATTTTATTACCAAACAAATCTCTGCTCAAAGTTTAATATGTGTGTGTGTGTGTGTGTGTGTGTGTGTGTGTGTGTGTGTGTGTGTGTGTGTGTGTGTGTGTGTGTGTGTGTGTGTGTGTGTGTCTCTACCCTGACCTGTCCTTGTGTAGTGGTGCAGTTGAAGCCCAGGTTCTGGGCCTCCAGGCTACAGTCCAGCGCCAGACGGTGAAGAATCAAGGCAGTGTATGGAGACGGAGAGTTAGGATCCTGCTGCTCACACATCACCACAGGAGACACGTGTCATTTTCTAAGTCAATAAGCAGAATATCTAACCACTAAAATGAGTGTGTTTGTGTGTGTGTGTTTTTCTAGTCACCTGGCTCTGGATGCTGCGCAGGTTCAGCAGGTGGAAGTCGCAGGGCAGGATGGACTTGAGAGGGGCGAAGGTTTGCAGAGGAGGGACGCCTCGTCTTTTGGGCAGGACGGGCAGCGCCAAGACCTCGTGGTTCAAGAAAGAGTTGGTCATGTGACTGAGTATAGACGGGAAGCTATTTGTCGCACTGTCCATCATCTGTGGGAGGGCAGAGACTGATTTAAGCCAGAGTGGTAAACGACAGTTTAATTATTACAACACCAATGAATCACCTCTAGAGTCAGTCTTTTGCTATTACTGTACTACATGAGGAATAGGTTCTAATTATATTGTCAGAGGACGAGGTATACTTCTAATCCTAGTCCAGACAGACACGGTACTAATCTAAAACTTTTTAAATTAACATTAGTGTTTCAAAACATGACGTGTTGCAGGCCAGAGAAACTTCATACCAAGACCCACAGCAGTTTTACCACAGAGCTTCCGTTCTTTGCCAATGCATATTCATTTTGTTGATAAATGACATAATTTCCTACTTTTAATGGCGCTGTCGTAAAGACGGACCAGTTTGGCTACTATGTGGTGGAGAAAAGCAAAAAACAAACAAAACAAACAAACAAAGGAACTGGAGCTACAGCACAGACTATAATGCGGGCGGGCTAACAAGCATCCTCACTGTTGCCAAGGCAACGTTACCTCTTGATCTCCGTCACTCAAGATTTTGGAGAGGAAAGAATGAAACAAGGAGAAGAGTTTGGCAAAGACGCCATCATGCTGAAGGTAATGGAGTGGAAAAACAGGAGAAGGAAAACAAAGTTAGAGAGGATAACAAAAGAGACAGATGGGGTAGTAATGAGTACTGAAAAAAAAAAAAGATATGAAGAAAGGTGTTAATGAACACAAAATGAAGGACGTAACATTGTTATATTCCACCCACAGCCTTGAACAGAGGTTATATGGAGTCATTCAGCACCGAAGAGTCAGATGCGGTGTGCTGGGATCTGAAGAGCACTCGCAGAGCTTCAATAACCGCCTTCGCTGTCATCTTACTGACCTTGTTGCCCATGGATCTCCTCTCCAGCAGCAGTCGGAAGCGGTTGGCTGTCTTTTTGTTGTCCTTCAGGCCCTGACCCAGCCCACGATTATCATCTTGCATCAGCCGCCGGTCCATAATCACTTCAAGCTGGCCTGAGGGAAGAGGAGTAGGAGGAGCAAGGACAACAGCTTTAAAACTAAGCCTGCGTATTGAACTGTGAGACATCAGTCGATGGAGACAAACAATTTTGAGCTATTCATCATTTACAAACGCCTCCATCATTCACATAACGATGATAAAAGGATTAGCTCGGTACATTCGCGTAAGAGTATGGACTCTTTTGCTCTCTGAAAACCTCTTGAGGGAGAAGAGGGATAGATAAGTGCTTCCATACACTTCCATAAAAGGCTGGAGACATTCAACAAAGAAAAAGAGATGAGTGCACTTCAGGGATAAATTTCTTAAGAAGGAAAAAAAAAAAACATTAAAACAATAAAATAAAATAAAATACAGACCACTCTCCAGGCTGCTGACACCCAGAGACTGAGCTGTGTGCAGCGTGAGGCGGTGATTGCTGTCCTGGATGTACGCCTGGCTGGGCATGGGATAGAAGTTGGCCTGCAGGGGAAGCTTTAGGTGGTGGTGACGAGGCTGCATCTACAAGAAGCAGCGATCAGACACAGAATGACACAATATGTCAAATCTGAAATTATCAGGCCAGGGATATTTAACCTGAGAGAAAAAAATGCCACTGCACTCAGTTTCAAAAAGGTTATCAACTAATCACCATCCCTTTAATCAGAGATACATCTCGTTATATTCTGACAGTATACAAATAAAGTTATTCTTCTCTTTTGCTGAGGGTGGGGCTGACCTGGAAGCCATTGAGGTCTGTGAAGAACTCGTCTCCACTCTGGATGTCAGTGACCAGTCGCATTGCCAGCTCCTTATTAGTCTGATCTCTGATGTCCACCATGGTGGTGATGTCTATCGACGACCCATCCACCCCTGAAAATACAGAACCACAGACCCACACTCAGGCCACGGAGGAAAAATAATCTGAACTATGACAAATGCTACTTTGTATTTTGCATTTTTGCAGCTGACAGGAAAAAAAGTACCTAATTGAAATGTAGTAAGTGTCATTTTGTCAAACATATTGGCCCTTGTTGTACTGTACCATCTGGTGCCTTTAACTAAAACATAACAATCTTTCTCAAAAGCCATTTGACCCGATTCCATTGTACATTTTTGTGTGTTCATTACCTGGAATGTTGTTTACGCGGATGGTTTGCTGAAAATGTTGGTAGTGTGCCACCACCTCAGAGAAGAGAGGCCCCTCCACGACGCGCACCACAGGTGGCTCTTTCTGGTTGTAGGGCTAAAAGCAGGGAGAGAGAAAGTGCTAAAAAAGGGACAGGGAGAGAGAAGTAGCAGGAGCCACCAGCGGAACAAGAGACTAGGTACAGTCTGGCAGCAAAGCCCTTACACTCTGTTTAACACTCTGTCTTTAAATCACGAAACATATGAAGCAGCACCCAGTGCTGCCTGGCTTCCTGCCCCGAGCACCCCAGCATGATACAACCACGCAACACACAAGGGAGCGTCTATCAAAGCCTTTTGAGAGGCAAGTAAACATCTGAGATTCAACAACTGAGAGAATACCTTTGCTTTTCCATCAGGTAGGAAGAGATAAGCTCCACTTTTGTCTTTGGAGGGACGAGTGCTGTAGACCATGAACTGCATTTGAACCTTCACTTCCTGAGGATCATCCTTGCGCTTGATACTCTGCAAAAAAAAGCCATGAAGAAGGAAGACAGAGCAGAATCGAATTAGAAATGAGATGAAAGGATGTTTGAGTAGCAGTGGCTGATCAAACAGCCAGGGTTTATTAGGAAATCAAGAGTGTGTTTTTTTCCCCCCAAAAAAGATCAAAGTCAAAACAGATGAGCAAATCTTTAATTCGTATTTAAAGTCAACAGAGGGAAGAGCCGATGAAACTCAAACCTCCAGCAGGCCGCTGGTTCCAGAGAAACCCAGCGTGAGAGACTGGCTGCTGATGTAGAAGGTCTGAGGGTCGGACTGCTGAGAGCGGACGGGAAGCGGGTCCGCCGCTCGAGCACTGGCGCCCCGACCAGACAGCCTGAGCAGGGTGTCGGAGCGGAGCGTCATCGGCGAGTCAGCAGAGTCATACAGATGGAACACGGCCAGACCCAGGGGCGGCAGACGAACCATGAATGTTGCCTGGATGGAAAAAGAATGGTTGGATATGAATAAATTAAAGCATTCATACACACAATTTTTTTTGTGTGTGTTGACCATAAGGCGTTCATTAAAAGTTAAAAGTATTTACACATTAGCAACAGTGTGCTGTAATTAAAATATGATGAGAGACTGTGTTAATGAGGCCGTTTTGTATTTCTCCATTACAAACTTCATTACTTTCTGTGGGTGGAGGGAATTTTATTTGGGCACAATAAATTAATTTAGTTGTTGTAAAGCAAATGGGATGTGTTTTTTTTACTACTGCAGATTCAGTACATGATTTGAGCTGATCCAATGAGTGTGTTTTTTTTGTTTTGAGAAGTGAGAGAAAACACATCTGTTCTACTTGCAGGTAAACAACAAAAGAAAGAGGAGAAAAAACACACCCATAACTTGGGAGGCCCTTTTCTTTAAAATTCAGATTTAATTCAGAGTATTTTCAATCTTATTTCCACATCACATCCATTTCCTTTGTAAACACTTAAAGCAACCAAACACACACACTCACTGGGAGCAATTTCGGCTTAAGTGTCTGGCTCAAGGACCCTTTGACATCTTGACAGAATAAGTTGGGGGTCAAACCTCCAACCTTATAACTCTCTTTCTGTTGATTCTGTGAGTCAACATTTTGTGTCCTGAAGAAGGCAAGATGGGCAGAAATGTAGAATTTGAAATCCATAGACTGCATCGTACTTGTGTGTTGGGTTTTGTTTTGGATTTTATTTTATTTTTTTAAATGCATGCAAATATTGCCTATTAATGCTTAATTCTTGTTCTAGGAAAGATACAATAATGGTACACAGAGATAGTTCAAGCAGTACTCCACTAATTTAGCATCACACTGCTATAATACTGTTCAATTCACGATGGACAAAAATGATGGATCAGAACAGAGATACTGTCTTATTTAATCTATGCATTCTTCTTCCTTGTGAAAGCATGGTGCCTACATTACCCACAATGCAACCTGGCTGCAGACAGTGCCGCCGGAGATTTGTGTGGGTTGCAGCTAAATTAGCCTCAAGCAGAGGTGGGGAGCGCGCTACAGAGGTCTGAACTCCACACCCCCAGCTAACTGTCTGGACTGGACAAGTTGTAGCCCAGTATTTCAGTAGTCTGTCTCAGTCCCATCTGACAAACACATAATGCTTACATTTTTATCAATGTAGCTACCTACACCGGCTCGCTTCACTCACACATGTAACTGTAACTTGAAGTGTCTTTATACTCTCTATATAGTCTATTTTCTTCCAATTAAAGCACATAACTATGGTACTGGGCTGTGAGTGCTGTCAAAATGAGTGAGTGCACAGCAATTCTCTGAACACATCAAGTGCAGACACTGCTGATGTGCTAGTGATATGCGATTTTCATTATGCGGAAACCAGCCGTGCCTGATGAATTTAATCTCTTACCTCAAATACCTCCGCGCTCATTTGACTAGCAGAGCTCCACTGCGCACTCAGCTGCACAGGCAGGGTCTGTCCGTCCTCAGTAAGCACCCGCATCCTGACTGTGTTGACCAACACAGTCACCACACACAGCCGCTCCTGCTCGATAGAGTTGAACAGAACCAGGTACCTGGTAGAAAAGAGAAGGGAAAAGCAATCAGAAGCACAGGATGGTGGAGGAGCGGCAGAGGGAAGAGGCAGAGGAGATGAAAGCAGCAAGGGGGTGCAGCAAATACCTCGGCCCTGCTGGGTCCAGCTCGATTAAAGTGCGCTGAGGCAGAGAGTCTTGAGTGGCACGCCTGTCATCCTACATAATGAAAAATGTAACACACGAAACACACCAAATGCTTACAAGAGGAACAAAATATGCTGGTTTTTCAAACAGATTATTATACAGTGGCACCAGTGACCCTCCTTGTTTACTCTTACCGTCTCCAGGAAGGGCTCCGTTTGGTAAAAGCGATAAAACTCCTTGTTCTTCATGACCAGGAAATGAGCAGCATTGATGATTACTCTCTTCAGACCGATGAGTGAGCGCAGTAATCTGGGAAATGGAAGAATCATTGGCAAAATGCAGCAGAGGGCTTGTTATTTTGTATCAAAGTATTGAACAGCAAGTATAAAATAGGCACAGAGACAGAGGACAATAAAGAGGAGCCACAGTTTTTTTTACTTCATATAAATTACATTTGTAAAGAATTTAATCCATCCGATCTATACTGTCATTTCTTTCTAAACCCTCAGATCCTTACTTAGTGCCGTAGTCAATGACAACATTCTCCTTCGCAGTGCCAGTGATGGCATCATGATGTTGGAACAGGCCGACAGACCGCCTCGCATCAACTAGCAGGGCATAATCTGAGACAGGGTAGCGCCCTTCCATGCCCGCGTGCCTAGCGTTCGCAACCGCCAGGCTGTAGAGGATCTCTGCCCCCCTGAAAGGACATTGACAAACAGTTAGTGTTGCGGAGCCCTTTAAAGTAAGACACAGCAGCTTCATTTTGTCAGCTAAAAGTGTGTTACGCTAATTATTACGCTATTTTAAGACAACAGCTTATTCTTTGAAAATATCTACCTTAGAACATTTCTATTTCATTTTATTGCTCCGTAATCTAATCCTAGCAACTTGCTCATATGGATCCACTTGTTCGACAATGTAACACACATGCATTTAAAAAGAATTTTGTTGTTCCGCTTAATTTTAAGTGTTCACAGTGAAGACAAATAGACACGTGCGAGAGAGACAGAAATTAAAAAGGCCCAATCGTGGCCCAATATTTACAACCATACCATAATATTTGTGCACAGTGCTGTTTGTGTAGTTCACATATATATACTATATACTGACACAATCAGGACTGTGTGTTGCATTTTGTAATATAGCCTGTTTTTCACATACTGGAGGCCAATATATATATTATAAAGATCAAAGTCCCACATCACTGTAAGCAATGGCTCTGAAATGGTGATAGTTAAGTGAACTGCAGAATTACAGATATGAAAAAAAATATAGAGACAAAGAAAAACAGAGAACAATGGTAACTTAACTTTCGGTGTTGTTTAGTGTTACAAAAGACTTGCCTATCCATTTGAGAGTGATGCCAAGTTCCAATCATGTGTTTTCATTTGAATTGTGCCTTTAATTTATATAAAAAGGACACTGCAGGTATATGTGTGCCCCTTAACCTAGTATGCCACAACTGCATCTTATTTGCAATGCAAATCGCAAGTTATGGGTGTCAGTTATCAGAGATGCGGGACTGCATCTGCCCTACCTGAGGTGTGACTCTATCACACGGTCCAGGCTCTTGTAAAAGGGGCGAGAGGTGAAATAGCCAGTCCAGTAGTGGTCTTCACGGTCTGCATAGGCAAAGAAGTCTCCACTGAGCACGGGGTAGTCTGCAGGTCTGGATCCCTGAGCCACTCCGTGTGCTTTGTATACGGCGTTGAAGTAGTCTGTGAGAGTCCCAAACTGAGCCTGGGGGGAGCAGCCAGACAGATGACACATTGTTAAAAAAACACATTTTACTCAAACACAGCTGAGGGGGGGGGGAGAACATTTCTCATGATTATGCATGCGCATTTCATCTTACATGGCATGTTCTAAACCAAACATCACGTCACGACAGATTCCTTGTTCTGTCAGCAAGTTAAAATACCACTGCATGATTCATTATCACAAGAAAGGTTGTACACCGAGATACCGCACGCTGAGAAGTACAGAAACAATGACAAAGATTCAGAAAACATTCATTTGGCAACACTGTTTGTGACAAATTATTTTCTCACTTGTACGTGCATCTCTGGGTGAGAATTCATGTAGTCAAACAGCTTCTGGTAGTTGATGTACTGCTGATCCCATTCCAGGGCCTTGTCGTAGCGAAAGTCATCTCCCAGAGGGACAAGAAGTACCTTGCTGCGGTAGAGTTTGGACTTTTTACGGTACTGATCCAGGAGCAGGTTTGCCCTGATTGAGAAAGAGAGAGAGGGGGGAAGAATCTGAGTGCACAAATCCAAATTGTCCTGCTCTGCATGCGCCAGATTTGAAGGAAATCACTATGACCTTGGAAAGAGGAGGATTAAATTAACCCTGGGGGTATTTTCCATTAGCCACTGAAATATGTCCTCTGAAAAGTTTTAAAGGTCCTCTAAAAGGCTGCAAGACTATCCGCAGTCTATGCCTGTTCTGCTCTGGCTGTCGTCATTGGTGCAAGTTTAGTTCATTTGTAAGGGACACAGAGTTGCAACAGCAGCAATCAAATTCCGATACTACACAAAAAGGTGACGAGTAATTTGGAGGCCAATATGCCTCTTTACATAAACATGTAACATACAATCATTTTTAATTAAAAGCCTGTGAGCACGGTTATTTAAGACTAGACCAAGATACATACCAAGCAGGACATTTAACAGTTGAAAAATAACCTTGCTCTTTGGTGGATAAACTATGTAAATGAAACGCTTTCTAAATTACCTCAAATATTTATTTTGCATGTCTTGTTATTTGATCGACTAGCATATACACTGCGGCTGTAACCAATGATCACTTATATTATACATTAATTGACTGGTCTATACAACATCAGATGACACTCTTCAATTGTCTTGTCTTATGTGACAGTATAATCACACAAGACAAAGACCAGCAAGCAATTCTTTATCTTTGAGAAGCTGAAATTACAGAATATTTGGCCTTTTCACTTAATGAATGACTTACAACGATTATCAAAATTGTTGCAGATTAAATCAATCGATCAAACAAACAGTCGACTTTTCAGCTCTATTTTCAGATCTAATATACAATGATAAAGACACATATCTGCAATAATCGATTTTCAGCTGACACATCAGAACAGCCTATATATCGCTCTAGCCCTAATAGACATCTTAACATTTGTTCTCTAAGACAAAGTCAGGATAGACCTACAGCATCCACTTCCACTCTGTTACAGATACAAAGTAAGACACAACTAACCCCCGCATGTCTCACCTCTCTGCTACGTTGGCCTCCACCACTGTTTTTGGTGGCACTTTCCATGGGCAGTTTATCCGACCACCAGGTAACCTTTTGAAATCAAACTGGCAGCAGATCTTCGGGTCGGGCCCACAGGTGTGAGGCACGTCGTAGCTGTAGAATGGCATCATGTGGCAAAAGATGTCTGTGCTCGACCCAGTGTCTGTCAAGGCAGGATAGTAAAAAAATAAAAAACATATTTAAAAAAACATTGGCTTGAGGGACATCCATTGTTGACAACAGTCTCTGAGTGTGAGTAAGGAGGGGTATGTGTGATCAAAGACACACCAGTGCTTGTTGGCAGGTTAAGTTCACACCTACAGTGACTGTCAAAAGTCATTCTGGATAAAGCAGCAAAAAATGTAAATGACGTCACTTCGTTACAAAATCTCCAAAAGACCTTATTATGACAAAGTAATACCTAACAGTGTAATATCAGAGTTTTTTTTACCATTAAAAGTAAACAGTACATCTTCAGCAGATGTCCAAAAAATGACGATGGCTATCATCTATGCGAGGCTTTTACACACTGGTTGTCTTTCCAAAATGTCCCTCTCTTCCAAAAGGCCATGACAAGTGGCATTACTCATTCTGCTATGAGCTTAACAAAAAGATGAGCACATGAATCAGATGACATCGAGGACTCTGGTCCACTCACCCCAGGCCTGCCTCCACATAAACTCCAGGCTGCGAATGGAGGCAAAGTGTTTTTTGATGGAGTAGTGGATTCTCTGGATGAGCATGCTGGTCAGGTTGGCCTTCTTCAGCAGATAGGGCATTGTAGCACTGTGTCCAAAAGGGTCTACCGCCCACCCACTGCGAGGAGTTACACCTATGACAGCGTATTGAAGGTTTATGCACAGAGAAAAGGAAGGCATGCATCTTTTTAGAAAATCGTTCTCCTCAGCAGGGAGCACTGAAAGTAGCACAAAGTGTTTTATCACCCGCTGAGCGAGAGGCTACACCTGCTGCATAAGGGATGACAAACATTGAGAGGATAGGTATCACTTTAACTTGAATGTAGTGGGGCTGAAATTTACACAGAGAGAACTGAGCGTTCATTTAACATTTAAGCATCATTCATCTTAATAGATATGAAAAGGCTCGAGTAACGATTAATTTCTGGTAGCTGCGTACCCAGGTTTCTCTCCAGCCATTGGTGTCCTTCTATGAGCTGGTCTATCATGGCAAAGTAATGAGCGTTGGCTTCGTCGGTCATCACCCAGCCTCCTGTCACAATCTCTAGCTGCCCTCCAAGGATCAATCTGTTAAACAGAGAGATTAAGAAAGCGAGGTGAGGATAATCCATCCACAAAGAGGGACAGTCACATTAACCTGATAACAAGGTATTTTTATTGCAACCACCATCTGCCAGCGGATATATTATCTATTGTACTTGAGGCCAGCAGGCACCAAAGAAATCTCAACTAATTCTCAGAGCTAGTCGGGGAAATTAAAAAGGCAAAAAATGTGCACTTCACTTAGCTGTGACTCACTTGCGCATAGCCTCCTGCTTGTGTATGTCTGCAGTCTCCCACCACTTGGAGAAGAATGAAATCTCAGACCAGATGAACTTCCTGCGAGGATCTTCGGCCAACTTCACCACCATGTTGTTTAAAATGTGTTGCGTCTGGTCTGTGAAGTACTTGTCAAAAGTCTTGATCCACCCTAACAAGACAAGAAGGTAAATATGAGCAACTTGCACAACAGTTGGCAACCACAACCGTCCACTGCAAATTGGATCCATCTCTGAAACAATACACCTCTACAACCCCCCTCCTCCATTTATCTAGCCGCCTGATACAAAGACAAGACGACAGGGCAGGTTAGAGACTCGGCGCTGTGGAAAAAGTGCTGCAACGGATCAAAAATAAAACTCATATTTTATTCAAGTAGAGCTGTTCCCCTCAGAAAGCTATTTCACAGAGTGGTTTCAAAGAATGTGACTAAAAAGCACTTTCTATGCACTTTTTGTGTACAACAGTGTAGAATACCACAGCATATACATGTCCTGTCAAATACTTATCTCACATATTTGAGGCCAATATATTTTATAAAGATTAAAGTAACACATGTTATAAGGAATGGCCCTGAAGTGGTGATAGTTAAGTGAACCAGAGGTCATAGACAGGACTATTTACTGCAGTCTTTAATATTTTGTTCCTCATTGTTTGCCCTGCTTACCTGTAGTTGACTAAAACCCTTAAAATCCCTTCTTTGCATTCAAAGGAATGAGCCTAATATCATTAAACCAGCTTTCACATGTCTTCAGTGTGAGCTGAACCGTCTGTTAACCCTAGACCCTCAATGCTGCATAAAAAATAACTAAACTTTGCAGCAGAGTTTAATCAAATGCCTCCCCAAATGAAGGCTATTCCTATTGTTGATGGACACAATTTGCAGGTCTCTGCAGCCTGTCAACATATCAATAACTGTAACTGTCAAGTTAGTAAGCATGTGGAAGCCTGGTAAACAAGTTTAATGGAAATGTCAGTCTAAAATAAAATCTCAGCCAATCCAATCCTATAAATAGCTAGAGTTTTCCAATGCAAATATCTGTCTAATTTCATTGTTTGTGGCTAAGCTGTCAATCATGTCAGCATTATGCTAATAATAATGAGAATGAATGAACCAAATTTTGTACGATTTCTGCTTCCCAATCACTAGCCTCCCACTCAGGTAAGCTGGCTTGTCTACAGACAAGACGCTATTAACCTGCTGGGGAAAAACGTATTCAGACATGCTTTAGGATGTGTATTAGGATACAGTTTAAACAGACAAGACTGCGTGTGTTACGCCCTCTTACCTGGATCATTGTGGGAGTGTGGGACCACAAACACTTGCAGCGGTTCATTGTCCCACTCTTCGGGTTCATAAGTAATGTCAAAGCCCTGTTTCCATACGCCACCATCAGGGTTGTCGAACTTGAGGAGGGAGTACACATCCAGCATCTAAAATGAAAATCAAAGGGGAAAAAACAGGTGTGATAAAGACTTACACAGCATTTGTTTATCTCGCCAGGCTGAGGAGATACAGTGCCAGCATACAACATGCAAAGTCTGAAGAATACTTCCTGTCTGGGGATATTTATCCTTCCTAGACCTAAAGAGATTCACTAAAAATAATTCACTAAAAATGTCCAAATAAGGTTACTGTTCACCCATCTATACATGAGTTAAGATTGTACTGGTTATTGGTTTAAAACAAGACACTATACTTAACCTAAAGTTACGTTGTGTGTCATTCAAGCCACATGCAACACTTTCTGCATAGAGACAGAGAGGAGAATATGTCTGACCTACTGTTTTGGAGGGTCGCTGGCTGTCACCTTTGGCTTACTTTAGCTCAGCAATTGACCCTAACATGACCTGGGGTGTCATAGTACCCCTAAAATTCCTTCACATCTACAACATAGATATGATAATGTTTTTGGCCTATTAGCTACTTAGCATTTCATCTAGCGGAAAAACTAGTAGTACAGTAAGCTCACCTGAACATCTGCTTGACCTCGGCTGCCTACAGCAAATTGGCAATCCTGGGGCTTGACAGCAAGGAAAGTAGGGCGGCCATCGAAGGGTAAGACCCAGGAACCATTGGCACTTCTGAATGGCAGGTGGCCGCTGGGAGACACGGCTCCTGTGTCTGTGAGCTCCATCACAGAGTCCTTTATGTGGCTGATGATTTGGTGGTTTTCCTCCAGGAGTTGCTCCAGCTGCTCTATCCGGTTCTGCAGAACTGAGATTTGGCTCTAAAAAACAAACAGAAAAAAAAAATCACAGAGCTGGAGAACATCATAAAATATGTCTGTGAAGGTTCTCAGTCATCCAGGTCATAGTTATCCAAGGATGCCCTTGATTTTAACCTTCCTTGGATCATGGACACGCCTCGGTTTTAAAGACAAATCTACTGATACAGAAAATGTAAGAAATAGCAGTATGAGATCAATCAGCCCTAAAGATATCTAGACAACGATAGATACGTATTTGGACATGTGTATTTACAAAAAAATAATACATATAAGCCTTGTAATAACTTCTGGTGTCTCACAACAAAAATAACACCGGATATGCACCACCGCTACAGCGATTACTCTTACCCGTGGAAAGTTCCCGCCACTCTGTCGTCTTGCAGGGTCATGCTGGACTCGATCCAACATCAGATACAGTGAGAATACAGCCACACAGAATATGGCCCCTCCACACACCGTCACCTGCTTCCTCAGCTTCATCCTCCTCTGGAGTGGTCTTCTTTCCGGTGTTTAAATTTTAAAAATGACCTTGACGGTGATGTTTTTTCCAGCACGGAGAAAACAGCCCTTAAAAAACCCAGAATTCAATATGTCACTGTGCAGGGGGGGGGGATTGATGGAAAGTAACCAGCAACACCAGTATTAATGCTTCAGTTCCATTCCTGAGATGCCTCCACTCACCATACTGAAGATCACAGCAAAGGTGGCTACAGCAGTGGTAGCAGTGGAAAAGGGTTCCTAATAAGCAATAGCTGGCAAGCTAGTCTGTCAACTCGGGCCAAACCACAGCCACCGGTGGGCTCCTTCAAAGTAGCCCTTGTGCTCAACCATCCAAACCGATGAGACTGCAGGAAAAGAAAAAAATAGCGCCAGACAGAAGGGGCTCAAACAGGGAGCCTAGTGTCCCTGCGGCATGATGTGTTGCTGTGGGCCTGTTCTCCTGGTCCAGTCCCTACTCCCACAGCACCGTCTAATCCTCCAGTACGGCCGGAGTCCCTTTTGCTCAGTTGGCCTGCAGTCACATAACAGTTTGCACACTAGGTTGCGGCAGTGCAAAGAAACGGGCTGAGAAAAAAGACCAACTTGGCTCAGAGCAGCAGCTTTTTAATCAAGCCTCAACTCTGCCCGAAGGAGCTCCAGGAATTAAAATGAGACAAATGTCATTCTTCTCTCAGCAGCATAGTGACAGCCTATCTACTGTGGCAGCATGGGCAGTGCGTCCTCCTTTGGTCACAAGCGCCAAGTTGAAATCACATCAGAGGGTCTTCTTCAGCTGTTAGGAAAATTTTAGATTAATGGGGCATGCAGGAATTATGTATTCAGCCATCCAGAGAAGGACTGTCACTGGCATAAAGCACAAGCGGAAAGGAAGTGTGTGTGTGTGTGTGTCTGTGTGTATGTGTGTGTGTGTGTGTGTGTGTGAGAGAGAGTGAGTGAGAGAGAGAGAGACTACTTTTTTGATCTGACAAGTAAAGTCAACCAGGAAGAAGAGGAAGAGAACAAATATAAAGCTGAGCGCAGTGGCCAGTGTTTCCTCACAGCAACTAATATGTGTTCCTGTTTTCATCCGTGTGCAAATCCAACATGATCATAATCCGCTCACTTCTAAGGCTGGGAATACCTCAGCATTACCACGGGGAGTTGGGATAATAACCTGGCACTTACATTTGCTTAGACTGACTGAAACATAGCCTCGCTGTCAGCAGGAAGACGACAATTTCTTACACCATCCGATGAATATATCCACAATTAAAGGTTTTGTTAGTCGGGGTGCCTGACATATAACCTACTACAGCCTTTCATTTATGTTATAAAACGTGAATACCACAGATCCCAAGCTGCTCACATGATGGCATATTAGCATCAGGGGAAACATTCCTCAGTATACACAATCTCGTACGCAAACTGTCAAATTCCTCTGAACATCATTTGGTAATCGCCGGGTTATGGATCCAAGAGGTGGTACCTCTGTTAAGGTTTAACTTGGATGACTTAGTTAGTTAGCTAACGTTATCGCTGGCAACATTGCGCTGCTTCAAACTTAAGAGCACTTGCATTTGGACTTTATCCGGTGTAAACTCAGACACAAGGCAGCTAGTTAATGAATGTATCTGGTTAACCCATTAGCCACATTACCGTACTCTGCCAAACTTTAATCCCGGTTAACTAGATATCTCGAATATGCAGCTAAACAAGCTAGCGCTAGCTAATTTACCAGATGTTCCTTACCACATCAACTCGACTGGTTTGCGAGCTAGCGTCAAGACTCAGACAACGTTATTATAAGGGTTGTCATTTCACTGATAAGTCTAACGTTAGGTGAGCAGCAGTCCCAGCTGTCTTTCTGCATCCGAGAGAAGACTGTGCTACACGGTTAACTTACAGCCGATAGCATCGGCCAGCAAGTACTGGCTTGATAACCAACAAGACATAATATAAGACAATACGTGACTGTTTTTTCCTGGCTAACCTTTCACTTTTCATCAAAACGTCGAAGAACAATCATTTACAACCTTGGGAGTATGTCTCTTTTGTGAACAAAATGATAAAAATCTGACGTTACCCATTAAAGGGGAGTAATCCAGAAGAGTGTAGAGCCCAGCAGTGTACGTGCCTTTAGCTGACAGATTACTAACTGAACCAGCTAGCATAGGAGCTAACGCCACTGAGCTGCTGCAAAGGCTTATGGGAAGAGAGGAGATGGTAAAATAAATGCACCCAACCTTTAATTTCTCGATTAATAAATGCAGTGGGTAGATGTAATCTGCAATGCAACATAAATTTATAAATTACTGAATTATTATTGTATGATTATAAGGACTCAATCAGGCCATGTGTTGAACTATGAAACAGATAACAGCGTTATTACAAAAACATAGTGAATATAACATTTAATTGCTCACAACACAGTAAACAGATCAAAGCACGTCTTGTCACACAGGAAATGTGCCCTGAGCTTATGTCTAACACGACCCAGTTAGTTATAAAACTTATAGCTAATCTATCATTGTAATATTTCGACCAATGCACTCAGCAGTTCTGGGACAGTGTCAGTAATTTTATTATTGTTAATACAATGGCTATGCATCTACAAAAGAAATATTCACACTTAAAACTTTCATCACTGATTAAAATGTATGTGTGTGGCTGTTGTTGTTTTTAGTGCAGAATAATGAGGGAGAAGAATCTCATAGCTCGTGACTGTTTGGGCTGTGCAGTCTGTGATAATGTCACAACTGCTTCTGGTTTAATCATCAGCTCTGATACACTAGACAGAGTCCAAAATACAGAAGTCCAAACATTAGATAACATGGACCATTACACATGTCCCAGTGAGTAAGACCAGTGTACTACTCTTGTTACAAGGCTAAAAGGCAAAAAGGCCTCACAGAATAACTTAATTTGATTTAGTTAGAACACAGAAAAACTGACCCCTTTTTACATCTTGAGTATTTTGTTCTTAACCAATTTGCCTGGTTAAATAAATGCTGCAGAGAAGTGAATACCACTGTGCAGGTAAACAACACCTGAGTAATAATGCTATGTATATGAGTCACATTGTTGTGTTCTTTTGATTGACTGATTAATTCAGGAACTCTTTACGTGTTTATGGAAACAGGAGCTTAGCGGACACCTCAATAATTAATTAGCAGATTGCGTGGGACATGACAGTAACAGATGGTGTTGGTTTTGTTCTAATCACAAGAGACTGATAACTTTTCATTTGGAGCTACAAAACCATGGAAAATGCTGTGTATGAATAAGATGTTTGAGAGTTAAAAATAAGTTTGGTACCAGAAACTACACCAGCAGTGACAGATCCCGTTCTGAAAACATAATCTCTCACGAAACAAAGTCATGTAAAGGAACAAATGTTTACACAGCTGGTTTTGGTTTTGATTTCAGACTGTGACTGCTCTTTCGGTCCCTGTCGCTGAGCCTTGTGGATCTCCTGTGGATCTGGTATGTATGAGGTTTCACAGAAAGCCCAGCCCTTAGGACATATTTACCAGCTGTTCATACTGGATATTATTATGTAAGTGGCAAAGTTGCCTTGGTAAAATGCGGGTATTAACCAGTGTACCTGAGCGCAAGGCCCATAGGAAACCACCTTGTCTCCACAGCAACAAAAGAAACACAACAACGGCTGACCTGGTAAACGAGAATCCCCAGGTGACTGATGAAGGAAATTCTATACAAGGAAACTTGTAGTTCTGACCTGAAGGGAAACACTGTGCCAATATACTTTACATATTGAAGCTCATATGTTGAGACTCAAAATGCAATGTGTCCCCCCACCCCCATCTCCTATAAAGTCTATAGTACAGTACATAGTTTAAAGTGTACTTAGTAGTAGCCTACATAGTTTGATGTAAAGGCACTTTATTTTGAGTGTTTCTATTTTGTGACACCTCATATTTTACTGCATTTCAGCAAATATTAGGATATTTACTCCACTACATTTGTCAGCAGGTGTAGCTTCTAGCTATTTTATTGTATCAAGTTTATTATACGTGAGACAGTGTGTTGGTCCCCCTAATTTTGTATTAAACGTATGTGAAATTGGTGGATTTGTGATTTGTTGTATTTGCATTACATGTTTGTATATGTTATCTAGTGTAATCTAGTGTATCTAGTCTTTTTGGCTTCTTGAACTATACATTTAAACTAACATGGTACTACATTCTAAAGGTACCCTTTACAAACAGTGCAGGCTACAGGGACTTCAGCGATGGTTAATAAATTATTCAATAATTCTTTATAGATTTTTTTATCAATCAACTGTTGGGTTGCCAGGTTGTGAAAAAAAGAACTTTGACCAGTATTTATTCTTTGTGTTTGATTACAGCACAGATATAAGATATTGTTGATAATCCATCAATAGATGCTCGTGGTTTCTCACTTTCTAATGAGCCATACAACACAGCTGTGATATCCATCAAGTAAATCTGCAGATGTAAATGTTAACTGGGTTGTCAGTGAATGGATTCGGCCAGATAAGTGGTCAACAGTCCAACCAGCTGAAGTCATTAAATGATTTATTAAGCAAATTTATTAGAAATTATTACCAAAATATACATAAGATATGCTCATAAAATATCATGCATTACTAAGGTTTAACCATCAAGTTCAAGTTCAAGTTTATTTATATAGCACATTTAAAACAACACTAGTTGACCAAAGTGCTTTCCACAATAGACAACAAATATACATTACAACAACAGTAGAAAAAGTAAAAAATAAAATAAATGTCACTACTCAACTCTGTTTGAAGGCCAATGAATAAAGATACGTCTTTAGCAAGGATTTGAAAGTGTCAGGAGTCGGGGCATTTCTTATTTCTACAGGTAAAGTGTTTCAAAGATTAGGAGCAGCTACTGAGAAGGCTCGGTCACCTTTAGTTTTTGGCCTGGATCTGGGGACATTGAGGAGCATCTCATTGGATGACCTCAGTGCTTTGATCGGATTGTGTATATGTAAAAGTTCTGATAAATAAGAAGGTGCCAACCCATTTAAAAATTTAAAGACAAGCAATAAAATCTTACAATCAATCCTAAAGCGGACAGGAAGCAAGTGGAGCAAGGCTAAAACAGGGGTAATGTGCTCACGCTTTTTACTTCCAGTTAGAAGTCGAGCTGCTGCATTCTGGACTAACTGTAACCAATGGAGAGACAACCGATTCACTCCAACATACAAAGAATCACAGTAGTCTAGTCGAGACGTTATAAATGCATGGATTACTCTTTCAAAGTCTTTGCGTGGCAGGTAGGGCTTGACTTTGGCCAACAGTCTCAGCTGAAAGAAGCTGGCTTTTACTACAGAACTAATCTGTATTTCAAATTTAAAAGCACTATCGAAGATCACACCTAGATTCTTTGTAAATGGACGACTATACATTCCTAAAGTACCAAGAGCATCTACACAAGCACTTAAATCCCCAGGTCGACTGAACACAACAACCTCAGTCTTACTTTCATTCAGACAGAGAAAGATCTGATTCAACCATATTTTAAGATCTCTCAGGCAGTTGAGCAAGGACGGAGTTGCAGCTTTATCATTAGATTTTACAGGTAAATAGATTTGTATATCGTCTGCAAAGCAATGAAAGGAGATATTGTGTTTTTTGAAAATGGATCCCAATGGCAGCATGTACAGTGAAAAAAGCATGGGGCCCAATATGGACCCTTGGGGGACCCCACAATAAAGAGGGGCAGCAGATGAAGAAAATTTGCAGAGGTGAACAGAGATACTTCTATCCGCCAGATATGATTTGAACCATTTGAGGACTGTGCCCCTAATGCCGACACACTGTTCGAGTCGGGATAAGAGAATGGAGTGGTTAACCATATCAAAGGCTCTAAGACTTTTGACAAAAAGGGGAGCTTAGAGATAGGTCTAAAATTAGAGAGGTTTGAAGTATCCAGATTCTTCTTTTCTAAACGCGGTTGCACAACTGCATGTTTGAAAGCAGCTGGAACACTCCCTGAGCTGAGAGATGTATTAACCAAGGCAACAATGCTTGATCCAACAGTGTTAAAAACATCTTTCAAAAAGCGTGCAGGAATACTGTCAAGGGGGCAGTTTGCAGGACGTAGTTGTTGATGTCAGAAAGAAGGGGGAATGTAACCGGCTCGAACTGCAGGAAGACAGCTGGGCAGCCAGGGGGAACAGAGGGGTCACTGGTAAATGTAGTGGGTGAAAAGCTAAGACCAGCAATTTTGTCAATAAAATATTTCAGGAAGTTTTCACATAAAATTGTAGATGGCACAACACCCTCTGATTCGCGAGGGTTAACAAGAGAGTTAAAAACACTGAAAAGAACCTCAGGCCTCTGGCCATCTCATCTCATACTAAGCATTTAGACCCCCTGAAACATCAAACTACTTTCCTCCATCAGAATGCATCACAAATTTTAATTGCTAGCTATTACATAACCTCTTATTTTATAACACTATCAGCCCCTCTGTGTCTGTGTGGACTGAAGAAAGGCACAGAATGCAAATGTAACCAAATAAAGCAGAGATGGAGACTGACATGCTCTGGCTCCGCTCTTCCTTTTATGGTAATGCAGCGTGGGGAGAGGGGCGGGGCTGTCATCTAAACGTCATCAACGTGCTCCTGGACACCCGGAAGCGTTGCAAGACGTAACATGTTTGGCTGAAGTTAGCTTTGTTAGTGACCAAGCAGAGTGAAATTAAACTACTTATTCACCACACTACGTAACGCTGTATGCTCTGTAGCAATTTGAAGATGAGTGTGAGTGAAAAAGAAAAGGTAAGGTAACAGCAAGGGGCTACATAGCCTTTTTAGCTTATAGTTTAGCAGATTGCGTCCAGGTACATACTCCTCGAAGCATCATGTCTGTCGTCTACTTTTTCTCTTTAACCCAGGATCCTGCAGCCCTTAAGGAGGAGGGGAACACATTTTTCAAGGCAGGAGACATACAAGGCGCTGTTTGTTGTTACACCAAAGCATTAAAGCTGAGTGACAGCCAAGCAGAGAGCGCTGTTCTGTACCGCAACCGGTCTGCCTGCTATCTGAAACAGGAGGAGTACAGCAAGGCAGAGGGTGATGCCTCCAGAGGTGGGAGAAATCGCTATCAGTTATATTGTAGATTTCATATATCACTGATTAAAAATACACGTTTTAATCTGTTTAAATTAAAGGACACTTAACCCCAAAACACAATTAAGTCTCAATTGCAGTAAGATTTACTGTGACCAGGATCCTGAATGACATTTGGTTTTGTGGTGACAAAAAATATTGCGTTTGAAAAGCCCAACAGCAGCTCTTTTCAGATATGCCCAAGATACTCACGATGATCTATAGATCATTGGGTGAACAGTTTAATTGAAAACCACTTCCAATAGACATGCACCCACCAATTGTCTTATCTTTTATGGAAGAAGTCTTAAGTATGTTAAGTCAACATTTCAAGTCACTTTGCATAAAGTTTCACTGTAACTTGATTTGTGGATGTATGTACACGGTTATATTGAATGTCATGTCTTTTCAGCTCTTGATATTGACCCAGGCGATGTGAAAGCCAGGTTTCGGAGAGCTCAGGCTTTCCAGAAACTCGGTCGGCTTGACCAGGCCTTTCTGGATGCTCAGAGGTGTGCCCAGCTGGAGCCCAAAAACAAAGCCTTCCAGGATCTGCTCAGACAGCTGGGAGCACAGATCCAGCAAAAGGTGATGTGGAAGAGGGGTAATGGAGGTTTTTTTTGTGGTCGAAATATTACCCTGACGAAACTCTTGCTAATTATGTTCTTTTCTCTGGACCGTGTAGTCGGTGCAACTAAACTCCACAGATGCTCGTGTGCAGCAAATGTTCTCCCTCCTCTTAGATGCGTCTGCAAAAGACTCTGATCGACAAAAGGTAAGAGTCTCTCATAAGGCAGAAACATACTACACTGCTGTAAGACACTCTTTTATAATGCGTTTTATTTGTATTTGTTCTATCTTGATCTGTCTCTAAAGTTTATTACACCAAAATAATGCTGTCCATTTTTCTATTTCAGGCTGCTCAGAATCTAGTGGTATTATCTCGAGAAGATGCAGGAGCTGAGCAGATATTCCGTAACGATGGAGTTAAGCTGATTCAGAAACTCCTTCAGTCAAAGCAGGAGGATGTTGTCCTTTCTGCCCTGAGGACCCTGGTTGGGTTGTGCACAGGGCATCAGTCCAGAGTAAGTTGACAATTCCTTTTACTGTCACACATTATCCAGTGTATCATTTTAAAGTCCTATTTTGACTGGCATGCAAACTTGTATTTTCTTTCTTGAAAAACATAGACAAACAGGAAGTGCTTCCATAGTGATGGCTTTTTTCCTATCTTAATTCAAGAGTGTGGTATTTCAATTTTAGAGCATCACTCATTTATGAATGGTTTCTCTCAAAACCCTGCCCTTGCACTCAAATAACCCCTATGTGCACTTAGATTGAAAAGAAATTTACTACCCAATAGAATGCCAGTCGTAGTCTTGACCAATAAACTGATTCCTGCCTCGTTGTGGATGCGTTTGCTTTGCTTCTTCGAGCATCCCTTACTCTTTAACTAGGTTCATCCACTCACACCCTCCAAGGTTTTATTATCTTCACTTCCTTTGCTACCATTATGACTTTTGGAATAAAAGGACAGTTAATATACAGTATATTCCAGCAGCCTTTCTTCGGTGTGCTAGAGGGAAAACGTCACCATCAAGAATCCGGAGCCATAGTCTAGCAGATTGTTCAACATTAACCACCAGTAAGGGATGCTCTAAGGATTAAAGCGAACACGCCTGCAACGAGGCAAGGTTTTTAGGGAAAGCATTACAAATCTGAATTAAAAATCAATGAGTCGTACTCATAGGTCATACTCCTAAAATTATTAAATAAAGATAGAAAAAAAGCCCCATTGGCCCTCTTATTTGTATTTTATTCCTTTTTAATTATGATACATTTCTGTCTCCATTCATTGTTAAATATGTTGTTGCACAGTGTATCAGCAGATATTTATACAGACGTGCTCAAATTTGTTGGTACCCTTACAGCTCATTGAAATAATGCTTCATTCCTCCTGAGAAGTGATGAAATTAAAAGCTATTTTATCATGTATACTTGCATGCCTTTGGTATGTCATAGAATAAAGCAAAGAAGCTGTGAAAAGAAATGAATTATTGCTTATTCTACAAAGATATTCTAAAATGGCCTGGACACATTTGTTGGTACCCCTTAGAAAAGATAATAAATAATTGGATTATAGTGATATTTCAAACTAACTAGTTTCTTTAATTAGTATCACACATGTCTCCAATCTTGTAATCAGTCATTCAGCCTATTTAAATGGAGAAAAGTAGTCACTGTGCTGTTTGGTATCATTGTGTGCACCACACTGAACATGGACCAGAGAAAGCAAAGGAGAGAGTTGTCTGAGGAGATCAGAAAGAAAATAATAGACAAGCATGGTAAAGGTAAAGGCTACAAGACCATCTCCAAGCAGCTTGATGTTCCTGTGACAACAGTTGCAAATATTATTAAGAAGTTTAAGGTCCATGGAACTGTAGCCAACCTCCCTGGGCGCGGCCGCAAGAGGAAAATCGACCCCAGATTGAACAGAAGGATAGTGCGAATGGTAGAAAAAGAACCAAGGATAACTGCCAAAGAGATACAAGCTGAACTCCAAGGTGAAGGTACGTCAGTTTCTGATCGCACCATCCGTCGCTTTTTGAGCGAAAGTGGGCTCGATGGAAGAAGACCCAGGAGGACTCCACTTCTGAAAGAAAAACATAAAAAAGCCAGACTGGAATTTGCTAAAATGCATATTGGCAAGCCACAATCCTTCTGGGAGAATGTCCTTTGGACAGATGAGTCAAAACTGGACCTTTTTGGCAAGTCACATCAGCTCTATGTTCACAGACGAAAAAATGAAGCTTTCAAAGAAAAGAACACCATACCTACAGTGAAACATGGAGGAGGCTCGGTTATGTTTTGGGGCTGCTTTGCTGCGCCTGGCACAGGGTGCCTTGAATC